>NC_057404.1:48905092-49505092 GCF_019320065.1 Cervus canadensis
ACAGAGACCAGGAAGAGCCATGACGTGATTGCCTCAGTTGATTTCGTATGTAAAAGAAATAGAAATTATTAGCATATTAGGAATAGAAAGTCAAGCAACTTCATGAATATAAAATATTACCTATTATATTTTGTCAGTTCTAAGATATATCCTCACAATTGTTTATATCTCAGCTATGATTAAATAAATCATTTCACTTAAAGGTGATCCTCTATGCCCATTATCTTAAACCAAATAATGATTACTATTAATGATTTAACTTTTTCTGAAAAATCTGGAAAAGAAAACAACATAAAAGCAAATATAAAGTTATACTATCAGGAAGAATAAAAATCCATCATTATTAGCAGATTATATGATTATATGATTGTATTTCTAGAAAACTAAAGAGGGTTAGATGATAAATTATTAGAAATAATGTCATTCATTAAGTAGCAGGATATAAAACAAATGTATAGAGTTAGTTACCAATTAGGGCTTTATTATACACTTTTTAAGCAAAGAAATGATGCTTTTACTGAAAATTAGTTTTGACCATAGTTAAAAAAACTATTTATGTCACAAACACACTGAGCATAATAAAAGATCACTTGGAAAACCATTAGTTTTATATATATAATATATATATATATTATATATGTATATATATTCCTTGCCAGTGGCTCAGCTTGTAAAGAGACCACCTGCCAATGCAGGAGATGCAGGAGATACAGGTTCAATCACTGGGTCAGGAAGATCCCCTGGAGGAGGGCATGGCAACCCGCTCCAGTGTTCTTGCCTGGGAAATCCCATGGACAGAGGAGCCTGGCAGGTATAGTTCATGGGGTCACAAAGAGTCAGACAGGACTGAGCACAAACAGACATGCGCACACAAACACATGTACATGTGTGTGTGTATATATATGTGTGTGTGTGAATGTGTACACAAAATATAAAGAACTCACAAAATATAAAGAATTTTATATTCCAAAATATAAAGAACTCTTAAAGGGAAAAGCCCCCACAATAACATGGCAAAAGAAGAGCTCCATCTCATTCATATTCAATTAAAATAACTATAAGACGCCACTTCTTTTTTGTGTTAGTTAGCTACTGCTTTTCAATCATCTGCTCCAAAACTTAGTGGCTTAAATAATACACATTTTCTGTGGGTGAGGAATCCAGGCATGGTTTGGTTCCTGTAGCTCAGACTCTCTTACAAAGTTGGAATGGAGTTATCATTTGAACTGGCGTCATCTCTAGTTCTCTAGTTCAACCAGAAGAATATCTGGTCTTAATCCCACTCATGTGACTGTTGGCAGACCTCTGGCTCTCCCTGGCTGTTGGCCAGAGATATTGGCTCCTTGCCATGGGCGTCTTTTCATGGGGCTGCTCCCGACTGGCAGCTTTCCATGGGGGTGGGGGCGAAGGGCAGGGAAGAAGTCTAAGATGGAAGCTACCATCATTTTAAACCTAATTCTGGAAGTGGCATCCTGTTGCTTCTACAACATTCTATTGGATAGAAGTAAATCAGGAATCCAGCCCAACTCAAGGGGAGAGGATCACACAGCAGTGGAAATAGCTAAGGACAAGGATCATTGGGACTATCTTAGAATTTATGTGTTCACAGTTCCCGTGAAACAGCAAACGTGAAAAAAGAACAACAATGAAAAGAAATCCACTGGCAAAATTTTGTGTTAAAAAATGTGAAATATAGGCTGGGAAGAGTATGCATATTGGTATAAACTTCCTGGAGAATATTCTAATGTGTAATAAAGTGTTTATACTCTTGGATCCATAATTACATTTCCAGAAATTATCATAAAGATAAAAGAAGAGACACACACAAAGATTTATGTGAAGGAATGTTCATTAGAACCTTATTTATAACAACAAAAGGTAATAATCTAACTTCTACAAATAAAGGAAAGATGAAATGATTTACAGTTAAATCTGAATAATTGACTATTTTAGTCATTTTGTGATGTTTCCAATTCACACCATTAGTAGGAGACTATGACAAAAAATTGCAAACTACTGTGTATTATGATTTTAATTATGTTTAAATTTTTATAAATAATAAGTATATAATATATATATACAAGTATATATGTTTAGAGACAAAGAAAAAGACAGAAAAAGAGATATAAATAAAATTATTACCAGCATGTATTTGGGTAAAATTAAAGGACTAGTGTGTAAAACCTTTAAAAATGTAGCTTGATTTGTAAAAATGCCTATGTGTACAAAATGAACTTTCCCAATATTTTCTTTTGCTCCTTCATTTTCTCTTGCCAATGCAAAGTAGAGGGTTCTGATTTAATGTAAAGACATGGTTAGCTATGCTGGCTATAGCATGGCCTGTCAGTCTAATTGGTGGTGTGCCACATGATGGACAAGACCCAAACTATGGCATACCACAGAACTGAGAGCTCTTTCCATACCTCGGGGCCCAGTATTAGTCTTGGCTAAAATACTCTGTGATGATAACAAATACTATACTATAAAAGTAATTTCATGTTGGCATACATTTAACATTATTTGATGCTTTTTAGCTAAAGTTACTGAGTTTTAGTTACGCTTCTAACATGAATCTAGTATCAATCTCATATAAATCTTCAAGAAGTCAAATTTCACCACCATCAGTTAACATTTTTCAAATCACCCTAATGTGCTTGAAATTAGAGTAGCTAGGCATTTTTAACAAAGAGATCAATCAGGAAAATGCTTTACTTTCATGGCTTTGGATATCCACTTAGAGATTTCACATATAATTGAGTCCAGCCCTTGACCTCATCCTGTGGAAATTATTTCTTTAACATCTGCCTCTTTTGTTAGACTGTGAGAAACATGCGGGCAAGGACATTATCGGCCTTTCTCATCTATTCTATTTCTGGTACCTTAGCATAGTACTTCTCAGGAGCTTCTCAGCAACACAACAGTTCTTTATTAATTGAAGGAATGAATGAAGCTCTGGGCATTTGATTCTGTTTATGGTAACATGTCTGAGACCTTTCACCTTGTTTCTGCCCTGTTTCTATTATCCCTGAGACAGGGAAATTTACAATCCATAATGATTGTCTATTAGATTTGACAGCATTCCTTGCTCCAAGTTTTGTTCCACCCTTGATGTAAACTATTGAGAAAGGAAGATAACTGTCTAGATAACAAACTAAAGTGCATCCAATTCTGGTAGGAAACTTGGTTTTATTCAATCAAGTAACACAAAATAACTGGTATATCTGCCCTTTTATTTAGTTAAATGTGTTGGGTTTTGCCCATTCTATCTCTAGGTGCCTCAGTTTCCCACGGAGTTCAAGTCTAATTTGTGTGTATTTGCGTTTGTGTTTCAGTATTACAGGCAGAATAATGACCTCCACATATGTCCATGCCCCTGGAACTTAATATGTCACCATATATAGCAAAAACAACTTTGCAGATGCGATTAAAGGTAAAGACTTTGAGATAAAGAAATTTCCATCTGGTAGACCCAATGTAATTACACAAGTTCTTTAAAAGTGGAGAACCTTTTCCCAGCTATGGATAGAGATGTGACAATGGAAGATGGATCAGAGGGATGTAGTATTGCTGTCTTTGAAGATGGAGCAGAGATGCCACGAGTCAATGAACGTAGGAGACCTCTGGAAGTTGGAAAGGCCAAGGAAACATACTCTTTCATAAACCTACAGAAGGAACACTGCCCTGCCAATACTTTGATTTTGACCCTGAGAGATCCCTGTTGGGCTTCTGACCTATTGACCTGTAAGGTAATAAACTGTGCTGTCACTAAGTTTGCAACTTTTTACAATAATAGTAGACAATAAATGCAGTAACATGTTGATTAAATTCATGTGGATCTATTTGTGTAGTTCTAAAATAGTTGTTTTAATAAAACATTTATTCAAAAAACATGTCTTTAGATCAGCTTACTGTTTGATGAAATAAACATTGATTTATTTATTTTTAAAGGTTTTTTTTTAATGTGGACCATTTTTAAAGTCTTTATTGAATTTGTTATACTATTGCTTCTGTTGTTTATGTTCCGGTTTCTTGGTCAAGAGGCATGTGGGATCTTCGCTCTCTGACCAGAGATCAAACCCATATCTCCCGCATTGGAAGGCAAAGTCTTAACCACTGGACCACCAGAGAAGTCCCTAGGTAAATTTAAATACATATAGGTTTTACAAATTGACTCTGTTGCTTAAAAGAAAACATAACCAGTTAGGCAGATGGAATTTTAAACAGATACTGTCTCCTTCTTGCTACTTCTGGGAAGATTTTATGGGAATCATTTTGAATAGTTAAGCTAGGAATATATATTGCTGTGGACATGTCTTCCTTCTTGGAGGAGATGGAGAATAGCAGGAGTGTGGGAGTTGGAAGGCAACTTGATATTTGTGGTCAGGTAGGTGAAATATTTTGTGGTCTTGTTGATTTTATATATGACTCTTTTAGTCATAGTCTCTTGGCAATGTGATAACAGTACCCTTTATCTTGAGTTTTCTAGTGTTTGACTTGTTAATATCAACATGGAAATAGAAAGATGAAAACAAGAAACTCAAAGGTTAAACAAATTATACAAGATCATGGTTAAAACTGAGTTAGAGATTAAACTTGGCTTCTTTTATTTCTACCTCGATTATTTAACTATGATGTAAAAATATAAGCAAAAGCTCAAAGAGTGAAGCGATTACTATTTTTATACAAATATACAACTTTTAATTCAATTTTTATATAAACTCTACTTTTTATAAGGGCTTTTGGTGCAGTGGTGAAGAATCTGCCTGCCAATGTGGGAGAGGTGGGTTCAGTCCCAGAGTCAGGAAGGTCCCCTGGAGAAGGAAATGACACCCCACTCCAGTATTCTTGCTGAGAAAATCCCATGGAGAGAGAAGCCTGGCAGGCTACAGTCCATGGGGTTTCAGAGAGTCAAACAGGACTAAGTACACACAATTTTTATAAAGTATTTCTACTTAAATTTTGTAAGATTTCAACTATTTGAAGCAACACAAGTATCTTCCAATTCAGGAATAATTTTCTTCAGTTTAGTGTTAGTCTTTTATAATTGTTACAACAGATAACCACAAACCTGGGACTTAAAAAAACACAAATTTATTCTCTTAAAGATCTGTAAGGATGAATCTGAAATGAGTCTTAGGTGCTAAAATCAAGGTGTTAATAGGTCTGGAACCTCCAGAAGAGAATTTGTTTCATTGACTCTTGCAACTTCTAGACACTGCTCAAATTATTTGTCTCATGAGCAGGTCACTCCAATCTATTGTTTCTGTCATCACATCTCCTTCTCTGATGGGCACTCTTCTTGCCTCCCTTTTACAAGCTGTCTTTGATTATATCACACCCATCCAGATAATCCAGTATAATCTTCCCATCTAAATGAAAGTCCTTAGTTAAATCACATCTACAAGTCCCCTTTGGCTTTAGAAGGTGATATTCAGAGCTTCCAGGGATTAGAACATGACATATTTAGTATGTGGCGGGGGGTGGGTGGCATTATTCAGCCTACCACAGCATAAACTAGAAATCACATATACTCTGAAACCTGTCTGTATTGTCCTTATCTTTGAAGCCCTGACTCCCTTTACAAAGGAGATTCATTCTAAAAGTCACTGGTTGCCATTTCAATCAAGGCACTACATGTAATTCTTAGAATCATAGCACTAAAGTGTTGTCTGAAGCTGGGAAATTACTTAGTGCATCACTTTTTGAATCAGTGAGGAAATAGATTAAAGCTCTTAAATGATTACTCAAAGTTACCTGCAAAACTTGGAGGTAGAGCATGGGCCAAGAAAGGACAAAGGCAATCAATATAGAGTAACCATCATTTGCCAGACACTCTATGTTTTGTAAACCTTCTGGGTCAGTCTCATTACTTTCAATTTTCTAGATACAACAACTGAGACTAAGAAAATAACTGACAAATCTAGGACCACACAGATATTTTAGTAAACCTGATTCCCGTTCATTAGTATCCACTGCTTCTTCCCAAATTGCTTTGACCTGTTGAACTCAAATATAGATATGGGATTTGTTCTAGTTAATGAAACGTGTCTCTTCCAAGCAGATTTTTTAAGAGCTAGTGCTACTTTGCCATGCTCTTCTTGAACTTGCTAGAATCACTGGCAATGTTGTCAATAATTAGCTGGGGTCTTATGGGGAAATGACCTGGACACTAGGATATGGTCTAAGCAAAAAATTAACCTATGCTACTGTAAGGAAGTGAGCTTTGAAGGTCATTTGTTACTCTTGTATAACCTAACTTACTCAGTTACTGAGTGTAAATGACAGAAATTGAACTCAACTCTGTCTGATTTCAAAGCCTATGTCCTATAATCTAGACCTAGGATTCTTGTTTTAGTGTTTACTTTTCCACACTGAGTACAGTTCAGTACAGTACAGTTCAGTTGCTCAGTCGTGTCCGACTCTTTGTGACCCCATGAATCGCAGCACGCCAGGCCTCCCTGTCCATCACCAACTCCCGGAGTTTACTCAAACTCATGCCCATCGAGTCGGTGATGCCATCCAGCCATCTCATCCTCTGTCGTCCCCTTCTCCTCCTGCCCCCAATCCCTCCCAGCATCAGGGTCTTTTCCAATGAGTCAACTCTTCGCCTGAGGTGGCCAAAATATTGAAGTTTCAGCTTCAACATCAGTCCTTCCAATGAACACCCAGGACTTATCTCCTTCAGGATGGACTGGTTGGATCTCTTTGCAGTCCAAGGGACTCTCAGGAGTCTTCTCCAACACCACAGTTCAAAACCATCAATTTTTCGACACTCAGCTTTCTTTATAGTCCAACTTTCACATCCATACATGACCATTGGAAAAACCATAGCCTTGACCAGATGGACCTTTATTGGCAAAGTAATGTCTCTGCTTTTTAATATGCTATCTAGGTTGGTCATAACTTTCCTTCCAAGGAATAAGCGTCCTTTAATTTCATGGCTGAACTCACCATCTGCAGTGATTTTGGAGCCCAAAAAAAAAACAAAACAAAACACTGAGAGCCACATGCAAATTATAGGGAAACTATATTGCACTATGGACAGGATATAAAGACTTTGCCCCAAATAAATTTGTGATGCAAGTGGATATTGATATTTTAAAAGGATTAGATTATTACTGTCCTAACCTCTTTTTCACCAGTTATCAGAATATACTTTATGTGAAAGAAACTGGGCAATGATATCAAGCAGTAGAGTGGAGACCATAGAGTTTATCTAAGTTGCCTTTGAGATATTGACTTTCTTAATCCTCACAAAATCCCCCTCAAGTAGGTGTTATCATTCTCATCCCATTTTTTAGATAAGGAAACTAAGGCATAAGCAGTAAATGGTAACATTTGCATTAGAACTGGCTGTGGTTCCTAAACCTTCTGTGTGTGTGTGTGTGTGTGTGTGTGTGCTCGGTTGTCAAGTTGTGTCTGACTCTTTGCAACCCCATAGACTATAGCCTGCCAGGTTCTTCTGTCCATGGATTTTCTTCTTTAGCTCCTGTTAAATCAAAGTTGTTAATTTATTCCAAATGTTCACAATCAAAACCAACACATTTAATATATGTGATTTTAAAAGCACTGGAATATAAACTAAGATTATATTTAAAGTTTTGTGTTGCAAATCTGCGTCAATATGTTGTTTCTCTTTAACAAGATACTGGTCAATTCTAAGTGCAAATCAAACCAGATCGGCAGTTTCAAAGAAATATCTGGCTGTCGGACTAAATTTATAGACCAGCCATAATTAAATCTACAATATTCTGTACATCTTCCCCTGTAACCACTGGAGTTCTCAATTACAGCTACTCCCATTATCACCATTTTTAAAAAAGCTATGTCTTTTCAGATTATATGTCTTTTCAGATATATGCCCATGTCCCCCAGTGTTCATTGCAGCACTATTTACAATAACCAAGACATGGAAACAAACTGAATGTCCATCAATAGAAGAATGGATAAAGAAGATGAGGTACCTGTATAAAATGGAATGCTGCTCAGCCATTAAAGGAATAAGGACTTCCCTGTTACTCAAATGGTAAAAAATCTGCCTGCAATGCAGGAGACCAGGGTTCGATCCCTGGGTTATTGGGCCATTTGTAGAGACATGGATGGACCTAGACTATGAATGGACTATCATTCAGAGAGAGGTAAGTCAGAAAGAGAAAAACCAGTATCATATATTGAGGAATATATGTGGAATCTAGAAAAATGATAGAGATGATCTTTTTGCAAAGCAGAAATAGAGACATAGACATAGAAAACAAATAAATGGATACCAAAGAGGGACGGAAGGTGGGAGGCATTGGGAGACTGGGGTTGGCACGTATGCACTATTGAGACCATGTATAAAATAGATAACTAATAAGAACCTACTCTACAGAACAGGGAGCTCTGCTCAACATGCCGTGGGGACCTGAATGGGAAGGAAGTCCAAAAGAGAGAGGTTATATGTATACATACCCCCAATAAATTAATTAAATAAAAAGTAAAAAGTCTGTGTCTATTGCTTCAACTAAAATGCAAATATATCCATGTCACTACTCTCTTCTTTTTTAACTTGTGCCACTATAATATCAGTTTCATATCTCATCTTCTTGACTTTGGTAAGGAGCTAATGATTTTTTTAAGTATTAGATCTGAAATTCAAGCGCCGTGCTAAGTCAAGTCATTGTATTCGGCAAAGCCCTGTTCTAAGGAGTGATTGATGCATTGTTTTAGATTTGAGAAAGCAGTTAGGGAACAGGCTACTGGGCCACCTGCCAGAAAGGGTGTACTTTACAAGATAGTATTTCTGAAGTCAATCAAGTTAATTGTGTAACACCTTAAGGTATAAAAGACATCTTCCTTTCAGAGTTTTTTGATCACACAGACTCGTGGTTTTGAAAATATGTTCCATTTTCTTAGCTATTGATTAATATTAATACTGAACAGTTGCATTTCTATTTCCTGTAACTTAAAGATGTCATATAATGGAGACCACACACGACTATAACTGATTAACATTATAAAAATCATTTTTGATGATATAGTAGCCAGTGTTAAAAGGACGTGGGGAATAACCTCTCAAATCATTCATTAATTCTTTTACTCTTAATGTTTAACATCTTCAGCACTCTAGTTTCTATGCACTATTTTGATGTATCTGTTTATACTCCTTGTGCAGCAGGTTGAGGTTATATTACTAAAGGTGAAGTTCCAAGTGTTCACAGCATGTAATCAGGAGCATTTATCAGAGGAGGGACCTACTGAGTAATCACCTAACATTTAGAGATTACTCTTTGGATTACTTTCCCTGCCCTGCTACTCCTCACCCCACTTTAAATCTCTCTGAGCCTCAAACATCTGAAAAAATTAAAAGTACAGGAATAATCAACTCATGTATGTGAGAAAGATCAAAATATAAAAATCCAGGGCTAGAAGTCCAGCATTTTGAGCTTCAAAACTTGACATACATTTAGTCTAATATTTAGGCTTAATTTTGATTTACTAAACCTATTTTTTTAATCAATTAGAAATCTGAATCTCATTTGTTGTGATTTCTTTTAAAAACTTAGCAAAGTGAGTGATGTTTTCTGGCTTGCTCTGTAAGAGTAGAACAGAACTAGGAAGACTATTTCTCCTTTAGTGGAAGGTTCTCTGTATTGCATTTCTTGTGCTTTACCCGTCTATTTGAGCCAATGCCATCAGTACATCTGGAATTAAAATTTAGTCCTAGAAAGACCGAAAGAGTAGTGTTAAATGAAACAGGAGAATGTTTTGATTTATTGGAATGCATGGTAAAAACCATGCGTAAATTATGCACAAAGTTATGGTTGTTTTTGACATATGTGATACAGGATCCACTTTTAACAATTTAAGATATAGACTATAATTTCAAAAATATGAAAACAGAAAGAATTCTAACTTAAAAAAGTTATTTAAGCTCTGCTTATTTGAAACGTTATTTCAAATATTTTAAAGCCAAACTTTCAAAACTTGTTTCAGTAAAAAATATAGTTTAGCTGAATCAGCAGAACGACAAAAGAAAATATTAGATGCACTTAGGCATTGTATAGGATTGTGGGGTAAGAGTGAGTACTATTGCACAGTGACACACACAGATATATATAGGTATACACAGAGAAAGAAAGACACACATATGGATATATACCTGTGAATGTGTATATTTCATTTTATGTTTTTATTTTTATAATCTTACAGCTTTGCATATAACTTTTGTGTCTCATTTTCAAACATGATAAATATGTAATTCTTTTGTTATTTCATTGAGAATAATGTATTTTCAGTGTTATGAAAACTTACCAGGCAAACCATATTGTATGTTATTCAAATCATGGTCATAGAAGATGTTCACTTATTAATGCATCTAGAATTTCTCTACTGAGTGGTACAAATGATATTGCCACATTTTGTAATACTTCTGTACAAGACATAAGAGCTTTCAGTATATTCATGGTACTAGAATTTTTTCTATCATCAGCTAATGTATAATTCCATGAAACTTTCATGTGTTGTTTACTGGAATCCACAAAATGAGTTCCAACAACTTAATAATTATACCTTTACTGATAATCATGTTTATAAAAACCAATATTTAAATTTAGTTCTCTAAGAAGAAATCATGTCCTTTCAGTTGTAATCTCTTTAAACACACATACATGTTATCTGATATTCATTATGGTTTTTAAAAATAGATTATATTTAAAACTAATTTTCAAAATTAAAAAAAGTCTTACAAAAATTTTTGAGTATACTACCCATTCTATTTGTCTGTTCTATTCACTCATTTCATTCATCCATGGATGCATAAGACATTATTCATTCATCTTATGAATAATCCACAAGATATTATTAGGTACGTGTTTGTGTGCATATTCAGATCCTCACTTGGTCCTCCTAAAATGAAGCACACTATTTCATATACCCTATTCATATTCACAAAGCTGCTGCATCTGTGTGTGCATCATTCTTATGGGCTTCCCTGGTGGCTCAGAAGGCCAAGAATCTGTAATACAGGAGACCTGGGTTTGATCCCTGGTCGGGAAGATCCCTTGGAGAAGAGAATGGCAACCCACTCCAGTATTCTTCCCTGGAGAATTCCATGGACAGAGGAGCCTGGCGGGCTACAGTCCATGGAGTTGCAAAGAGTGGGATGCGACTGAAGTGACTGAGCACCATCACTAAATAGTCGGACATGATTGAGCAATTAACCCTTTCTTTCTTCTTTCTTTTTTTTAATTCTTTTTTAGGACCTGTTAGGCAGGAATTAACCAGATATGATCTTTTCTGGATTAACTTTAGTTTTCTAAACCTTTTCAACTCGCTCTTGGTCTTCGTATTCCTGATCCCCCCCTCTATCTTGAGATTTCCTCAACTCTATTTCTTAACCACAAGTTCCTTTCACTTTTTAAATTCAAAAAAATTTTATTATCCTCTGGAAGTTACTTTTTGTACAGTATTCCATTCTCATTTTTATGGATTCTATATTTTCTCACATCTCTTGGAATTTACTGATTATGGGGAAGCATTGAATATAAATAACAACAGAAAATGTGCAAGAGAGCACACACACACATGCACATGTCTGCACCAAGTTGAAAGTTGTTTGCAGATTTAATATTAATGTGAAACACATTTAAAAGATCACTACAGAATTAGCTTTAAACAAACCTACTGAAAGAAATAGGGGGAAGGTGAAAAGTTCCATTTAGGTTTTACATTTAATTGCTTTGTAAGTATATTGAAGTTTATGGTCTACTTTGAAGAATCACAGCTGGATGTGATAATATATGCAGCATTAGTACTATTAATACTGGAAAAACTGTCAAAGGATTTAGAGAAAGAGGCACTAACTGCCATGAAGGGAATGTATGTACAATATAACACATCATGTTTAAAGAACATGCTTAATGTTTGGGTTCTTCTTTTTATTTATTTATTTATTTTTAACCTATTTTCCTCTGTCACAGCTTTTTCTTTTCTTTTTTTTTTTTTTTTTTTACTAACTGACCAATGACTGGACTCGACTGAGCTGGATATGCGCATTTCTGCCATAAACTCAAAGACCTAGCAGAGCTCTTGAGAGAAGCCAAATGATAACAGCCCTTCTCTTCTCAGTTTTGGAGAGCAGTTTTCCTATATTTCATCCCACTTCTCAGCGTATATTAGAAAAACAAAACTCCCTATTTCCAACAGCAGTCTCTGTCTTACTGTAAAGTCTGAGATGGATTGGAGAAGACTTCCCTGCCTTCTCCTGGAGGAAGAGTCTTCCTTCAAACAAATCAGTCTGGCAGCACATCTAGAAGTTTCCTATCTCAGCTTCTCTGGATAATATGAAGGCTGAATCCTCCCCCTAAATGTCACCCAGCTCTATGTGCAAAGGATGAGGACAGCTAAGCCCTCAGCCACTTTCTTCCTGCAGCAGCCTCTCCTCATTCTTGACAGGAATTTCCTAGAGGGCAACTTTATTTCACTAAATTCTTCAAAAGCAGAGCCCATGTGTCATACCATATTATTCCTTTTCTCTTTCTTTCCTAGTTTTTCGTGTACTACTCTCTTTTGGCAAAAAAAATAAAAAATAAAAAAGACAGTACAAGAACTTACTAGTTGTTTAATCAATTTTGACAGAAGAGGTTGCTGATAACTTCGCCTTGAAATTGGAAATTGATTATCTTCTTCCAATAGCTGTGAAATATTTTTCTCTTCTCAAAGTTTTGCTCTTATTAGACTTGCTGAAACCTTCTGACCTAAAATTAGGAGGGCTTGGTATAATTCAGAGATGTTTCAAGAATTGAATATGACATTTGAATAAAAAGCAAAAAAAAAGTGAAACCCAGTACTGTTTTCATTTATTTAAGGTGTGGGAAATAAGTGGTTTTTCTTAACTTTGTTATGATTGTGTGATTACATCCATGTAAAGTGTATGACTGTATAACAGATTATTTCCAGGTCTATTCTCATGTACCTTATTATATTATTGTCATTTAACTTAAACAAACACTCTAATAACCTTAAACATTGTTTTTATTTTACCGTAAATACTTATTTGGACTTCCCAAGTGGCTCAGTGGTAAAGAATATGTCTGCCGAGCAGGAAACATGGGTTTGATCCCTGAGTGCGGAAGATCCCCTGGAGGAGGGCATGGCTTGCCTGGGAAATCCCATGGACAGAGGAGACTGGTGGGCTAAAGTCCATGGGATTGCAGAGTCAGACACGACTTAGTGATTGAGCATGCACATGCATAAATAGTTATTTACAGTAAAATTCAGTAGCATTACATGTATCCACAATGCTGTGAAATCATCAACTCCCTCCAGTTTCATACTTTGGAAATGCACCATACAAATTAAGGAATCGCTCTTCATTTCCCCTTGCCTTCATCCCTTGATAGTCCTTAATCTGCTTTCCTTTTCTATGGATTTGCCTTTCTAAATATACCGTATGAAAGTGTAACAGAATATACAACTTTTGTGCATGGCTTCTTTCATTTAGCACAATCTTTTTTGAGGTTCAGTCAGCTTGTGGCATGTATCAGTACTTCATTCCTTTTTATGCCTGAATACTATTTCATTGTTTCATGTAACACAATTTGTTTATCCAGCCATCTGTTGATGATCGTGTGGGTTGGTTTCCACCTTTTGGCTGTTAAAAATACAGGCATACCTTGGAGATACTGCAGGTTGGGGTCCAAAACATCACAGTAAAGAAAATATCTCAATAAATGCAGTCACATGAACTTTTTGATAATTTTTGGCATATAAAAGTTACGTTTATGCTATATTGTAGCTCTGTAGTCTATTAGGTGTGCAATGGCATTACATCTAAAAAACAATTCATATACTTTAATTTTTAAAATGCTTTATTGCTAAAAGATGTTAAATATCACCTGAGCCTTCAGCCAGTTATGGTAGTAATACTAAAGATCACTGATCACAGATTACCATAACAAATACATTATTAATGAAAAGTTCGAAATATTACAATAATTGCCAAAATGTAAGAGAGACACAAAGTGAGCAAATGTTGTTAGAAAAATGATTCCTATAGACTCATTTGAGACAGGATTGTCAGAAATCTTCAGTTTGTAGAAATACAGCACCTGTGCATATATGTGCATGCGAAGTCATTTCAGTCATGTCCAACTCTTTGTGACCCTCTGCACTGTAGCCAGCTATGTTCTTCTGTCCATTGGATTATCCAGGCAAGAATACTGGAGTGGGTTGCCATGCCCTCCTCCAGGGGATCTTACCAATCCAGGGATTGAACCAGCATCTCTATGTCTTCTGCATTGGCAGGTGGGTTCTTTACCAATAGTGCCACCTGGGAAGCCCACAGCATCTGTGAAGTAAAATAAAATGAGAGGTAACTCTAGTGCTGTTATAAACATGTATGTACAAGTTTCTGTGTTGGATCTGTATTTTTATTTCTCTTGGGTATGTATCTAGGAGTGAAATTGCTGGGTCATATGGTAATTCTACGTTTAACTTTTTGAAGAACTTCTAAGCTGCTTCCAGAGTGTCTGCTGCAGCATTTTGCATTCTAACCAGAAATGTACAAGGGTTCCTATTTCTCCATATTTTTGCCAATACTTGTTATTTTCCATTTTCTTATTAAAGCCATCCTGGTGGATGTGAAGTGGTAAGTCATTGTGATTTTGACTTGCCTTTCCACAATGACCAATGATTTTGGACAGCTTTCTCTGTACTTATTAGACAGTTGTATATTTTCTTCAGAAAAAATATCTATTTGAGTCCTTTGCTCATTTTTAAATTGAGCTGTTGGTCTTTAATGTTGAGTTGTAAGAGGTTGTTATATATTCTAGATATAAAAATCTTAGTAGATACATGACTTGAAAAATATTCCTCCCATTCTGTAAGTTGTCTTTTTAAACTGTGAATAAAGTCCTTTGATGAACAAAAGGTTCTAATTTTAAAGAAATTCAAATTTCTTTATCTTCTATTGCTTGTACTTTCTGTGTTAAATCTAAGAATCCACTGCCACATCCCAGGTCATGAAGACCCTTCCTTACAGTTTCCATGTTCTGCTTATATTACCTGTCTGTCCTCGTGTGTTTTGCCTACTTGTTTTATTAGAGTCCTTAACATACTAGTTGCAGTTTTTCCAAATTCTCTCTGGTAAATCCATATTGGTGTTACACCTGAGTTTGGCTCTGATGTTTGCTTGATCTCTTCAGCTGTGTTTTTAATTGCCTTTTTGGCATGGCTTGTATGTAATAAGAACTGAAGTCATGGGACTTTAGTTTGAGGATTTATGTTAATTTGATTAGGAGTTAGGCTGTGTTTAATGTTTGTTTTGTTTAATGTTTATGTGCCAGAGGTTTTAAATCCCTCTAGTGTCTTTGTTATTGCCTTCCTATTGTCTTTGAGCTTTCCTGAGAATTCTTCCTTCAAGTTTGAGTTTTGCGCCTCTTTTAGCCCTAATTTACTGACATGATACTGAATCCCTTGGGTGGTGGTAAAATGTGATGGAGGGAAAGCATTCTACAATTTTATAATTTCATCTCAGCTTTTAGTGAGCCTATGTCTCCAGACTGCAGCATTAACAAGTGTTTCTCTACTTCCCACCCCTCCTGAACCCTTCCCCCAGATGAGACAGGCTAGAGGGAGCTGGAGTGAGGAAAAATCTTTCCCCATATGGGATCAGACTCTGGAACAAAGTTTTTGCCCCTACAGAGTAGGCTTCTGTTATAAAGAACAGATGCATTAATATAATCATGGCATTTTTTTGTTTAGCTTGTTGATGTGATAGGTTATATTAATTGATTTTCAAGTGTTGAATCAACCTTGCATACCAGTAATAAATCTCTGTTGATTATACTGTATATTTCTTTGTCTATATTGCTGCCATTGCTGCATTATATTTGCTAATATTTTGTTGGGGATTTTTTGCATCTGTGTTTATGAGTTCTGTTGATCTGTAGTTTTCTTGTTACGTCTTTGTCTTGGTTTGGCATTAAGGTATTGTTGGCCTCATGGAATGATGCAGTCCCTTTGCTTCTGTCCTCCGAAAGAGATTATAGGGAATTAGCATAATTTCTTTCTTAAATATTTGGTAGAATTTGTCAGTGAACTCATCTAGGTCTGATGCTTTCTGTTTTGAAATGTTCAGTGATGTATTTCCCCTCCCCCAGGTTAGTTAGGCTCTGATAAAACTCCAGCAAGAGTAGATCCTGTTATGAATAACAGAGTGTTCTAGCTTATTTCAAAATGGTCTCTTATCCTTATCCCCTCCTCTTGCCTGAAGCCTGAGGCGATTATTATTATTATTTTGTTCATATTTAGTATGGGAGCCTGATTGAGCTCCTGTGGGCAAACCTCACAATATTGTGAGGCCCCCTCGTGTCTGGGTTTCCCTGGAGTTTTGGACTCTCATAGTGAAAGTGAAAAGTGAAGTCGCTCAGTTGTGTCCGACTCTTTGCGACCCCGTGGACTGCAGTCTACCAGGCTCCTCTCTCCATGGGATTCTCCAGGCAATGGACGCTCATAGTTGTTCACAGTAAACCTCCAGCAATTTCTCAGTTACAGTTCAGGGGTTCCTATCCTGGCATCGGTACGTATAGCTGTTTTCCTTCATCAGCCTCTGCTCCAGTAAGCCATGACTACTTGTATTCACCTGTCTGTCTCTCTAATCTTGTAAGCAGCATTTAGCCTTGTGCTTGCCCCTCTCTTAACAGATCAAAGAAAATGTTTTGTTTTTTTTTTTTTTTGGTCTATTTTTATTAACTTGTTAGTATGGAATAGCAACTCCAAATCTCCTTACATGTAGATCTGAAAGCCAAAAGTCTCAGTTGCCTTTTTTAGTTTACTTTTTAATAGAATAAAATGTCATGTTATAATATTTGGAGATGGTAATTATTTAATCTTATCAAGTTCACAGGTTGGATTTTTAGATATTTTGGAGTCCTTAATATCATCAAAAATACCAGGTTATTGTTTACAATTTACTTTTAGTAATAATTATATGCAATGACGCATACTAAAATATTGTCAGAACCAATGCAAGTGGTAGACTTTGAAAGGCAAAGAATAGGACTTTCATTTTCAGCACTGCAGTGAACCAGACTTCCTGAAAAATCCTCCATATAAAAGGCACTTAGATGGTACAGACAATCCTATGTACAGGGCAGCAGAAGAGACACAGCCTTAAAGTTTCAGACTCAGTAGGAAAAGGAGAGGGTGGGATGATTAGAGAGAATAGCATTGAAACATATATATTACCATATGCAAAATAGATGACCAGTGTGAGTTTGATGCATGAAGCAAGGCACCCAAAGCCAGTGCTCTGGGACAACCTAGAGGGATAGGGTGGGGAGGGAGGTGGGAGGGGAGTTCAGAATGGGGGAGAACATGTATACCCTATAGTCAATTCATGTTAATGTATGGCAAATACCATCACGGTATTATAATTATCCTCCAATTAAAGTAAATAAATAAATGTTTTAAAAGGCACTTAGAAAAACTGGATAAAATACAACAATATCTTACAAGAATATTTGGACTTATAAGAAGAATTAAAGAAGTCTCCTGTGGCTCCAAATTAAACAGACTGAAAACCAGAGAGTTTAGTGTGAACAAAGTCATCTACTTGATGCAATTATTATCTGAGGATTTCCAGAGATGAAATCAGCATCCAGGACATGCCTCTATCATTGCTCATTGTACTATAACCTTCCATACATATCTGTCACTAGACTGTGAGTTCTCTGAAGGCAGGAATGCTACCTTATTCATCTTTTGTCCCTGCAGTGTATGCACATACTTAGCATGTGTTAATAATTCAGTAAATATCTACTGAAATAAAGAGAGAATAGCAAAAGTTGAGAGAAAAGACAAACTATCTACCAAAGAATGACAGAATAAGAGCAGACTTCTTAGAGAGAGAATAGGAACCACAAACTAAAGATTAGTATATCAAGTACTTTTAGGTAAAATAAGTCTTAACATCACTCAAGAAAAAGTAGAATTATGGACAAACTGAAAGTCATAATCCAATCATTCTAAGAGAATGTTTAGAATATATTCTTCAAAAAAAGCAAAATGATTCCTGAAATACTGAGATGTAAAGAGAAATAGCCAGGAAAGATGTGGGTGAACATGTGAGTAAATCTGAATAAACATTGACTATATAACATAATAATAATGAATAATATGAGGTAGGATAACAAAAGATAGCATTGAAATTTTATAAAACAATAATAAGAATATATACTGTAATTGTTTTTATAATAGTCTCAAATCCTTGTATTTTAAGTATGCATAATAAAAGTTAGGGGTAATTACTAAAGAATTTAAACAGTATATAATTTCTAAATAAACTGGAGAATGAAATTTTAAAAAGCAATTCAAAGGAATGCCAAAAAATGTATAGAAAACTAGGATACTTAGAAAGCACAAAAGAGAATAGTAGAAATAATTCCATAAATGCAAATAGGCTAAATTCATTAATCAAATTATGTTTCAGAGATTAAAAGGAAAAATCAAATAGCAGAAGGATGCTTCTAAGGCTCATTTCTATACATATGATAAATTTGTTAATAAAGCACTTTTCTTTAGGGATCATACAGCTATAATACAAAAAAAGACATTTCTGAATGATAAATATTTAACTTAGAACAGTGATTACCTTAGGAGTGCATGAGTGGTCGATATAGAGTGAACAATGGTTAATTCTTCATGCCTTTCAGAGATCTAAAACATTTGCTAACATTTTTGGTGAAAACTCAGATTGGATTTTAATCTGCTTTTAATCAAGATTTTACTCCCTCACTGACATTGCACTTAGTGGCTCTGACTCTTAGAAAACCGTCTATGCATTGTAGTATTTCATTTGTGTGTACTTCAGCTTTATGGCCACCTGCTGCTTTGATGCTTGAGGTTGTATCTTCAAACTATGGCATTGAAAGATGACAGGAGCGAAGAAACCAGTTTTCATAAGCAGCATCTTAAGAAGCTGAACCACATCTTAGATCCTGAAAGATGAGGAATGGCCTCAGCTGTGGGAAAACTGGAATGTAGAAAAACATTTAAGCTGGTATCTGGTTACAAGAACTTTCTATCTTACTACTCATTTTTAAGGGATGCCATTTTAAGGAGTGTGAAGAGCAGAATGAATTCCCTTATTCTCCCAGCTTCTAACACTACAATCTGTACCATCTGTATTAAATGACTCTATTTGCCCAGTGGAGCAATCGAGTTTGTTATATTAGCCTTTGTGAGATAAATGACTTGTTAGAATTCTCCAGTTTAACTAACATGAAATTCCCACTCACCTACCAATCCTTAGACCTGGTTTGAGCGTTGACAGAATGTTCACTAAAATCACTTGCACAGAAAAACACATAACACCCACTCAATAGCTCTCTTCTCCTCTCAATTTTTCTTACCTCTGCAATATATTATTTCACTTTTTGAACATTGTTGAACAAATGTCTTCTTTTCTTTACAGAGGTATTTGCAGAAGACTTTTTCATTGTGATTTCAGCTGTGGCATTTGGTTTACTTCATTACTCATGCTGCAGACACAAGGGAATATGATTACAAATAAGAGTATTCACTACAGCAGTGTCATAATAAGATACATTTTAAAATTATCTCTTCCAATGGAAAAATGACCCTATGTTGCTTATAGAAAAATTAGAAAACAAAATATAGATCTGATGTCACTATTCAAACCACTAATAATTCAATGATATTTATTTCTGGGATTCTTTAATCTGCAAAGAGACATAGAGATAACCAGATAAACACTAGATATGGAGATTTCTAAAATTTTATTTCTATCTGTCAATATACCTATATCTGTATATTTCACATTTGTTTTATAATTTTCACTTTCTACTTAATATCTTGAGCACTTTGAAGAAAGTTTTGACCAATTCATTACTGAAACAATGTGAAATGGTTTTGCAGTTGGGTCTGTAAATGTACCAACAATCTACAAATGTAGATATAATATATTAATACATGTAGATATAAGCTTCAAGAGTGAACATAGAGTAGAATTTAAAATTTTTATGCAAGATTAAAAAAACATATTTATACCTATCTTTAACTTTACTTTTATTCTTAGGAGTTAGAATATAAAATAATAAATCTACAAATCACATTTACTAATTATCTTGAAATTTAAAGATAAACATTTTTAAGACTTTCATTATAATTGTTTTGAAATTTTAAGTGGTATATGAATTTGAAAGTAAAAATTTTATTTTTCAACTTCGAAATAAGATATATTTATTGTAATAATCTGATCCACAAGTATCTGCTGGTGTTGGTGATAACATAACTTGGACTTTGGCTGATTCTTCATTTTTAATTTTTTTTACGATCTTTTTGTCTAACTAGCTTTGGTATTTTTAAGCACATTTGCAATATTTCTGAAAAAACAATTTTATTAGTCATGTATACCCTATTCTAAAATTTTTGACATTTTTATTATTCAAGATAGAACTGATAAAACTTTTTACAACATTTAAACGTTCGTGTATATAGTAATGCTGAAACGATTTAAGTTAGAAATAATGCACATTTTCCAGGATTCTGATTCTTTAAAATTATGTGTATAAAGTAAGCAAAATGATATTATAAGCCTATTACCCTGGATATGTACTGCTACAATGAATTGTTGAATGAAAACTAACTTCATTTTAAAAACTGTGGTCAAATCTCAAGTAAAAGCTTAGTGGGATTTGAAAGATTTCATAGTCAAGTTTCCAACATTTCCTTTAACAAAACAAAGATATTGATTTAAAGTATTGTAGAACAAAGAAATCCAGCAAGACAGATATACAAAATGATTTCTTTTAGAAATTATTGAAATTCTTTTTTTTTTTCCCCCTTTCAATTACTTTGACATTTTGGACTAAAGGAAATTTTCTTCTTTCTAATTTTATATTTTTTTAAGATTGTAAGTTAAAAATATGCTATTTTCAAGCACATTTATGAACATATGTTATTGCACACTATTCTCAAGCATATAGTTAGGGACTGATAGATCACAACTTTTAAGAAGACAAAGATTGAAATGTTAGTAGAACAGGTAACTTGTTAAAAATGAGCTGCTCAATTGTCTGATTCATATAACTTAATGAAAATCTTTCTTTAGGTTTTCAAATTTAAATGTGCCCCCCAATTGAATATTTTTTGATGAATCACAACCAATTATAGAATTCTGAAAGACAATCAAACAACCTAATATTAGATTAGGTTAAATCCATTAATCTAAAGATATTCTGTAAAGTTTATAATTTTTTTAAAGTATAGCTTCCCTGGTGGCTCAGACAGTAAAGAATCTGCCTGCAATGCAGGAGACCTGGGTTCAATCCTCGGGTCAGAAAGATCCCCTGGAGAAGGGAATGGTAACCCACTCCAGTATTCTTGCCCAGAGAATTCCATGGACAGAGGAGCCTGGCAGGCTACCGTCCATGGAGTCACAAAGAATCAGATAGGACTGAGCAACTAACAGTAACACAGCAATTTAACCATTTGGGTTACCAAATAAAACTGATATAATTATATTTCAAATATTCATTAGGATTTACGCCATTAGAGAAATGCCAAAAAAACAAATAAAATGCCAGGTTTCCTTCCTTATATTCAGTATTAGATTAAACTTTGTCTTATGTCTTTCATGGAGTGAGACTGCATTCTGGTGAAGAACAGATATGATCTGTAAGCAAAAACTACTGAATTCAAATCTTTGCTCTCCTGATTAGCAGTGTATGATTTGGGGCAGAAACCCCTCTCTAATCTTCAGTTTTCTCATGTATAAAATGAAAACAATAAACAACAATACCAGTAATAGTACCTTCTTCTTGTAAGGATTAAATCAGGTAATTAGTGAAATCAGATAATTTATGGACAATCTTTGTTGTTGTTCAGTCGCTCAGCCATGTCCTCCTCTTTGCGATCCCATGTACTGCAGCACGCCAGGCTTCCCTGTCCATCACCAACTCCCAGAGCTTGCTCAAACTCATGTCCACTGAGTCAGTGATGCCATCCAACCATCTCGTCCTCTGTCATCCCCTTCTGCTCCTGCCTTCAATCTTTCCCAGCATCAGGGTTTTTTCTAATGAGTCAGCTCTTCCTACGAGGTGGCCAAAGTATTGGAGATTCAGTTTCAGCATCAGTCCTTCCGATGAATATTCAAGATTGATTTCCTTTAGAATTGACTGATTTGATCTCCTTGCAGTTCAAGGGACTCTCAAGAGTCTTCTCCAACACCACATTTCAAAAGCATCAGTTTTTTGGCACTCAGCCTTCTTTATGGTCCAACTCTCACATCCATACATGACCACTGGATAGCAACTGGAAAGACTACTGGACAATCCTAACAAGTATCTAACGGATACTTCCATCACTATTTCATATCAAGATTGCTATTAGTTACATGACTCCTGAATTTCTATTCAATGTACAGCTGAGGCAAAGTAAGAGTCATTTTTCTCCAGGGTTTATTGAATCAGAGCAAGCAAATGTTTTCCCACGGTCTGGAAAGATTTCCTTCAGTGGTATATAATTCAATATCCTATTTAAATATTTCTAAATGAATTGCCTAGCTCTGGCATCAGTCTTATTGATCGACAGATTGAATTATTTACTCACGAAGAATCTAAACAAAACAAATCATGACGCGATCAGCAAGATATTCATTGGATATATGTTCCTATATAAATGCAAGTTTTATGTTTGAGGTATTTCTTGTAGAGATATTTGATTAATAGTGAAAATGAGTCCATTATTGTGCTGTCTTATGTCATTTGATTTCACAAGCCACTGAGATAAACATAATTAGGGTTCAGAGTACTATTGTCTCTGTTTTATAGATGATACAATTAAGGCATAAGTTAATTAAAATATTTCCATTTTCACAAACTGCCATTGGTGAAACTAGGATTCAAGTGTACACTTTTCCACTTCAAATTCTGTGCTTTTTCTATTATGCATTCATTATTCATTTATTGAGTGATCAACTGTTTACTGAGCACCAACTATTAATCGAAATTGCACTATGCACTGGAAACCCAGAGGTGAGCAAAGCAGAGCAGTCCCTATTGTTGTAAAACTTAGAACCTGGAGATAATACATGTGCTATCAGAGAAACAAATGGTATTATGTCAGCTCCCAAACTTTTAGCAATTCTCTGGCAAAAACAGAATTTGAGGGCCCTCAACTTTATGTTTTAATTTATTTATGTTCAATTACCCATACCCAATTTATTTTTGAGGCATGTTATATTTTCCTTTATAATGACACTGAAAAGACCCCCTTCCCCATTATTACAGTCAAAGTATAATCTACATAGTCTTTGACCTTCTGTAGTAAGAGGTCTTTTTTTCTTCTTTTTCTTAATTTTATAGAAGTATAGTTGATTTATAATGCTGTGTGTGGTAATAATTTGAGCTTTGTTTTTCTACTTACTGTGTCTGTCTGTGGCCATACATATTTTCTTACCATTTCCAAGAATGTATGCTTGACCAAGAGTCTATGAATGTGATACAGTGCATAATGGGTCAAAATGTCCTTGCAAATAAAACCTATACATTCTACACAAATACAAAAAGCAAAATGCAGCCCAAGGACCCTAGAGAGAGAATGAAAACTGGCAGATTCTGTAGAGTAGTTGAAATCTGGAAGAAGGGAGCAGGCTGGGCTGAGTTTTACTTTTTCTTTTTCATAATTTATGGCTTGAGGGTAGGCTGAGACTGTCACCAATTAGAATGACTTAAAACCCCAAAGTTTTACTCCAAAGTTAGAACTCACAATCTTTGTGATTAAAGAGTAACAAGACAGTATTTGGAGCAAAAGAGTCACTGGAAGTGAGTAGAATGCTAGAAAGGCAAGGGGATGCCCCACGTGCTACATATAAACTCTCCCTAAGCCTCTGGCTAACTTTGAAACTACCCCTACGCAGAACAGATGCCAAGGAAACTAGCTAAAGTTTGAACTGAAATGAGACAAGCTACTGCCTGAGGTAGAGTTTGCAGCTAGAGTCCAGCAAAATGTATTGCTTGTGGAGACAAAAACAGTGGAGACAAAAACATCAACAGCTTTTGGAGGACTATGATAAAATCCATGGATTCACAGCACAGCATTCATAATGTCTGGGATACAATCCTGAAGTTATCTATGAGAGAAAGAAAGTGAAGTCACTCAGTTGTGTCTCTTTGCGACCCCATGGACTGCTAGACACCTGGTAGACACCATAGCCTACCAGGCTCCTGTCCATGGGATTTTCTAGGCAAGAACACTGGAGTGGGTTGCCATTTCCTTCTCCAGGAGATCTTTCTGATCCGGGGATCGAACCTAGGTCTCCTGCATTGCAGGCAGACGCTTTACCGTCTGAGCCACCAGGGTTGTTATCTATGAACAAGCAGGAAAGTGATTCAGTGAAGGAAAAAAAACAAAAAAAACCAAGAATTCCTAGATGACCACATTTTAATAATTCAATCTAGGTGATGAGTGTATGGGTATTTACCTTCTTTCATGTTTGCTATATATTTTAAAATTTTCATATAAAAACCCAAGTCAATCATATATTATTCTTATTGAATGACATCTTTTTTTCACCCTTATGCATTGATAAGGACAAATTTTGTACAAACCAAAAAAAAAAAAAAGCATGTATTAATGCCTGAATAAAAATCAATCACTACCTTGGTGAATTCTCCTAAAGCTATTACAGAGCCTAAAAACTGTTGAGATAACTTTAGAAGATTCATAGGGTAAATTTAAAAAAGAAATTCATTTCTGGCACAAGATCCAACTAACTCTTTTTTTTTTTTTCAATAGTTGTAGTGGTTTTTGCCATACATTGACATGAATCAGCCATGGATTTACATGTATTCCCCATCCTGAACACCCCTCCCACCTCCTTCCCCATCCCATCCCTCTGGGTCATCCCAGTGCACCAGCCCTGAGCACTTGTCTCATGCATCCAACCTGGACTGGTGATCTGTTTCACACATCATAATATACATGTTTCGATGCTGTTCTCTCAGATCATCCCACCCTCGCCTTCTCCCATAGACCCCAAAAGTCTGTTCTATACATCTGTGTCTCTTTTTCTGTCTTACATATAGGGTTATCATTACCATCTTTCTAAATTCCATATATATGCATTAGTATACTGTATTTGTGTTTATCTTTCTGGCTTACTTCACTCTGTATAATGGGCTCCAGTTTCATCCATCTCATTAGAACTGATTCAAAGGTATTCTTTTTAATGGCTGAGTAATATTCCATGGTGTATATGTACCACAGCTTCCTTATCCATTCGTCTGCTGATGGGCATCTAGGTTGCTTCCATGTCCTGGCTATTATAAACAGTGCCGCAATGAACACTGGGGTGCACGTGTCTCTTTCAGATCTGGTTTCCTCAGTGTGTATGCCCAGAAGTGGGATTGCTGGGTCATATGGCAGTTCTATTTCCAGTTTTTTTAAGAAATCTCCACACTGTTCTCCATAGCGGCTGTACTAGTTTGCATTCCCACCAACAGTGTAAGAGGGTTCCCTTTTCTCCACACCTTCTCCAGCATTTATTGCTTGTAGACTTGGATAGCAGCCATCCTGACTGGTGTGTAATGGTACCTCATTGAGGTTTTGATTTGCATTTCTCTGATAATGAGTGATGTTGAGTATCTTTTCATGTGTTTGTTAGCCATCTGTATGTCTTCTTTGGAGAAATGTCTGTTTAGTTCTTTGGCCCATTTTTTGATTGGGTCATTTATTTTTCTGGAATTGAGCTTCAGGAGTTGCTTGTATATTTTTGAGATTAATCCTTTGTCTGTTTCTTCATTTGCTATTATTTTCTCCCAATCTGAGGGCTGTCTTTTCACCTTGCTTATAGTTTCCTTTGTTGTGCAAAAGCTTTTAAGTTTCATTAGGTCCCATTTGTTTATTTTTGCTTTTATTTCCAATATTCTGGGAGGTGGGTCATAGAGGATCCTGCTGTGATTTATGTTGGAGAGTGTTTTGCCTATGTTCTCCTCTAGGAGTTTTATAGTTTCTTGTCTTACATTTAGATCTTTAATCCATTTTGAGTTTATTTTTGTGTATGGTGTTAGAAAGTGTTCTAGTTTCATTCTTTTACAAGTGGTTGACCAGTTTTCCCAGCACCACTTGTTAAAGAGGTTGTCTTTTTTCCATTGTATATTCTTGCCTCCTTTGTCGAAGATAAGGTGTCCATAGGTACGTGGATTTATCTCTGGGCTTTCTATTTTGTTCCATCGATCTATATTTCTGTCTTTGTGCCAGTACCATGCTGTATAGGCCAACTAACTCTTCCTGATAAAGAAATCAGAAAACATTTGAAGTTGCCTAACAACAGTTATCTCTACTTCTTTGTGAGGTAAAAACCAGATGGTTTCATATCCTAGTTTGCTAGAGAAATGAAGATAACTATGGAACTGAAGGAGCATGTGAAAAGTACCTTACCTTTATTCCCTTGAATTTAATCCTGGGAATCTTTGTACCTAAACATTAAAAAATTTTATGTATTCTCATATATGTAAGAAAAACTCATCTCATATCTAATAATAATTACAATATTTAGTACTTACAATAGAGTGCTGCAACAATTCAATTAGGAATATAACACAGATATAAGGACACTGATTCTGAGAGAAATGATATATAATAAATGACTTATTACAAAATTCAGCCTAAGTATCAGAACCTAAACATATTATTATTGTTGTTGTTAAACTTGGTCTGTCCTTATCCAAAAAGCATTTTTGAAGAGGGGAGAGGAGATTATAAAAATGAAATAAAATAAATTTGCACAATGAGACTAATAATAAAATTTAAACTGATATTGTAATATTCTTAATTAATTCAATGACTAATACTTTCATTCAAATTAGATGAGTATGACCTTTGTCATCAGACTTCCAAAAAAGCAAATTCATTAGTAATTAAACCATGACATGAAATTAATTTTAAATATCCATGTCCTGCCTAGAAAAGCTACTTCATCAGTAATAATTTAAATAAAATTCTTTCATTTGTCATAATTGCTTTCAGCCACAGGGCAATCTTGACTTCTTATCCAATTTTGCATGGATAGTTTTCTTTGGTTAGTAATTAGGTAGCTGCTTAGAGCTTCATTTCTATTGAATAGAATATTTTTCCTTTAAATGGTCCAAATTTTATTTTTTGGGTCTAGTTTATGAATTGGGGCTTCCCTGGTGGCTCGGATGGGAAAGAATCCACCTGCAATGAGGGAGACCTGGGTTCCGTCCCTGGGTTGGGAAGATCCCCTGGAGGAGGACTTGGCAAGCCACTCCAGCATTCTTACCTAGAGAATCTCCATGGCCAGAGGAGCTGTAGCCCCATGGAGGGCCTCAGTTCACAGGGTCGCAAAGAGGCGGACCTGGCCGAGCGACTAAAAACAGCACAGCACAGTTGATGAGTTAGTCAGTCCCTGGAGCTTCCACAAAAGACTCAAAAGATGTTCGAAAACTTTACAAAATAGCATTTTAAGCTTCACATTAACATTCACCTTTTTTTTAATATCACTGATCTGAAGGCAAAGCATTGTTTGACAGTCTGTACCATAACTTCACTATGAACTAGCTGGCAAAGACCTTTGGCAAATCGTTTTCCATCTCAGCTTCTCCGATGTGAAATGACAAGAATTACTTTACTAGGTTATTGTAAGGATTAATATTCTGTCCTAACTTAGCACTTAGAACAAAACCTGGCTTGCAATTAAGTGCTGTGTGAGTGTTCCGGTGTGTTGCTATGGCTGATACAGTCACACTGGGACAGTGAGCTACCAGCTTCCTCTGCTGACCCACCAACTCCTACTCTCTGCAAAGCAGCAACGTTTTGGTTAACCTAGAGAGTGGTGAAAAAAAGATATGAATAAACGGAAACTTTCAGTAAACAATGCATTAATTTTTTTTTAAATAATTCTCAGTGGAATTGCAATAGAAGGTAGGCTTTTCTATAGGATAAGATTTAAACACGTGAAAATAACTTGAGATATCCAGCAAATCTATCTAAACTTAACCAATATATGTATTTTTCTCAAACCTTCATGTGTACATAAAGTAATTTAACTGTAAAATGTTTCAGAATGTATTTCAAGTATTTATCTTAACTAGATATGTGAGATGCTAAAGGTATTTCTGAAAAACACTGGAGATTTGAAAAGTATTTAAAAGGTCAGTTTCAGAGAGAAATTATAAATGCAAGTTTCTTTGTATCTCCCAAGCAGGAAAATTAACCTAGCTGGAGGATCAATATCTTGCTTATATGAAATCTGCAATTTCTATATAGTTTAAATGTAAATGTCAAAAATTTTGGAAAAGAAAAGACATATTAGATAAAAGACCTGACACTTTTAATTCAATAAAATGATTGTAGGTCAATAAACGCTTTTAGGAGTTTTCAGACAGTGTTGATTTTTTCTGGTGTGCTTACAGCACTTGAGTTCACTGTAGTGCTGAATCCTGAGGAGATATGAGGGCCAGTTAACATAAGCTGTATTTTCTTTGCTCTTCATTTTCCACAACTTTATCCTAAGAATTAGTGTTATTTGGCCTGTGGGTTGCTATCATAATTTAGAAGATGACATGTGTTGCATTCCAATTTAGGTAACTTTCCAGTTTTGAGTAAGGCTCTCATCATTTGCAAGTTAGTTTCTTTATGGATAAAACAGAGATGATTCTTAAGTGATTCCTCTCTCTCAAAATAAGGATGACAATGAAATTATACAGTATGCGTGAATATACTCGGTAATCAGGGTCATTTTAACCATCTTGACAGCTTCGAGATCACCAAAAGAAGAATTTATAGAGATAATCATCATTCTTTTCTCCAGTTGCCCACCTTGCATCTGTCTCATTACGGACATGCTATATTTTTTTTCTAGGTAAATAAGATGTCATAGTTAGGTAACAGTAACTACTTAATGGGAATATAGGACTTTTTTCTACAGAATGACAAAATGAATATGAATTCAGATCTCCCCACAGACAACCAGGAGTCCTGAAGGGGCTCAAGGGTCCTGGGACAGTCGTGGCTTCTGGGTGCCTCTCCTGCTCTTCCCACAAGGCTCTGTGCTCTGGATGTCCCGAATGAGCGCTGCTCTTTCTTGCATGCGTGCTTGGCCACTCGGTCGAGTCCCACTCTTTGTGGCCTCATGGACTGTAGCCCACCAGACTCCTCTGTCCATGGGATTTCCCAGGTAAAATGACTGGAGTGGGTTGCCATTTCCTCCTCCAAGGGATCTTCCCCACCCAGGGATCAAACTCATGTCTCCTGCGTCTCCTACTTTGGCAGGTGGATTCTTCACCAGTGTACCAAGTGCTCATCCTTACTTCCTGCCTTTACATATACTCCTGTTCTGCCTAAAACAGCCCACCCATTTTCCTTTATGCTCCCAGTGAACCTCCACTCACCCTTCAAACCTCAGTTCATATTTATTTCATCCATCAAGTCTTTCCTAATTTTCCCAGGTCATAAGTCTATGTAGCTATCATAATTCTATCATAGCCAGTACTTATCATGTAGTTGAAACTGTATGGCTTTGCACTTTGGTTTTTTACACTGAATTGTAACACTCTAGATAGTAGGGATAGCACATAGGTTAAGAGCAGGGCTCTGGTGTCCTAATGCAAGGGTTAAAATCCTAGACTTCTATCACTTATAAGCCATATGAGCAAGGGAAAGGAAAGAAATAACTCATCTGTAAACTGGGCTTTTTAATGAATTAAATGAGCAAAACTCTTAGAACAACGTCTGACACACATTTTGAACTCAGTTAAAATTTGATATTATAATTATTCTTTTCTTTTTAACCTACAAGCAAACATTATGCCTAAGACATAGGTTTCTAATAATAATTTGAGTGAATAAAAAAGTGATTGTGATCTTCACTTAAAAAAAAAGGTCCACAGGCAACTGTTAAGATAAGTTCTCATTGTCATGCTTCTAAAAAAATGATAAAATCTTTATTAAAGGAAAGATTTTTAAATGTGTTAAAAACAATATTGTTTTGTGAAAAACAGAGGGTCATATTAAGTAAGAATAAATCTGTTCTACTTAAGCTCATAAATTCTTTGATTTTGGAGATAAACCAGTAAATAAAGTGGAATAGAAAGTAAAACTTCTTTAGCCTTCCAAAGGATTTAAAGATTCATGCCAAAACCATAAAAAAAAAATAGCAAACAAAAATAATTGAGTTATGAGTTGCCTTATCATTCGGGTTACTCTATGGTCACAGAAATAGACCAAATTTATTTATAAGCTTAATGCACTTTTCTCAATTTTTTAATCAATTCAATGCACTTTTTCTCCCACAATCATATTTTATCACATTTGTGATGTTTATATGAAAAAAGATACAGATGAATTATAGGCAAAAATATATGAAACCGTATAAGTGTATCTTGTTAGATCTTACCACCCAGTTAAAATAGTATAGCCAAAACATATAAAATCACTAATATTGGTAAATCAACTTTTCTAAGCATCAAGCAAAACATGGATAATTACATAAATTATCCTAGATTAGTTGGCTAACTACATAGTTAGAAAAATAAAGATGCCTCTTTCCATATCCTAAAATAAATTTCAGGTAGATAAAGGAACAAAATGTAAAGGAAGAAATAAATGAACTAGAAGAAAGATTAAAATGACTTTTAATAGGGTGAAGAAAGTCTTTCTAGGTATGGTAAATGGAAAAAAATTCAGATAGATTAAAACATTAAAATTATAAGCACCTGTAATGATAATATACCCAGTGGTTAAGAGCACTGACTTTGAAAGAAGGGACATCTGGATTTTAAAAAAACAGCTCTGCCATTTATTAAGCAAGATTTGGGCAAGGTGCTTAATTCTACATGCTTCAATTTTCTGACCTGTAAAATATGATAATAATTGCCATTATTATTGTGACTATTACAGAGTAAGTGCCACTTAGGGCTTTTCTGAGGAATAAATAAAATAATATTCATTAAACAGTGTAACAGTGGAATGCAAATAGAAAAAAATGGGGTTGATATTTAGAATATATATTTAAAAGTTATATATATTTAAAAATTAGCATCATTAATATAAAATATTTCTTACACATTTACATGAAAAAGATGAATCAAGAAATAAAAGAACTTGTATGTTTACACGCATTTCACATAACAAACAATAGATGACAGAATGAGAGCTAACGATGGAGGCTCTCTCATTGTTAGGATGAGGCATGACTCTTGGTTTTTTAATTTTCCAAATGATCTACAATAAATACATTACTTTTTTTGTTTCAGATAAAAAACTAGGAAGTTATTTTATTTATTTAATTTAAAGAAGGAGACATGTCTCAAATGAGTATGCTGACAAGTTTTTTCAGTTTTGAAGGTCTACTCTCCCTTCACTATCTAAATTAAAGGGCCGATCCCTTGTCTTTCATGCCTTTGGGAAATCAAATACTTCAGAGTATTTCTGAAGATTTCTAGAGTATTCCTATATGTTCTGTTTTTTGTTTACTACCTTTTGCCCTGGTACACTTTCTTGAAATATCTCTCAGCAGCCTGTGACTGCTTATCCTTATCCTGTTTCAATCAACTCTGAGAGGACTAGAGGGGCATGGAGATGGAGCAGGAGATTGAAATAATTAATTGCCTAGCTTTTGATGAAGCACACTATTCCTATTAAAGAAGCAGCCCACTCCCCATGAAATACACATTATAGGACGATATGAAATTTTCATTACTTACACTGTTCTATATTAAGATATTTGTCATCAACATGGTTTACCTATATGAATCTGAGGTAGAATTTAGGGACATATTTTAAAGGAAGACATAATGAGATTAGTCTACAATAATCCATACCACTATTTTGAACAGATTGCTATCCCTTATATGTCTGTGCTTCTGCTTTTTTTTTTTTTATTGCTGTCATCCCATGACCTTTAACTGGGAGACATATATAAAGATTGCATGCTAGTGTTTCAACTGATTCCTTTCATTGTTATTGGTGAGTTTTCTACATAAGGTTCTTATTGTCCTTGTAGAAGGGAGAGGTAAAATCAATTTCCTCTTTAACATATTGATAAACAACTCCAGATATAAGAGGTAAGGAGGAGAAACTAGATTTACCTTTGTGTGACCTACATAGGAATGCTGGAAAAAATTAATTCCAGAATATTATGTCAACATTCCTTGAAGTTGTGGATATGATTTACATAGTAGGTCTTCCCTATTCACCCAGCTACTTTCATCTCGGTACTGTAAATTGCTTTCATTTTCCCCCTCGATCTGTGTGCTTGAGGTATTGTTGTGATAAATTATGGAGGTACAGAACTGAAAATGGTGTGTAGATTGTCTAAGAAATTGAGTGCAGTCAGCCTTAAAAGTGGTGGATGACGTGCTGAAGCAGCTACCTCATCCTGGCCATGTCCCATATGTCGTCAATGAACAGCTGCTTTTAACTTTGCCTTTTGCCCAGAGCACAAGAGCTGCTGGATTTATTGAATTAATAACCACTCCATTATGTGTGTTTTGTTTTCCCGTGACCGTGAAATCTGGCTATAATGTTAGAAAGTGTAAGACAGGTCTCCTTAACAAACAAGGTGGTATCTATTTTGGGGGTCATTATTTAATACTTAAATCTTTAGGGTTGAAAATAATAGGGAAATCCTTTCAAATCTAGACTGGAATGTTTCTAACAATATTGAGTTAAAAAGGCATTTTATAGGTTACATAGATAGAAACTGGCTTTCACTGTGCATTGTAGGCTGAAGGGCAGCTACTGACTGCAGTGTGTTTGTGATTGAATAAAGGTTTTTGTTGTTGTTGTTGGTTTAAACCCGTATTTTCTTTCTTTCTTTTTTTTTTTTTTAGGGCCGAATGTTATATATATATTTTTCCTAGATGAACATCTGAATACTTTGTGCAGGAAATGAGGGCAAAATCGAACACTATCTTCCTTTTACAACCCGGGTCATTTCCTGAAGAGTTTTGAATGCAGCATGAAAGACAGGATTTGAGCAGCAGAGGAATGCAGCCCATGTGGGAAAGGTTGTACTGGCGACCTCTAATTTTTTTGACCAAGAAAGTGTGAGATAAGTCTTCTAACAAGAAGTTTCAGTTGGGGCCATTTTGATTAATGGTGGTTTTTTTTTTTTTTTTCCTTTCTTTCTTCCTTTCTTTTCATTTTTTTTTTTTTTAAATCAGGCAAACCCACTATTGTTCCTGTTCCTCCCCCAAATTCCTATCCCTTTCACCACAAATTTATAGAAAAAATACAGAAGGTAAATGATCCTCTTTTATCAGCTGTGTTTCAGCTCCTGGTTATTTCCTCATTGCCACTAGCTAGCGAGTGGGAGACATAGTTGCCTTTTGAGGACCTATAAGATAATAGCTTTGAAAACTGTTTTCTTATTTGTTTCTTAAAAGGAAAAGCAATAAAGATAAGCATGTCTATTGCTAGAAAGGGCCTAAAAGATGATCTACCTCAAATCTTCATTTTATATATGGGAAAACAGGTTCACAAAAGAATTTTTAATTTGCTTAAGATAATGCAAATGATTTTAACACATTTCTAAGGAACCCTAATTCAGAATTTTATCTACTACAAAACTAAAAATGAAGGCTTGTATTTTTTGATATTGAATCTTCTCTTTGCTTGCTTACAAGGCAGTTATCTCAAACTGCTAAACAATGAAATCAGCCTTTTCACACATTTTTTCTTAAAGGCATATTTCCTAAGGCTGGAAGTGAAAACTATGGTGTATTAAAAGTGAAGCATGTTAGTTAGCAGTGCTTTACAAAAAAAAAAAAAAAAGAAACCTCTATGACCCTGAAAAGCCTTCTGAATCGTTTGAGTAAAGTAAAATTTTGTTTCGCATAGTATATTTTGTTTTGTTCTGTTTCTGAAACTAGGTGGTATAAAATAATTACTTAGTAAGTGCCTACTGTGAGCCAGCACGTGTCTCCCATCTAGTAAATAACCCTCATAGTGGGCATTACGGTGCCCACTTTACAAACTAAAAACATGAGACTTAGCAATTTGACTTTTAGCAATTTGTTTCAAGTCGTAAGAGTAAGTGATAGCATTGGGATTCAAGTTCAAGTCTGTTTCAGTTCAAATTCCTTCATATCAGGCTACTTGCATGTAAGTAAAAAATGTCTTAAATGAATTATACTCACACACAAAATAAGCAATAAAGCAGACAATCTGTTACATTTGCCTTTAAAATATTCTCAAAAGAAAGCTGAATGAATGTTTTGTTTTGCATGTGTCTACCCCCTCAAGAAACAGACTCACAGCACACAGATGCACATACACAGTTGCTCAAGTTATTACTTGTGATCTACTGCTAAATGACTAAAAATTGCCTTTGTTAGTGGTTAAATTCAGAAATGGGTATTGCTTTTATTACACAATTTTATTTGTAATTTCTGGGGCTATTTATGCCACTGGAAATGTTTCTGAAATATATTTTTAAGTCTAAAAAGGCTAGATATAAATTATACAAAGTAGATTCAACTGCACAAATATTTACTGTCTTCCAAAATCAAAACACTTATTAGTGATGACACACCAAAAATATGAGAAAACACAGATTTGGGAGTTTGTTTTGTTAATATGAAGATTGTTAGTTGGGTTTAGAGTGGCATTTTCAATCATTGTTTCTACGTTTAACATGAAAATGGAATAAATTATTTACAGTGGCAAAGGGTTATATTTGAAGGAGTCTAAAAGTTATTTGTAGATAGACTGATTCTAAGTTTGCCTGGAGCAGTGCTGGTTTAACTTGTCCCTCAGGAACTCAGCTCCTCCTCCCATTCTCAGAGGTTCTGGTTTGGCTGATATTATGGGGTACCCTCGCCAGAGAGCCGCATCCTTGAAGAAAGATGCCCTGAATAAGTTATAAGGTGTTTTCACATCTCCAAGTGAACATTAAAAAAAGCATACTGTGTTTTCCATGTGTATTAATATCTCCAATTATTAATAATCTTGAAGTGCTTCAGATAATAATTTTCATGTATTCCAAAGAACACTGTAAACTGTCTTTATACCAATAATTTTATTGTGTACAAGTTGCCTGGTGAAAATAGAACAGTAATTGGATCATTACAATTAATGAAACTATATTTGGTCCTGTCTTCAGCTCTAAGAGAACAGAAAGAAAGGATCTAACTCATTGGCTCAGGTATCAAAAGAGATTTACTTCCTCAACAGCCTCTCACATAAAGACAAATCATTCACCTGATACTTCACAGCTAAAACTAACTCCTCCCCAAACAAAACTCCCACCTCTAAACCATTATGCATACTTTATATTAAAGACTGTCTCAAAGGACTATGATGCATTTTAAAAACTAAGGTGATTTTTGCCTTGCTTTTTACATTTTTAAGTTAATTCTTTTTAAAAATTTAAATGTAATTCTTTATTGAAGTATAGTTGATTTACAATTTGTATTAGTTTCAGGTATGCAGCAAAGTGATTTGGTTATACACATACATATCTATCCTTTTTCAGATTCTTTTCCCTTATAGGTTTTTACAAAATATTGAGGAGTTCTCTGTGCTATACAGTAAGTCCTTGTTGGTTATGTATTTTATATATATAGTGTGTGTGTGTTAGTCCCAAACTCCTAATTTATTCCCCTTCTTTCATTTGTTTTTAACTGTAAGAAAATATTTTCTACTATATGAATAAGATGAAGCCCCGAATTATAGATTTACTTTTCTCTAACCTAAAGAATCCACCTGTCATATAGATGACACAAGAGATGTGGGTTTGATCCCCGAATGGGGAAAATCCCCTGGAGGAAGACATAGCAACCCACTCCAGTATTCGTGCCTGGAAAATCCAGTGGACAGAGCATCCTGGCAGGCTACAGTCCATGGGGTCGCAAAGAGTCAGACGTGACTGAGCGCATACACATACATGCCCAAATAAATGAGAAATGCTGACTGTTGGGAGTGATGTTGTTGAGAGTGACAGTATAAAATTGCACATGCATTTTGGTAACGGAGGAGCCATCCTGAAGACATACACAGCACTGGGAGTTTTGCTGAGTCCGTGGTAGTTAGTGAGGCAAACTTGGATTGATATGTTAACAGATTAAGAGAGATCGGCTCCTGCTTACTAGTCCAGAACCTCTGCTGCGCTGTGTTTGTCACTCAGCCGTGTCCGACTCTTTCCTACCCATGGACTGTAGCCCGCCAGGCTCCTCTGTCCGTGGGGATTCTCTAGGCAAGAATCCGGGAGGGGGTTGCCATGCCCTCCTCCAGGGGATCTTCCCAACCTAAGGATCGAACCCAGGTCTCCCTCACTGCAGGCGGATTCTTTACCAGCTGAGCCGCCAGGGAAGCCTAGTCCCTAATACTGGGCAGAGGAAACAATGTGTCAGAGAAGAGAACACTGATTAACGTATCAAAACTTACAAACTAGGTGATCTGTTTATTAGAGAAATGCAAGTAAAAGTTACTTTCTATTCAAACCCGCTGACCTTTGACTCTTGCTAAACTACACATAAATCGTCCATTTGGGTGTTACTACCTGTTAGGAACCCCTGCCATACATCTTAATAAGCTTCAAATATCTTATTTATTTAATTAAATTTATAAATAAGTAAGTGAAATTAGTTTATTTAAGCAATTAGGTTTAGACTGAACTCTAAGGATTTTATTTTTTAGGTAGGGGACCAGATTAAATCAGATTCTTGTTGAAGCCCTTCAGCTGCTTTTGTAGACATACACAAAACTGGATCAAGACCTGTTTTAGAAACCGCATGTTGGCCTGTGAGAGAGGATGTAAAAGTGTTCCACCAAAGAGCTACTTTCTAAAGAAGCCAGATACTCACATTTCGTCTCGGAGATCTTTTACTGTGCTCTAAATAAATGGGTTGCTGTTATAGTGTAGGCACAATCGAAATGGTCTCCATTTCTAAATCAGCAGACTCCTGCTACATTCTGCAGGGGCTGAATTTCCTGGGTGGTCTTTAAGAATCGCCTCAGGAGGTAGGCACTGTCATAGTCTAATCCGGATGTTACAAAGGTATGTAAAATGGCATGTCTTGCAAGTTTAGTTTATGTGTTGTCTAGTCCTTCATGTGGAAATAGACATTCTTTTAAGCTTTTTAAGAACCTCTGTGGAATGAATGGGCTTGAAAGCTATTAACGTTGATTTTCTTAATAAAAGTGTTGAAATGAGGCCTGGCACTTACCCTGCAGTATGAAAATGTGAACCAGGGAATTGAAAAACTTTTAGAATGAAAGTTCAGGTTTGAAATTGGTATATCTGTTTATGATTTTTATTCTGACCAAAAAGAAATTGTTTCTGCATCACACAACCATGTTTACTAAATTTAAAATTAATTTTAATGTCTATTTTTCAAAAGGATGAGATACAATAAAAGGCCATGTGGCCCCTCAGGCTGACAGTTCTAGTACATCAGTAATATGCTAGATACATGAACTAGTGAGATAATATGAATCTTTCCATGGAGTTGGGAAGAAATACTATGAGGAAATGACTTCCTGGGTGGTACAGTGGTAAAGAATCCATCTGCCAGTGCAGAAGACTCAGGAGACCTGAGTTTGATTCCTGGGTTGGGAAGATTCCCTGGAGAAGGAAATGGCAACCCACTCCAGTATTCCTGCCTGGGAAATCACATGGACAGAGGAGCCTGGTGGGCTACAGCCCATGGGGGTCACAAAGAGCCAGACACAACTGAGCACATATGCAAAAAAACGCAAGCTGTGAGGAGATACCCCTGACCAGCGATCCCCTCCCAGACAGAACTCCCAATAAGGGAACTGACTGCACCTAGAGATGAGTACACTGACATGCCGATCCAGCACCTGGCCTGCTTACAGCCTCGAAGGAGCCTGTATTAGTCCAGTAAATCAAAGTGGGATCTCCCTGAAGAGCTAACTGAAAGGGAAGCAGTGCAAACCATGCATTCCAATCCTTACTGGGCCACCTGGAATTTAAAACGAAAGCACTGGCTTTTATTTCAAATGCATAAGGAGCCTAACTCCTCAGTGTGACCTTTCCCTCATTTTAGAGAATTAAATAGAGCTTACCAAAGGGTAACCTTCTCTCTTTTTCATGCACCTGCACACGTCCCAAATCAAGAGTGCCGAAACTAAATGATCCTTGAAGGCTGGGAAACAGCGATGACCTTTTGTAAGTAAGTCTTCCTGGAAAACATCTGGGAGGAAAGGTCTTGGTGATATTAGAATCAATGTCAAAAGAGCTGATAATTTGAGAAAACATTTAAAGGTGCAGAATCTATTTCAGTGGAATCTCAAACCTCCAGGAAGGGACTTGCTGAAAATGAAATGAAAAATGAATTATATTCTTGCCTTGATCTTCATGGCTTGAGTGAGGGTCCTAAGATGTATATTCTAACCATTTCATTATAACCCACTCTCTTCAGTGAGAGAGCCTCTAGAAGTATGCTGCTAACAATTATTCAAGTCAGAAATCCAGAGTAAATTGTTTTAATCCTTTCAAGTCAAATTAATATGGTGTGGATGTCCTATGGATACAGACTCTCAGTTATCTTTCTTGTTGACACATATAAGAAAATTCTGGCTGGGCACACATGATTTATTCTTTATATCTGGAGCCGGGCTGTAATCATTCACCCCGTTTCAAGTCTAGTTTGGCAACTTTATCTCGCTTGCAGTTTGCATTTTTTTGAAAGTGAAAATATATTCTGCAGCTTTTGATGTGTTGATGGGTAGGAAGGTAAAGACAGCCACACGCGGTCTCTGGAGACGGGCTCAGTGGCTAAATGAAGACCTCTAGTGCTTTCTTGTTAGCCAAGATAGATCTACATCCTGATGAACCACAACTAGTCAATAGCAGACGCTCTCAACGCATGTGCTCAGAAGCCACAAATCAGTTTTCCCTGGGACTTAGTTATCGGCATATTGTGCCGTAGGCCATGCCCTGCTGCTGCTTGCCCGACTGTAATTTTTCCCCCAGTGAAGTTTTTAAAGTCACAGGCTGAGACCGTAACCGTGCTCTCCTGACAACAAGGCTGTCGCTAGCCTTCCAGATATCAATTGCTTATCAAATAAATTGCTACTTTAATGTCCTTAGCCTGTCGCTATTAAGGAGGTTCAGTGCCAGCAGGATTTCCCACTGTTATGCTTTCCTCTTCCAAAATTTATTTCCAAATGTTTCCTTATCTACGGCCAGCACTTATATTAACATGATATATGTGCCTGAGTTGGCCCATTACATTTTTAATTCTCCATCACTTCTACCTGAAGTATTGCAAAACCCCCTATTGGCCTCTTGACTATCTTATCCACCTTGCTTCCAGAGATGTCTTTCTAAAATACACATCTAGTCACATTGTTATTCCTCTTTTTAGAATTTCTCCTTGTCTTTCTGCATTTCTCACCAGGACCTTGGGGAAGTTCCCTGGGTTAGAGCCTGGGATGCACTAAGAAAATACCACTTAATTAAGGAGAATTGCTTTCCTTGGACACCAGCGTGTCCCCTGAAAGTGGCCCAGTGCCTCTTTGTAAAATTATAATTTGAATTTAGGCCCCAAAGCTATTTTTGAAATACCTGTGCTGTTGGCTTGTGCTGCAGCTTTTAAAAGGATTAGTGGGTTATTTTTATGAGGGCAGCCCTAGCTCTGGCCAGCAGGCCACCCCTGAATTGCTCTGGGCAGACCGGCCCCTAAATGTCAGTTCTTCTTGGTGAATAGACTTCTCTCCCCCTTGTCAAAGATCCCAAGTCTACATGGTGCCCACTAAGAAGCAGTCGCTATTGCTGTGTACCTATTTCTGGATGGGGCAGTTCTCACCCTCCTCTGCTCCAACACGGTTGCCGAGTGAGGTTCTCAGGGCAACACCTTCCTCCTGCTTTGCCAGTGGGAACCGTCTTCACCATCCTATACGGTAGTCACACAACACCACTCTTGAGAGCTGTGTTGATAGCACATGCTAACCTGCCCTCAGACCCCCACTTTCCCTCCCCCTCCCCAGGACACTGCAGCAACCCCAAACTACTCGCAGGTCCCTGCCTCTTGGAGCCCCAGGGCGTGGCATGCTACCTGCTATGGTGGCCTTCGCCCGGATTCGTCTTCTTTATCTGCCTGCTAAACTCTAACTCAGTCTGTAAGTCTGAACTCAAACATCACCTCGTCTCTGACATTTACAAAGGCTAAAGAAAAAAATTGTCTTTTTCTTCTTCTTTTTTTTAATGAGAGAGGCTTGGGCCTGTTTGGAAAAGAAGGCAATAGAGAGGGAGGGATTGATAGGCTGGGATAATTGACAAGGCCCGGTCCAGAAGGAGATGATAAAAAGGGAAGATCAAAGCACAGAGGAAAAGCATGGTGTGCCTGCGCTTATACCACCCCCGTGGATTGTCAGCATTTGTTTGCTTGTAGCTCCCACTGTTCCAGTGACGTGGTGGCCCTGGCCACCATTGTCTCTTGCTCAGATCACTTGCTCAGCCTCCAAAGTGGTCTCCTTATTTACACTTAGTCTCCACTTTAGAATCATCTCAATAAGGCAGCCAGACTGAGTCTAAAAATGCAAGTCAGATCTTGTTACTCCTCTGCTCAAAATCGCTCCATCCCTTTCCATGTAAACACCAAAGGGCCACTAGCCCCCATACTGTGTGCCCTGCTCTCTTCCCTTCGAGGACCATTTGATCTTCTAATACAGTATTTTAGTTACTTATTGGGTTGTTTGTTTACACTCTTCACTCCAACAATCATGTGAGCTGCTTGAAGGAAGTTTGGTCTGTTTAGGTTTCTGCTGTTATCGCTTGCTCACAACTGGGACACATAGTAAGTCTTCAATAAATATCTATTGAATGAATGAATGAATGAATGAATTTTCCTATGGATACTCAAACATACAAGTAAGTAGAGATCGAAAACCTCATAGAACTTGTGTCATCCATGATTTTGGCAAAAATCTTAGATATCTCTAATATAAGTCCCTTTCAATACTATTTTTGACTTCTAAGTAAACTTTGTAAATTTGAATTACTTGCAAAGGATGCTATGGCTTACATGAGAATATTGCATAAAATTATCATCCTCACATATCTCAGTTGATTATTTCTTAGTATTTCTTTTTTAGATTAATGATCCTTGCTCTTTTCTAATACTAGCAGAATGATTCTAAAGTAATGACTATCTTATAAAACTTCACACACACAAAATTATTCACTGGAGAAAATAAGCCAAGTTATAAAATGTATAATTTATATTTGGATATCTAAAAGAAACAGAAGCAACTCTATCTATTTGCACATTTATGTTTTGATTGCTGCTGTGTATAAACTGTCATTATTTTTATTCAGAAAGTTGTCCCCAGTTGGTATTAGACATCTTTATGAATTGTATTTTACAGAAACTTATAATTCTAGTTGAAAGGCTCGTTTTTATTTTAAATTATAGAAAATTGTATTTTTTTAAACTGAGCCCATAACCAGTATCTGATGTTTATCTCTATGACACAAATGTACCAAGAGAACATTTTCATGCCAAAAGACACTTACACACCTTCCCAGCCATGAAAAGTAGAGGAGTGGTTTCTTGGGCTTTGAGTAACTTATCAGTGAAGTCAGGTCATACATTTCTCCATACCAGTACGCAAACAAGGAGGAGAATGAAAGCAAGAGCCTGTAAAAGGAATTCTTGGACAGCTTGAGGAGTGTATAAAATGTACTTTATAATTTTCAGCCTCCCGCAGTGCAACTGATGAGCTAAAGAAACACTTTGAACCTGTTAGTTGTACATTTTTTAAGCCATTTTAAATTATGAAAAAGATAGTCCTCAAGAAATTAATTAAGTTTTGGACAATAATGCAATCAGGGATATCTGTGTTTGCAGTCTTTTCTCTCTGCTTGCATACATCTTTCTCTGTCAAGTACATCAAACAGCTAATTAGCCCCATTTTAAGAGCTTCACTGCTCACATCACTTAAAAGGATCTCCAGGCCGCCTTCGGAGAAAGTTCACACTTAATGTGCATTGGTTTCCTGAATGCTTCATAGACTTAGAAAGACTCTATCCCCTCCACAGTAGAGGAACTTTAAACATAGATGGACTTTCTTTCCCACAAATCAATTTTCTTTGTTTTCTCACTCATGATCAGCATTTTATAAATAATCTTGAAAAGGTTGATAAACCTATTTCACCTGGTACGTGTTTATTTTTGTTAAATACCCTTGGGTTTGCTGAAGACATCTGAAAAACATTAGAATGACTGCTTTTTATTAAGACATGTGGTATCAGAAAAAAAAATTTCGAGAGACTAAAGTGTTGCTTTCATTTAGCATAAAGTGTTACCATGACAAAAGTTCGTTGTTTCCAATACCCATTTTAGAAATAACTACAGGTCACATGATCTGTAGATATCACATGTTAGCACATGTTAAAAGTTATAACCATAACTAGAGACAGAATTTCTGACTCACAGCTCCCATTAATCTGAACTATCACATGTCATCTCAAGTTGACTATAAAAATAACTCAAGATGCCAGAGTGCTTCAATTAACAGCTGAAATATTGTGATATTTTAACACAGGTGATATAAAGAATCAGAGCCACAAATAGATACATGGCTGTGAGTTATAGCTATTTCTTTTCAGGTTTATTGTTGAGGACAGATGTAGAGAATGCTTTCCCTTCTTATAGGCCAATCAAGAAGGATGGGGTGGGGAGGGAGTGGGTGGAGGTGGATAACATTTATATGGTTTCTTGAGCATCTAAATATGTGTATGAATATGACCGAAGGCAGGAAAGGTTCAAGAACACCCAAGATATTTGAAAGAGACACTCCGTGTTATCTTGAGTGGAACAAGATGCCCCAGGGAGCCAAGTACACATTTGTAAAATAATAGTAACAATAACAGTAGACATCAAGTGTGAGCTTAATTTGGTGTAAGCCTTACTTTACATATTGTAAACATGTATTTTTTTCCAGTTTTATGGAAATGCACTGTTAGTTGAAGGGGGTACAGTATAATGATTTGAATGTCCTAAATACAGTAATTCATCAACTCTTTACAACCTTTTGAGGTAGGTACCATAAATACATATTCTCATCAACTTACCAAAGTAGAAAGTGAGCTACAGAGAGTTTAGGTAACTCATTCAAGGTCACACATCCACTGATGGTGGATTTAATTTTTACCTCAGGCACTTGGGCTCCAGAGGGGCTGCATTCTTAAAATCCTGAAAAGAATAAAATGATAAAGATAGGGTGGTAGAGATGGAGATGGGAAGGAAGGGAAGGGAAGAAATAAGAGAAGAAAGGAGACTAGATAGAGGCTAGGGAAAAGCTGTTTATTTAGGTGACATCCAATATTATAATTTTAATGGAAGGTTAGGATGCTTAAAGAGCAAAGGAAGGAATGGCGGGAAAAAGATTTCCCCAAGGACTGTGATATTTGACCTATGCTTTTGAAGTGAATCATGCTGGATTTAAGACTTTTTTGCCTTAAAATTTCATTAAAACTTAACCCCTAACTAGCATTAATGCTTACTAAAGTATATTTTTATACCAAGCAGAAAATGATTTCAATGAAAATAAATATTATGGTTTCAAAGGAGAGGGAATGAAAGCCAGGTTGATACATGAACTATCCAAATAAAGTGAAGAAAAATAAAAACACATGAACATTTAAAGTTTTGCTCTTATTTTACTAGGCGCATGATCCTTCATCCCTATATTTCAAAATTATGCCATTGAAACTTTAAGGCTGGCCTCATGAGGTGTGCCTATGAAGACCAATAAACAAGAAGCCATCTTCAATGCTCCGCAAAAACACAAAAACAAAATATTTGTAGGATGGCAGCTGCACAACTTATAGTAATTTTTTTTTTTTTTTTGGTCATGTTCTCTTTGGCCAAACACATTTGTGAGAAATGAGTTTCCATTCCCTCTGGCTTTAGTTCTCTGAACTGATGGCGTCTATACTGTGGGATGTCTGAGAAGCCTATAGCTATGTAGGAGATTTAGGGAAAGTTTGGGCTAGAGGTTATATTAATTTTCACTTACTAGAACCATCTGACTTTATTTTTTAGGTAACTTTTCTGTTTATTTTAAAAAATGTTTTTGGAATGCAGTTGATTTACAATATTTTAGTTTCAGGTGTACAACAAAGTGATTTTTTTTAAGATTCTTTTCCATTATAGGTTATTACAAGATTTTGAGTATAGTTCCCTGTGCTGTACATTAGGTCCTAGTTGGTAATATTTTATTCATGGTAGTGTGTATATGGCTTCCCTGGTAGCTAAAGGATCTGCCTGCAATGCAGACCTAGGTTCAATCCCTGGGTTGGAAAGAACCTGTAGAGAAGGCAATGGCAACTCCCTCCATAGTCTTGCCTGGAGAATTCCATGGACAGAGGAGTCTGGCAGGCTACAGTCCATGGAGTTGCAAAGAGTCAGACACAATTGAGCAACAATCACTACAACTACTGGTATGTCTATTAATCGCAAAGTCCGATTTTATCCCTTCTCCCATTTTCCCTTTGGTTTGTTTTATGTCTGGGAGTCTATTTCTGTTTTATAAGTGAGTTCATTTGTATCAGCTTTTAGATTCCACATATAAGCAATATCATATGTTTGTCTTCCTCTGACTTACTTCACTCAGTATGATAATCTCTAGGTCTATCCATATTGCTGCAGATAGCATTATTTCATTCTTTTTTATGGCTGAGTAATATTCCATTGTGTGTGTGTGTGTGTGTGTGTGTGTGCATACCACATCCTCTTTATCCATTCATCTGTTGATGGACATTTATTGAATGTCTTGGCTATTATAAATAGCACTTCTATGAACACTGACTTTAAAGTTGAGGAAACGCATGCCCTAGAAAGAAGGATTATTTATTAACTCAATCAACCCACAACTACTGAGTGCCTGCCAAATGCTAGGCACTATTCTAGACATCGTGTTGGGAGATTAATGTCACACAACTTGAGTGATGCCATGGTCAGCGGAGGCGAGATCTTTTGTCACTGCATGAATTCAAAGAGCGACCCACATTTGAAGTTATTTTTTCAACTTGGCTTTGAAAATGCATCTGTTTATCTGGCCTGTTACAGTTATCCAACATCTAGTTGGTTGCTTCTTGCCACTTATTTTCTGTATATATTCAGATTAGAATCAATTTGTTACAAGGAATAACAATTCACTGCTGAGAAGTTGCCACTTCTCTTGGATTTTACAGTCAATGTCTATTACACAATTTGGTACTAAGTATAGCTTAAATGTGATATCGATAAAACTCCTGGGTATGTAAGTCCTCATTTCAGCAGTGAGAAAACTATCACTAATAGCAGATGATTTCCTGGGCCTTGAGGTCTTTGCTGCCTCTGTATGCATTTACTATTATACGCTTAGTTTTTAAAGGAGTTTTGTACATCCAAACAAGAGGCTACCCAAACATGATATGATTCAACCTTTGTTACAACATTCAAACTAAAAGATAATTTAATTCAAAGTTTCCTGTCAACTTATTGTACTCCTATATTTTTGGGTGAACTGGGGGGAATCAGAATTTGAAGTCCATTATGTCTGATTCCAATGCCTTCCTCCTCCACCCGCAATCATGGCGTCATTCTCAAGCATGTGATTCACAACAGTGGGCACACCTACTTTTCAGCTGGTTAGTTCCAGCCTTTTCTGACTAGTCCCTGTGTTGCATTACCTATTAAATTCAAAGTTCCTATTCTGACATATTAATGCTCTTATTCGTTAACTACTTTGAACCAGGTAGTATTCTAAACACATGTTCTGCAGTTATAAAACTCCTCATCCAATGCTAAAAAAATTAGGGTCATACAAATTCTAAAGAACCCAATTAAAGTAATTTTCATATAAATTTTGCCAGATCTAAACAATTAGAAGTCACATTATTTTGCTAGGCAACACATATATAGTGGGAAAATGTTTATCATAGGCTTTATTATGGTGATTGTTCCTGATCTAAGATGCTGACAAAAGGAATTTGCTCTAAATAGTGCAAAAAAAGACAAAAGTGAATACCTTGTTTTACTTGTTCTCATAGGCTTCTTTTGTTTCCATGCCTATTGCTAAGTCTGAACTTGTGAGAGAGTTCTCATATTTTCTTGCACATAAGACAATCTTATGAAAAATATATATTAATAGAAAATATTCTGGAGCTAATTACCCTCATCCTAATTGCTTGATGATTACCTTTTGTGAATTCCTAACTGAAATAGGACATTCCTTATCACTGAGATGCATGTATACTGTTATAATCTAAAAGTTAAAAATATCAGACAGCAGAGTACACTCCATGAAGGACTCTGAGGAAATGTCTTTATTACTAAGTTCAGTCTGTCATATTGTCTTCTTCCGAAAGTGACAGCATTGCTGAAGCATCATGAGATAAACAAGACTATAATCATTATCAAGGTGAAAGTCAAAGTCACTCAGTCGACTCCTTGTAACCCTATGAACTGGCTTTCTCTGTCCATGGGAATTCCAGGTAAGAATACTGGAGTGGGTAGTCACTCCCTTTTCCAGGGGAACCTCCTGACCCAGAGATCAAACCTGCGTCTCCTGCATTGCAGGCAGATTCTTTACCATTTGAGCTGCCAGAGAAGCCCAATTACTCGCAAAATGAATTCTAAATCAGATGGATATACTCATTTTTTGTTTTAAATGAAAATTACAATAAGGAAGATTGATTAAAAAATAGATTTTATCATTCCAAAGACACATTCATCATATACTGCAAATATAATAGCAGAAGGGATTGACATCATAGTAGGCTTGCATCAAATCCATTATCTTTCAGTTAATAGATACCAATCACAATGGAAATTTGAAACCCTAAAGTAATATATTAAGTTATTCACATGATTTTCAACTGGAATTCCTTATTCTGAATTTGGAATGATAGTTATTATTTTATTTCCAGGATTGATGAGGCTCCCAGAAGAGCTGAAATAATTCTGAAAGAAACACATACTGAATAATAATAATAACGTGATCAAATGTCAGTCTTTTTTTATATTACTAAATCCTTAAAGTAATAATTTACTTAATAATTTCACATCTTGTCAGGTGAAGTGCATTTATATTCAGTTATTCTCAGCTGTAGACTGCTCTGGTAATTTGTATGAGGAGGGTTTTGGTGGCAAGAATATGTAAGAGGAAATTGTCATTTGCCAGCCCAAGTCATGCCATACCAGAAATGTAAAAGAATTGATGACATATGTGTTTCACTGATAATATACAAGTACAACTGGTGAATTTATTAATCACATATTTGAAGTAAATGTACCTGTGATTGAATATCAGTAATTAGCAAAGGTTTGGAATGTTTGTATGCTTACAGCTGCTAGAATAAAAGATAAATGCAAATTTAGTTGTGTAATGAGTGCTTTGTCTCATTTTCATTTCTGAATAAAATGCATTTGATGAAAAATAATAAATCGCTCTTGGTAGAATACTTTGACTTACATCTGAAAGTATTAATTTCTTCCATTCTACTTCTTTCACTTTGAAGTGTATTGTTTTAAAAATATGTCATAGTGATGTTTCTATTTCTTTTTATGAAGTGACATATTTAAAGTATGAGGAAAGCATTCTACTGTATAGTGTTAGTCACTCAGTCGTGTCTGACTCTTTGTGACCCCAAGGACTGTAGCCAGCCAGGCTCCTCTGTCGATGGGCTTTTCCAGACAAGAATACTGGAGTGGGTTGCCAACTGTATAGATTCACAATTATTTATTTTTAACCAGGTTCTTATGTTATCACCGCTTCAGTTGTTTCCAGTCTTTAGCCATAAGAAGTAATGCTTTAATGAGTAACTTATACATATACTGTTTTCGCACTTGTGGGTATACCTCTCAAAACACTCCCAGAAGTGAGACAGTTGAATCAAAGAGTAAGTGTAATTGTATTTTGATAAATAGTTCCCAATTGATTTCCATGAGTTTTTCTTTTTCCCATTTCACACTCCTTCCAGCAGTGTATGAGCCATGTTTGAAAATGGTACCAATGTTTGTCCAGCTTTTGGAGTTTTGCCAATCTGATAAGTGAAAACGGTATCTAAGTGTAGTATAGTTTTAATCTGAATTTCTTATCATCAACGAAGTTAACCTCCTTTCGGATGCTGGAGAGCTATTTATATTTCTTTTTCAATGTAGATCCTCCTTGTGTCTTGTCCTAATTTGCTGCATTTTAAATGTGTCCTTTTGAAATTCACTACTTACAAATTCTATGGCCAATTTTCCAGTTGTCTATTTAGACCATTAACTTTTTTTTTAAAGATTTTGTTTGTTTGTTTGATGTGGACCATTTTTAAAGTTTTTAATCAATGTGTTATAATTTGCATTTTTTAATTTGTTGCTTTTGTTTTATGTTTTGGTTTTCTGGCCCGAGGCATGTGAGATCTTAGCTTCCCACCAGGGATCAATCCTGCATCCCCTGCATTGGGAAGGGGAAGTCTTCATCGCTGGCCCACCAGGGAAGTCCCTAGACCATTCACTTTTAAAAGACTGGGCTTCATGTTGATTTTGACAAAGCCTCTTCATGCTGGCAATATATCTTAGGGAATCTGATGTGATCGCTGTTGTTTAGTTATTGAAACTGAAACTTAGTCGCTCAGTCATGTCCGACTCTTTGCGACCCCATGGATTGTAAACTATCAGGCTTCTCGGTCCACAGGATTTTTCAGGCAAGAGTACTGGAGTGTGTTGCCATTTCCTTCTCCAGAGGATCTTCCCTACCCAGGGATCGAACCCAGGTCTCCCGCACTGTAGGCAGACAGTTTACCATCTGAGCCACCGGGGAAGTCCCTTGCTTAGTTATTAAGTCTTGTCAGACTCTTTGCTACCCTGTGGACTGCAGCCTTCCAGGCTTCTCTGTCCACGGGATTTTCCCAGGCAGGAATACTGCAGTGGGTTGCCATTTCCTTCTCCAAGGGATCTTCCTGACCCAAGGATCAAATCCACGTCTCCTGCATTGGCAGGTGGATTCCTTACCCCTGACCCATCAGGGAAGTCTTATCTTATGCTTTTCTTCGAAACACTCTCTTCTCACAAACTCTTGATCATCTCCTCTGCTCTGCTGTTAGGTGCTGCAGGCACAGGTGAGCGAACAGGGGGACCAGGGCTGACATTAGAGTCGGGAGAGGTGGGGTCAGGTTTGTTCCGGAATATTTCAGACCTGGTGAAAAAAGAGATTATCAAATCAATGGACTGATATGAAGGTCTCTTTGGAGTCTCAAAATAAACTATTTAATTGAAAATGATCTTTTTGAGTCATAAGATCAGACATTAAAGCCAGAAAAGTCTAAGCCTCATTCATGATGATTTTGAGGCTTTGTTTTGCTTAATTGTAATAACATATTTAAAATGAGATGTTATTTAATTATGATTCAAATAATTTAGCTTCCTTGTTAATATCTAATGGTAAATATCTAGTTTGAATTTCAGCTTCACTGTTTACTAGTTAAGGATCTTGGACATGTTACTTAAAAGATCTCAGACTTAGTGTCCCTAAGAAGTAAAATGGGGCTGTTAATAGTTATAATCACATAGGAATCTTAAAGTACTAAATAATGTATGTAAATTTCTTAGGATCATACATACTTTCTTCTAAGCAAATACTGAGTGATACAGATGATTAATATTATTAGTAATATCTAATAGATGATATAGATGGTTAATAATATTAATCACTGAACAAAGTTACAAATTTGTTAAAAAGTGAGATTTAGAAACTTGTTACATTTAACTTCTAACATTAAGGTTACTAAATCAAAGTCAATAATTAAATAGTTAAATCATATGATATGAAAAATTTTAATCCAAATTAAGAGCTAACTAACTTTCATTATTAAAGAATGGTACTATATATCCAAGAATTTAAATAATCAATTAATCATATAATTTTTTAAAAATTCTAATTTTAATACATATTAAAGAAATATTATTTCCATGAAAAAATATACATAGCATCAGCTGCTAACTTTTAAAACTTAATTCCTTTAAATATCAAAAATATAATACAATTTTTGTACTGATTCCTAAAAATACTTTTTGTATCACAGCTAATTACATAAATATATACATACATATTCACACACACATACGTATACACACAGCAGAAGGAAAAATTTTATGAAACAAAATATTACTTTCTTTTGTACATTATGCTGTAATCCATTCTATTCAATTTGAACCTGTTTTATTTCATATCTTCTAAACGATGGTCATGAAGACCATGCTAACTAAATTGATTTCACAAACTGGACTCGGTTTTATGACTTGTAGTTTGAAAAATAGTGCCCTAGTGTGTATGTTAGAGTATGTTAATAGTTATAACACTAAAAATTTCTATTCGAAACTAAATTTGAAAAACTTGGTCTTTAATAAAGTTAAATAGGTTTCTCTCATGAGAGACTTCCAAGAGTTTAATATCCTAAACCCAGGAGAGGGTCGATATAAAATACAGCATTTTCTAATTGGATGCGAGATGTGGAAAGGAACATTTACTCTTCCTTCCTTTCTTCTTGCCTTTCTTTTATCCTGTTTTCCTATTTTCTTTCTTCTTTTCTCTCTTCCTTTATTTCCAGAAAAAGCCTTCATGGAAAGGCAACATATATTTTGCAGTAAGATGGTTTAGAGTAGATTTCATTTCTGAAAAACTGTAAACATGAAATCAGTACAAAATTTTGTAAAACACTGTCCTGTGTCTGTAAGTCTAATGCCTACGTTCTAAGAATCAATATGTCAGTAGCATGTAAGTTATTCTAAATTGGCTGCATGCCACGTTACACATTGACATTAAAATAAAAAGACAATGCTTCAATAGCATGGAATAAAGGCTGATTTGAAAAAAAAAAGTTTGTAGAAAATATACTGCATACACTTTCACAATAACAAAAACAAAAGAAACTCAGATTATGTTATCTATAACAAATCTAACTTTTTTTGCATTTTCATTTGCCCAAATCACATATTTCCATTTGTGAACTTTGAATTTGCCAAACAAAATTGCTCTCTCTGACAGCATCAACCTTTTCATCCCATTATTTTTTCTCATTTAACACACATTTATTTCCTGTTCCCTGCGGTAGGATCACACATACTGCATATGCTCATATTACAAAATCATATCTAGGCTATAGATAAATATTTACTGTTACAATCCATTAGTCTACTTAGATGCCAGTCATATTTATTGAGTCCATTTGATGGTATTCTACAGATTAGAGAAGTTTTACATTGTTGTTTTTCAAAATGTTTATAGTTGGCTGTGCCGTTCTGAGATGTAGCACATGGGATCTTTTAGCTGCAGCATGTGGGCGCTAGTTCCCTGACCAGGGATCAAACCCAGGCCCCCTGCATTGGGAGCATGGAGTCTTAGTCACTGGACCTCTAGGGAAGTCCTCACGTTGTTTTTAAATCAATGAATAATCACTATTTATTTGTACAGCAAAAGAAAAAAAAGGGAGATAAAAGATCAGCACTAATATTTATTGTATGCCTACTATACACCAAAGTCCTCTTCTTCATCAACACATCATCTCCCTGTCTTCTATTCTACCAATTTGGACTTTGTTAATACCTAATTGAACAGTTTTCATTCCAATCCCAAAGAAGGACAATACTGAAGAATGTTCAAACTACCATACAATTTTGCTCATTTCACATGCTAGCTTAAGCTCAAAATTATTCAAGCTAGGCTTTAGCAGTATGTGAACCGAGAACTTCCAGATATACAAGCTGGGTTTAGAAAAGGCAGAGGAACCAGAGATCAAATTGCCAACATTCACTGAATCATGGAGAAAGCAAGGGAATTCCAGAAAAACATCTACTTCTGCTGCACTGACTATGAAAAAGCCTATGACTGTGTGGATCACAACAAACTTTGGAAAATTCTTAAAGAGATGGAAATACCAGACTACCTTACCTGCCTCCTGAGAAACCTATATGTGGGTCAAGAAACAACAGTTAGAACCAGACATGAAAAAACTCATTCAAAATTGGGAGAATGCTCTATCTTGTCACCCTGCTTATTTTACTTCTATACAGGCTACATCATGCAAAATGCCAGACTGGATGGCTCACAAGCTGGAATCAAGATTGCTGGGGGAAATATCAGATATGCAAATAATATCATTCTGCCATTTCTAATGGTAGAAAGTGAAGAGGAATTAAAGAGCCCTTGAGGGTGAAAGAGGCAAGTGAAAATACTGGCTTAAAACTTAAAAATACTGGCTTAAAAAAATATTAATTTGAAAAAACTAAGATCATGGCATCTGGTCATATCACTTCATGGCAAATAAAAGGAGAAAAAGTAGAAACAGTGATTTTATTTTCTTGGGCTCCAAAAAATCACTGCAGATAGCTACTGCAACCATGAAATTAAAAGATGCTTGCCCCTTGGAAGAAAAGCTATGACAAACCTAGATAGCATATTAAAAAGCAGAGACCTTACTTTGCTGACAAAGCTCCATATAGTGAAAGCTATGGTTTTATCAGTAGTCTTGTACAGATACGAGACTTAAACCATAAAGAAAGCTGAATGCCAAAGAATTGGTGCTTTTGAACTGCTGTGTTGGAGAAGACTCTTGAGAGTCCTGTGGACAGCGAGGAGATCTAACCAGTCCATCCTAAAGGAAATCAGTCCTGAATATTCATTGGAAGGACTGATGCTGAAGCTGAAGCTCCAATACTTTGGCCACCTGATGTAAAGGGTCAACTCTTTGGAAAAGACACTGATGCTGGGAAAGATTGAAGGCAAAAGGAGAAGGGAGCAGCAGAGGAAGAGATGGTTGGATGGCATCATGGACTCAAAGGACATGAATTTGAGCAAACCCTGAGAGATAGTGGAGGCAGAGGAGCCTGGTGTGCTGCAGTCCATGGGGTCACAAAGAGTCAGACACGACTTAGTGGCTGAACAATACCAACAATTTAAACAAAGCAAACCAAAATGCTAGACTCCATGCTGCCTTTCTCCGTAGACTTCCGCACTGACTGGTTTAAAGTTCAACATGAGGAGGGATATGTGATACATTTTTTCCCTTCTATTTAAAATGTGATGGCAGATAGAAGGGAAAGAGAAAAATGTAAAACTATTCTATTTGAAATGAGCACATAAACACCATTAAAAAAATTGATGAGTCGTAAATGATTTTTAAGTGTGTGTGTATATGTATGCTGAGAAAAGGTAGTTAAACTTTTAATTACACATGCTTTGGACAATAGAGATACTAAATATTCTAAAAATCTGTCAAAACACAATTTAGTTTGAATGATAATGACTAGCATTTGTAGCACCTTTAGAGGAAGCCTAGGACTTACCTAAAACTTTGGAATCATTCTACATGAGGTCATATGCCAGCACTGTTATAGAGTGAGAAGATACTGGGACTTAAGTTTAATTTAATTTTTCTAACCAAAAAACAACACGAAATATAAAATACTCACCTTTGGAGTAAGAGAAAAAGAAAGTCTTCAGATAGACACGAAACGTCTATAAGGTAGTGGAAGGATGTGCTTGGTATACTTTCTTAGTGCTGACTCAGGATCTTTGTAAAGGAAGCCTTTCATATATGATAGTCTTGCCTTTCCAAATGTTTGCTTCTATCTACTGATCTTATAGGGTTGTAGTGTGGATATCTGACTGGGGTGGTGCCAGGTTGATTAACTCGATTTTGCTAGGACCGTTACTGGTCAAGCAAGTAAATTCAACAACCATTGAAGGGGGAAAACTACAGAGAAGGAATAACAATGCAAAAAACCCCTGGCCAAAAAGACTGCCAGAAGATACAGGAAGGCTGATAGATATTTAGGAAGTCTTCTGAAGGACAGAAGACTTCAAAAGAGGAAACATCTTTGCTCTGGTCACCTTAATTTATGATTGCTCCCTATTCCTGCCCTTCCCAGTCAATATGGATGAGGCAAACTAGGATTACACTTAAATTTTTTATGTCTCACAACCTCTCTCAAAAAATATTTTTAAATTCAAATAAGAGTAGTGTATTAAAAATTATTTAGGATTCAAACGTGGCCCTCTTTCTAGGCAAGGCAATGAAGGTAATCTGATATGTAAAGACCTGAGCAAGAGCTATAGGATCTCTTCAATAGCCACTTCCTATATCCTGGCAATAGCCACAAACACAAAAGGTAATAGCCTCACCTATAGTTTTTACTTTTGACTCATAGACATGTGGTTTGCATTATGTGCAGATAAATAATATTGGTGCCCTTTTATTAAACTTGTTTTTTTTTTCTTTTTCTTTTTGCTGTCTCAGTCCTCTTTTTGGAATACATCTGTATGCAGGGTGTCCAGTAATATTGAGAGTCATACCTTCCATGGTTCTTTGCCATCGCATGATGAAACTCTCTATTTATATTAAAATGAAGGTGTTCCTAGGGGAGACATAGAACAGAATGAAACAACAAACAGAGCTTTAGAGATTGAATACGTGAAGTGACAGTGATGGCAAGATGGTAGGTTTTGTTACAGAGGGGCCCAGAGGACTGCAGCAAGATTATAGTGTGGGTCACAGTGGCTTGGACTTGGCAGGTCTCATAGGTTTAAGTACTCACAATTCAGAAGCTAATCAAGTAATTTTTCATCTTGCACATTTTGACTTGGTATGTCATTGCAATAATATGCTATTGGCTGAGGGTAGCGAGATTTATTCTTTTCCTCCTGTTAACAGAACGAAGCATTTTATCAGATAATAGTATTTCTTCATGTAATTGAATTCAGAGCAATATTGTGATGCAATGATCTATTTACTCCAGGTAATGAGAGGGTAAGCCATGAAAATCACATTAACGTTGATGTCCAGATGTGAAAAGAAAGAAAAGGAAAAATATGTCTAGAAGTACTAAATTTCTCTCCTTGAAGACCAATTTTCATGGTAATGGAATGGATGCAACAGGGTTTCCTTGGAATTGCCGAGGCCATGCAGCCATGTGTCCACAAGCAGAGCAGTCAATGAATGAAGTGAAGAAAGACTTTCGCTTTATTCTTCAGGTATGTTTTGTGAGAGGAATTTTACCTTTTTTGATGCAAGTTTATTATGCATTAAATACCATATTGGATTAAGTGATCTCAAGTTTCTTTCCAGAACTTAAACCTTAATAGAATTTCAGATTGAGCAAAAGTTCAAAATATTATTTATTAGAAGAGCTCCAAATTGATCATGGTCTAGGTGCTTTATTAAGATTAAATATTAGTTAAGAATCACCAAATAAGTAAAACATATATCCAGGCTATTATTTTATGGCCTCAGCTTTTATGTGTTAGACAAGCTTTCTCTGAGAATTTTGGAACAGAATTCTATGGGTTCTCCATCAGTTAATATTTGCATACAGAAGAATTGACCTTTAATTCTGGTGTAGGTTCTTCTTTGATCTTTTTTTTTTAACAACAGATGGAAACCCCCCCACCAAATCAGCTATCGATTAAACTATGTAGGTCCATATTTCACCTTGAAGATGTTGTTGTTGTTTAGTCCCAAAATTGCATCCAACACTTTTGTGATCCCATGGAATGTAGCCCACAAAGCTCCTCTGTCCATGAGATTTCCCAGGCAAGAATACTGGAGTGGGTTTCCATTTCCTTCTCCAGGAGATCTTCCTGACCCAGGGATTGAACCTGCAGCTCCTGCATTGGCAGGTGGATTCTCTACCCCAGAGCCAGCTGGGAAGCCCACCCTGAATATAAATAATGTGAACTCTGAATGCTTGTTAAAAGTGTAACTTTGAACGCATTGCTTTCCAATATTGTGCAAAAGATCTGCAGACAGAAACACTCTATAGAAAGAATTGCCTAAGAGATGACATCTATCCATTATTCTGCACTTTAAAACCACTACTAGATTTGGTCAAATCAAAGGACATGTTATGTCCTGGATAGTATTGTGTTGACCCCCATAGAGCTGCCTTTGCTGAAATGTTGTTTATAGAATCAAGCTGACAATGCTATGAAACTTGTCATTGTGCATACTCCAAAACTGCAGTTGAGGCTATAAGCCAGTATATTACATGGTGCTGGTTTTATGAGGACCATGGGGAGAAATTTCTGTCGGATATTAGTAACAGCAATAATTTTGCTTCTCCAAACAACTGTTCTTATTTTATCTTATATTTCTTGTAAACTGTGTAACTGATCAGCATTTGGTTTTCCCACTGACTGTTAGAAAGCTTAGGGCCACATGTGTGGCCCACCACTACTAAGTCTGTATGGTATGGATTTTTTTAGGGTTCTCATTCCTAGTTCCATTTTATAACCCTACCAATAGTTTCCTTTTCTTTATCTCCCCTACTTTTAATTTAAGTTATCCCTTTACCTTATTTTTCTTTTCAACCTGACAAAAACATTTCTGCAACTAGGTGACATCTATATCTATATATCTCTTAAATACAAAAATATATATTTATTATCACAGATTTAATATTTCTCATATATATTTATTATTACAGATTTATTATTCCTTATGATTCTGTAGCTGCTAAGAGGGTTCTATGCTGGATTCTCTTATGCTCATTCTTGCAATTGCATTTAAGTGCAGATTGCTTTCACAGGAAGGTTCAAGGTGGCCTTATGTTCAGAAGTTGCTTCTATCTTGTAGGATGCCTCAGTTCTTCTCCACAGGGCCTTTCATCCTCTAGTAGGCTAGACTAATTTCTTCTCATGGGCATTTTCCAAGAAAATGATGCTCCAAAGTTCTTGAGGTTTAGGCTTTGGAACCCAATGCCATTTCTGCTGCAGCTTAGTAGAAAGCAATCAGGCCAGCCCAGATTCAAGTCATAGTGAAATTAACTCTGTCTCCTGTCAGGAGAAGTTACAAACCATTTGTGAATATAATCTGTTTACCATCATAACATTGCTCACCGAAATAGAGGTGTCCTGACCAAGTGTGCTGTGTATTTTTGAAAATGTGCTTCCCCTGGTATGGGGATGTCTGATGTACACGAAGTTGCTGAAATCTGCTCCTCCTGGCTCAGCTCTTGAAATCTTGCTTTCACCACTGCATATTGAACTTCAGGACTCATCCGTTTCTCCAGAATTCCTGCTACTTTTTACCTTGTCCTTCTCAACGCCCATTTCTATGTTCTGTCCATTTTATTGAAAGGGTTGTGGGCTAAGTTGTTTCCCCTAAAAAGATATGTTGAAGACCTGATTCTCAGCGCCTCAGCATGTGACCTTATTTGGCAATAGGGTCTTTACAGAGGTAACCAAGTTGAAAGGATGTCTTTTGGGCCCTAAACTAATATGACAGGTGTCCTTATAAAAAACAGGGAATTTGGACAAAGAAACACACAGAGGAAACCAAGGATTGGAATGAATGAGGCATCTACAAGCCACAGAAAGTCATGCCAAAGATGCCAGCAAACCACCAGAAGCAAGCAAGAATTTTCCTACAGGTTTCAGAGGGAGCGTGACTCTGCTCCTTAACACTGCAATACTGGATTTCTTTTTTTTTAATTTTTTTTAAAATTTTTTATTTTTTAATTTTTTTATTGTAGTGGTTTTTGTCATACATTGACATGAATCAGCCATGGATTTACATGTATTCCCCATCCCGATCCCCCCTCCCACCTCCCTCTCCACCCGATTCCTCTGTAGAGATTTCTTAAAAAACTGCAATTAGAACTGCCATATGACCCAGCAATACTGGATTTCTAATGTCCAGAACTGGAAAGCTAGTATCTATTGCTTTCAGCTACTCCGTGTGTAGAACATTGTTATGGCAGCCCTGGCAACCTAATACAGAGAGTTCATCTTGGAATTCTGACTCTTGAACTGCTTGGACTGATGTCTGCATACCCACTGTTTTCCATGTCAGTTCATTTCTTCTGAAAGGCCATCCTAAACATTACATCTACATCTCGATTTGTCATATTTGAGTCATTGCCTGGCGCTTCAAGAATATGTCCTGGTAACTCACATTTTACAGTCTTTTTGGTCCTTAGTCCTCAGTGCCTAAATCTCAGAAGAAAGCAAAGTTTTAATTTTATTAGAATATAGATTTCAATGTTATTAGAAATGATGGCCATTTTCAGTGGTAACTTGAACAAAGACCTACAGGAAAACTTCCATATTTTAATATCCAATGATAAGGCAGATTCCACAAAAGTGGTAACATAGAATTTTGTTTTAAATAAGTAATTAAAAGAAACACTAACATCTAGATAAATCATAAAACAAATCTGGTGTGAATAGACATTATTATATTATAAAAAACAAAATAATAATGAAAAAAGCACTTGGTTTCCCAAGCTTTCCTTACATTTCACTTAATTTTTAAATGGATTTTCCCCTAAATTCATGCTAGCAAAAGGAAGCAGCCTATTAGCATTAATCTATAGAATATTTGAGGCCTCTATAAAAATCAGAATGGATAAACTGAGAGCATTTACTGAAGTGGCAGAACCAGGTAAAATGATCACTTCCATTATAGTATAAATAGCAAAGGACTTTGCATAAGCAGTGAGACTTCAGAATGAAGAAAAAGTCATTTTATTGAAGCTGAAAACATATGATGAAAGAGTGAGCTTGACTTATTCTGGTCTAGGTTAAGCCCAAAGCCAACCTTTCAATTATTGTTGAATTACAAGATTAAAAATCTTCAGGAAGTTTCCTTTAAGTACAAAAATTATAAAATGTAAATTTTTAAGCAAAAGTTGTGAACTGAGAAACTGTTTTCCCATAATATTATTATAGCACAAATATTCAATTTAATTCTTAAAGAAAAATGATACCATTTTAATGGAGATATACTGAAGCCATATTGAAACAAATTTATTTATATTTTCAGTTATTTGGCACTAATACGTATGATAGTTAATGTATGTAAGTGTTAATATACTGTGGTGTCTATGTGAGATCCCTTGAAAATACTTTCATAGCATCATACTAATTACACAAATCTATTTTTGATAAAAATTCGAGTATTTTAGGCATGTTATTTGTTTATCACTACATATTTTCTTGCCTAAATATCCACATTAAATCATGTTTCTTAAAGATCTACATGTTCCTATCACTTCACATTTTATATTAATTCAAAAATTTGATTTGATTTTTTTTTTTACTTTACATTGCCATGTATTTCTTTCTACCACCCACCCCTCACACATCTCTTTATCTCTATCTCTCTCCCCCAACTCACACGCCCTTATATTTTATTTTACATAGAAACATAATCTATCATTCCATCACATGCTGGGTTTTCCAGAGCTTTGTCATCTGATCATGACATTATTACCTCACATTTAATAAATTAATTAATTAGCATATTTGGAGGGCAGAGATTCAGAGATTTTTGAAGTGTTTATTTTTATGGTGGATATTTGAGGCAGCTTCAAAAATCATTAAATTACTTGTTGCTCCAGTACATGATCTTCTGTTCAACCTATGAGATTTAAAATCTCCACATTCAACTGAACATCTTTAAAAAAGCACATAACTCAATGAAACACATGTTAGTTAATAAAAAAAAAAAATACCCCAAAGAAGCAGTGTTCTCCATATTGCATAATACAGTTATACTCTTCCCTGTAACTGAGGTTCCCTCCCTGACCTGGAATTGGGGTGGAAAGACTGAGGAGAGATGAGACAGCCTTGGAAATTGCCACTTTGAGGAGCATGGGGAAGTTGAGTTGTTTTCCCACAGTCTTTCCTTCCTCTTCATCAGTTCAGTTCAGTTCAGTCACTCAGTCATGTCCGACTCTTTGCGACCTCATGGACAACAGCACGCCAGGCCTCCCTGTCATCACCAACTCCTGGTTTACCCAAACTCATGTCCATTGAGTCAGGGATGCCATACAACCATCTCATCCTCAGCCGTCCCCTTCTCCTCCTGCCCCCAATCCCTCCCAGCATCAGGGTCTTTTCCAGTGAGTCAGCTCTTTGCATCAGGTGGCCTAAGTATTGGAGTTTCAGCTTCAGCATCATTCCTTCTAATGAACACCCAGGACTGATCTCCTTTAGGATGGACTGGTTGGATCTCCTTGCAGTTCAAAGGGTTCTCAAGAGTCTTCTCCAACACCACAATTCAAAAGCATCAATTCTTCGGTGCTCAGCTTTCTTTATAGTCCAACTCTCACATCCATACATGACTACTGGAAAAACCACAGCTTTGACTAGATGGATTTTGTTGGCAAAGTAATGTCTCTGCTTTTTAATATGCTATCTAGGTTGGTCATAACTCTCCTTCCAAGGAGTAAGAGTCTCTTAATTTCATGGCTGCAGTCACCATCTGCAGTGATTTTGGAACCCAGAAAAATAGTCTGCCACTGTTTACACTGTTTCCTCATCTATCTGCCATGAAGTGATGTGACTGGATGCCATGATCTTAGTTTTCTGAATGTTGAGCCTTTAAGCCAACTTTTTCACTCTCCTCTTTCACTTTTATCAAAAGGCTCTTTAGTTCTTCTTCACTTTCTGCCATAAGGGTGGTGTTATCTGCATATCTGAGGTTATTGATATTCCTCCCAGCAATCTTGATTCCAGCTAGTGCTTCCTCCAGCCCAGCATTTCTCATGATGTACTCTGCATATAAGTTAAAAAAGCAGGGTGACAATATACAGCCTTGAAATACTCGTTTTCCTATTTGGAACTAGTCTATTGTTCCATGTCCAGTTCTAACTATTGCTTCCTGACCTGCATACAGGTTTCTCAAGAGGCAGGTCAAGTGGTCTGATATTCTGATCTCTTTCATAATTTTCCACAGTTTATTGTGATCCACACAGTCAAAGGCTTTGGCATAGTCAATAAAGCAGACATAGATGTTTTTCTGGAACTCTCTTGCTTTTTCGATGATCCAGCAGATGTTGGCAATTTGATCTCTGGTTCCTCTGCCTTTTCTAAAACCAGCTTGAACATCTGGAAGTTCACAGTTCATGTATTGCTGAAGCCTGGCTTAGAGAATTTTGAGCATTACTTTACTCACGTGTGAGATGAGTGCAATTGTGCGGTAGTTAGAGCACTCTTTGGCATTGCCTTTCTTTGGGATTGGAATGAAAACTGACCTTTCCCAGTCCTATGTCCACTGCTGAGTTTTCTAAATTTGCTGGCATATTGAGTGCAGCAATTTCACAGCCTCATCTTTCAGGATTTGAAATAGCTCAACTGGAATTCCATCACCTCCACTAGCTTTGTTCATAGTGATGCTTTCTAAGGCCCACTTGACTTCACATTCCAGGATGTCTGGCTCTAGGTGAGTGATCACACCATCGTGATTATCTGGGTCGTGAAGATCTTTTTTTGTACAGCTCTTCTGTGTATTCTTGCCACCTCTTCTTAATGTCTTCTGCTTCTGTTAGGTCCATACCATTTCTGCCCTTTATTGAGCCCACCTTTGCATGAAATGTTCCCTTGGTATCTCTATTTTTCTTGAAGAGATCTCTAGTCTTTCTCATTCTATTGTTTTCCTCTATTTCTTTGCACTGATCACTGAGGAAGGCTTTTTTATCTCTCCTTGCTATTCTTTGGAACTCTGCATTCAAATGGGTATATCTTTCCTTTTCTCCTTTGCTTTTCACTTCTTTTCTTTTCACAGCTATTTGTAAGGCCTCCTCAGATGGCCATTTTGCTTTTTTGCATTTCTTTTTCTTGGGGATAGTGTTGCTCCATGTCTCCTGTACAATGTCACGAACCTCTGTCCATAGTCCATCAGGCACTCTATCTATCAGATCTAGTCCCTTCTATCTATTTCTCTCTTCCACTGTGCGGCACTGGAGCAGCGAGCAGTGGAGAGGAGCTACCCCACGTCTGAGGTCAGGATTGGTGCCGTGAGGAGATACCCCATGTCCAAGGTCATGAGTGGTGCCTAGAGGAGCTACCCTAGTCTGAGGTCAGGAGCAGTGGCTGTGCTTTGCTAGAGTAGCCGTGAAGAGATAATCCACGTTCAAGGTAAGAGAAACCCCAGTAAGACAGTAGGCACTGGGAGAGGGCATCAGAGGGCAGACAGACTGAAACCACAATCACAGAAAACTAATCAATCTGATCACAGGACCACAGTCTTGTCTAACTCAGTGAAAATAAGCCATGCTGTGGAGGGCCACCCAAGATGGATGGGTCATGGTGGAGAAGTCTGACAAAATGTGGTCCCCTGGAGAAGGGAATGGCAAACCACTTTAGTATTCTTGCCTTGAGAACCCCATGAACAGTACGAAAACACAAAAAGGACACTGAAAGATGAACTCCCCAGGTGCCCAATATGCTACTGGATATCAGTGGAGAAATAACTCCAGAAAGAATGAAGGGATGGAGCCAAAGCAAAAACAAAACCCAGTTGTGGATGGGACTGATGATAGAAGCAAGGTCCGATGCTGTAAAGAGCAATATTGCATAGGAACCTAGAATGTTAGGTCCATGAATCAAGGCAAATTGGAAGTGGTCAAACAGGAGATGGCAAGAGTGAACATTGACATTTTAGGAATCAGCAAACTAAAATGGACTGGAATGGGTGAATTTAACTCAGATGACCATTATATCTACTACTGTGGGCAGGAATCCCTTAAAGAAAATGGAGTAGTCAGCATAGTCAACAAAAGAGTCCAAAATGCAGTACTTGGATGCAATCTCAAAAATGATAGAATGATCTCTGTTCGTTTCCAAGGCAAACCATTCAATATTACAGTAATCCAAGTCTATGCCCCGACCAGTAATGCTGAAGAAGCTGAAGTTGAATGGTTCTATGAAGACCTACAAGACCTTTTAGAACTAACACCCAAAAAACATGTCCTTTTCATTATGGGGGACTGGAATGCAAAAGTAGGAAGTCAAGAAACACCTAGAGTAACAGGCAAATTTGGCCTTGGAGTACAGAATAAAGCAGGGCAAAGGTTAATAGAGTTTTGCCAAGAGAATGCACTTGTCATAGCAAACACCCTCTTCCAACAACACAAGAGAAGACTCTACACATGGACATCACCAAATGGTCAACACCGAAATCAGGTTGATTATATGCTTTGCAGCCAAAGATGGAGAAGCTCTATACAGTCAGCAAAAACAAGGTTGGGAGCTGACTGTGGCTCAGATCATGAACTCCATATTGCCAAATTCAGACTTAAATTGAAGAAAGTGGGGAAAACCACTAGACCATTCAGGTATGACCTAAATCAAATCCTCTTCATAGTCATGTAGTAAAATCCAGTCGGAACTAATAGTCTTCATTATTTATGTTACAAACTTTTTACCTGTAAAAAATTCCCTATAACTAGCTTCTAGGAATTTTGAGATTCTATTGGATGAACATTTTGTAACTTAAAAGTGACTAAAAGGGAGAGGCATCACAATATTGTAAAGTAATTATCCTCCAATTAATATAAACTTTTTTTAAGTGAAATATTTAAAGAGATTGTTAGCTAGACATGTGATGGGGAGGTAGATAGTTTGGTTGGTAGCTATTTTAGTTGTAAAATCACAGGTAGTAAAACATCATTAAAAACACAAATTGTCTTAGAAATTCAATACAGCAGATGCCATTATAACAAATATGTTCTGGAAAAGGTTCCCGTTCAGCCAAGTTTTACCAAGTTTTAGCCATTCTGGTTTGTTCTCCCCGCAGCCCTGGGACCTGTGTAACCTAAAACTGCAGATCCAAGAAAATGTCACTTGCTAGCTCCCTTCCCCCTAACTCCTTGGTAACCTCTGGAACTCTCTTCACCTCATCTGTAAAATGGGGCTAATAACATTGACCTATTTTATTGGCGGCTGGGAGGTTTGGCAGTGAATGTTTGAGAAGCACTTTCAAAATACAAATGAAAAGAGCAAAAAAAAATAGGAAAGGTCATTTAGGTGACAGCAGAAATGTACACAGTATTTGAGGTGAACCAGGTTAAACAAATATCCAGCTGAGACCCCTGAGTAAGAGGTAATTCCATGTGGTGAGCAATTCATGCTCTTTCTGTTAAGAAGCAACAGCAGGTTTATGAAGCCTTAGATCAGGCAGCACCATTAGGAAGAGGGCTTTTGATTCACAGAGGACAGTCATTTCATTAGCAGCAGCTCTCAGCAAAAGTTCAGCACTGCAAACAGTTTTGAAAATGTAAATGCAAAGGGAGCTAACTGGGAAAGTGGAAATAACTGAGAGAAAATAACATCTTGTTTTTCTGCACAGATGCATAAATTCATAAGTGCTTGAAAGCTGCTTAGAAACCTGAATGTTGAGTATCCATATGGGAGCATCAAGAAGGAGACAATGCAAGGAATAATACCCCTGACACAAACCAGGGTTGTCTAACAGAGATAAATGTATTCGCTGAGGGCAGAGACTGGCAAGTAGACAGAAATACTCCCACAAGCTTTTCAGTGTCACAATAACCACAATTTGGAGCACCAATTCTGTGCCAGACATATACTAAATAGTTCAATAATTTCAATCAACCCTCTCAGGCTTACTTCAGGGTCCATGCAGTATTATCCTTGTTTCACACATGAGGAAACTAAAAGCTCAAATCAATTGTTTAACATCCTCAAAATTACAAATCTAAGAAGAGACTCAGCAGGGATTTGCATCAAAGTCTATGTAATTCTCATGCCCCAAATCCTACCATCATGCACATGGTGTACACCCCTGTGACCAGCACTTGGATCAAGAAACAGAACATTCCCAGGGCTTAGAAGCCTCCAGGGGCTCCTCTGCAATCACGTTTCCTCCCAAGGGTAACCACTATCTTGTCTTTGAACAATGCAGATTAGTTTGGACAGTTCTTCAATTTAATGTAAAGGAAATCATAAAGAGTATATTCTCTCATGCCAGACTTATACTCACCCTTTGTTTTAAAAAGTTTATTATGTATAGTTGTTAGTACTTCTCATTGCTGATAATATCCCTTGACAAGACTATAAGACAGGTAAGCACATTATTAAGCATTTGTTGTTTAGTTGTTAAGTTGTGCCTGATTCTTTTGCGACCCCATGGACTATAGCCCACCAGGCTCCTCTGTTGATGGGGTTCCCCAGGCAAGAATACTGGAGTGAGTTGTCCTTTCCTTTGTCAGGGGATCTACCCAACCCAGTGATCAAACCCACATCTCCTGCATTAGCAGGCGGGTTCTTTACTACTGAATCACCAGGGAAGCCCATATTTATTCATTTTACTATTGGACATTTGGATCATTTCTAGCTTCGGGCTATTAGGAATAGTGTTATTAGTTTTGATAGTACATGTTTACTATTATTACCCTCTGCTTCTGGAGAAATATTTCTAGAAGAAAGCAAAACTGCTTAAATATCTGATGTAGAAAAATTCTAATACAACTAATATTTTTGTCCATATTTTCAGTAGGTAGAACCTTCATGCCTAATTTTACTGAGCCTAAAAAACTCTGTTGGGAATGATGGGGAATTTTTTTCCTGGATTTCCTTTTCTAAAAATAATATGTACACTAATGATCTTCCTTTAAGAGCCACTTCACCTTTGACTTGAACCCCAGTGAGCTTATAAACTTTATCTACGTGTTTCTTACAACACAGAAAGCAAAATATCACACAGAAGCCTTTCTGCTTATGGCAGCAATAAGAGGAGAAACAGGAAAATGAGTAATCCATAGAGTGCCTCTGAAAGTAACAGATCTTCTAATTGTCCAAGGATTTTTCCCTGTTCTGTATCTCCGTGTAATTTGATATGTAATGTGAAATTTGACTTTGTAAACATATCTTGATGAAACTAAATCAAAGAACACAGGACATGTGTGAAGTCTCTGACCAAAGAACTAGAAATAGGTAGCCACAAGTAGAGAGGGATGTTGAACAAGGCGTATTGAACCATTAGTCAGGAGACTTTCCATTCTCGGTCCCACTACGGCTTTACAACTTTACATGGCTTTTCAACCTCTAAGGATCTGATTTTCCTTGGCTGTAATCATACAACTTCTAAGGCATGTTCTCCAGAGTAAGGAAAATGTTCATTCATATTCCTGGATTCTACTCTATAAGAACTGATTCAGATTTTATGGAATGGAGCTCTAAATTTAGCCTTTGAAAAAGCATACCAGAGAATCTGAGCATTGAAGTTTGAGAACCACTGCTCTAAGGTAGCTTCCAGGGCAACATTTTTCAGACTTGCCTTAGCATAAATGTGATCAGAACTATTGAGTAGAAATATAGATATCCAAGCCTTTTCCATAATCTGAGACCTATTGGTAAATAAGTTTTGATGCATCCTATATGCATGAACAAGCTCCTTTGAGGATCCAAATGATCAAATAGGTCTGGGGGTGGGAGTTGGATACTTCCCTTTTCTTCTATAAACTAGTACTTTCCAAACTGCTTTCTCCAAAATCCTTGGAATTTCCATTAAGAGACTTAGGGACTGACTTCAAATACTATAGATGAGGTTTGTCTGTTTTTGGACTTGACACAGCTAACTCACTCAGTATACACTGTCTTGTATTTGGCTTCTTCTGCTCAACATTATACTGGCAATTGGCTCATATTATTCTGTTATATAAGGTATATTCTCATTGTTGTTGTTAAATTGCCCAGTCAAGTCTGACTCTTTGAGACCCCATGGACTGCAGCATGCCAGGCCTCTCTGTCCCTCACATCTCCCAAAGTTTGCCCAAGTTCATGTTCATTGCATCGGTGATGCTGTCCAGCCATCTCATCCTCTGAGGCCCTCTTCCCCTTTTGCCCTCAATCTTTCCCAACATCAGAGATTTTATCAATGAGTCATCTGTTCGCATCATTATTTCATAGTATTCCATTGTATAGCTGGTCCATTGTGTATGCATTCTTTAACATGCCTTGTGGCGAACTTGAGATTCATGTGGTGAACTTTAGATGCATATCCCTTGGGTATATTCTTAAGAGAGGATTAGAGAGCCCTAGAATGTAGCAGATATGGTCAGTTTTTATAGATGCTGTCAGATTGTATTTTAAAGTGGGTGTATCAATTTCTATTTCCCCAGCTGTGTAGAACTCCAGTTCCTCCACATTACTGTTACTTTATTTTTGTCTTTCAGATTTTGTCAAGGGGTGGCTGGGTTGGCGGATATGTAGTGGCATCTAATTAATTTAATTTGCACATTTTTGTTAACTAGTGATGTTAAGCAGGCTTCCCTAGTGGCTCAGATGGTAAAAAATCTGCCTGCAATGTGGGAGTCAGGGTTTGATCCCTGGGTCGGGAAGATCCCTGACTGAGTGATTAACACACATACACACACTGATGTTAAGCTCTTTTTTAATGTTTCATTGACCATTTGAATATTTTCTCTTGTGCTGTTCCTATTCAAATCTTTTGCCCATTTTTTTGTTTTTATCTTTATGTATTCTTCTCTAGCATTCTTTCTTTCTGTAGGTAGATCTGAGTCTCTGACCTATGCCATTTTGCCTTTCTCTGAAAAACTTCTTTTAACACTACTTAAGGCAGGTCTGAAAGTGAAGTGAAAGTGTTAGCTGCTCAGTCATGTCCGACTCTTTGCGACCTCATGGGCTATATAACCCAACAGGCTCCTCTGTCCATGGAATTCTCCAGGCAAGAATACTGGAGTGGATTGCCATTCTCCTCTCCAGGGGATCTTCCCAACCCAGAGACAAGCCAAGGTCTTCTGCATTTCAGGCAGATTCTTTACCATCTGAGTCACCAGGGAAGTTAGTGGCAAAATCCCTGATATTTTGTTTGAGAAAGTATTTATTTCTCCTTTGCTTTATACAGGTAATTTCACTGGATACATAATTCTCAGCTGATGTTTTTGCCTATCAATATTTAAATATTTTGGTTCATTTTCTTCATGCTTACATAATTTCTGAAAAGAAATTCAATATAAATATTTTCCTTTACAGATAAGATTTTTTTCTCTAACTTCTTTCAAGATTTTCTCTTTGTCTTCAGTTTTCTGCACTTTAATATAATTTGCTCAGGATAGCTTTTTTGGCACTTATTCTGCTTGGTGTTCTCTGAGATCTCTAGATCTGTGGTTTGATTTCTGTCATTAATTTTGGAAAATTCTTATTCATGGTGGTTTCAAATATTTCTCCTCCCTACCCTTCTTTTTTCTCCTTCTGGTGCTTCTGTTAGGTGCATGTTCCATCTTTTGTAATCGTCCCACATTTTTGGATATTCTATTTCATTGTAGTTGTTGTTTTCCCCCATTCTTTCTGCTTCTGTCTCTCTCTCTCTTTGCTTTATTAATTTAGAAACTTTCTACTGATATACTGTCAGACTTACTGACTCTTTCTTCAGCCACATCCAGTCTACAGGTTAGCCCCACTAAAGGTATTCTCCATTTCTGTAACCGTGATTTTGATATCTAATATTTCCTTTTGATTCTCAGAGTTTCTATTCTCTGCTTACATCACCCATCTGTTTTTGCCACTGTCCACTTTTTCCATTTGCATATTAAAACTTACTTTAAAAAATCCATTAGGGGTATAATTTATTTACAATGTTGTGTTAGGTTCAGATGTACAGAAAACTTACTTTAAATACCCATTCTGATAATTTCCAAATCTCAGCCATATCTGAGTCTAGTTCTGATGTTTGCTTGGTCTCTTCAGACTGTGTCTTTTGCCTTTTAGCATGACTTGTGGTTGGATGGCATCACCAACTCAATGGACATGGGTTTGGGTGTACTCCAGGAGTTGGTGATGGACAGGGAGGCCTGGCGTGCTGCGGTTCATAGGGTCGCAAAGAGTTGGACATGACTGAGTGACTGGACTGAACTGAACTGTGAGTTTTTATCAAAAGTTGGACATTATGTGTCAGGAAAAAGAAACTGAGGTAAACAGGCCTCTAGTGTAAGGTTTTGGTTACATGACTGGCTGTTAGTTGCGCTTACTGTCTGCTCTTGTGGTGTCACAGGCGACAATTCCCTAGTGTCCTTGTTTTTGTCTTCCCTGTTGTCTTTGGGTTTCCTAAAGACTCCTTAGGGGAACCTCAGGGGCTGAGGCTTGCAGCTCTTTCAGCTCTCATCCTCTGAGTGAGGTGTAGGGCAGGGGCCGCATCCTCTAGTCACGCTTAGGTCTCAGTCTTTCAGTTTCTTATTCCACACTGAAGGCTGGAAGAGCTGAAGTTGTGTATATCCCTTTCCCCAGATCCTTAGGTTTTGGAAAATACCAATCAGTTAGGCTCCAGTAAAATAGTTTTCTTTGAGGGCAGGCCTTGTTAAGGAAAACAGAGGATCCTGGGCACGTTTTGAAAATGGTTACTTTCCCCCTCCTTCTGCCAGATGTGGGAGAGGACTTTTCTCTGATCCTTAGGTTGGAAGGCTTTATAGCAACATTCCCAAAGTTGTAACTTTATGATTTGTCAAAGCAGAAGCAATTCTGTAAATACTCATCAAATGCTTTTAAAATGTATTTTTGATAGCAATTCTCTTGACTGTTAGGTAGCAAGTCCATATATTACTTAAATCTATGATCTTTTGAAAGAGAGGACATGAGTCACTAACTTATACTTTGATGGGAGAGGTGAAATGTTCTAAATAGTTTAAGCATTCTACATATGATTTATTCTGTGTTTATAATTTAGTTTTAGATAGAGAAGATTTTAAACAATTTTTCCTCCACTTAAAAACAGAATCATTCCAAGGTGGCAGAGATTGATATATTAGTTATAGAAATTTTGAGCATTATTCTTCTAAGTCTCTATCTATAAAGATATAAAATAGAGATCAACTTTAACTAAGCTATTGTCTATATAATTCCCTTACAGATAAAAAAAAAAAAATCACAGTTTTTAGTTGTTGGTTGTTGAATATATTATGTAAAATAGAGACCTTTGCTTTTTTAATTAGATTATTTTATGATGTTACACAATTTGGAATTAGTGAAGATCAAGAGTTACTTAAATTTTAACTTAGGGAAATCAGTTCTCTGTGTAAGCATTAAAATAAAAGAACTAATAATAAGTTAGAAATCTGTTTAAAGATAAATGTTAAAAGGAAACACATGTGCTTTAAGGCAATACTGAATCTAATTATAATCTGACAGCTATTTCATGGGAAGAACAATGTACTGAAATCTTTAGGCTTCCAAGTGCATAATGGACAATGCTATAGTAAAACTAGTTGGGAGTAGCTAAAAATAAGCAGTTGTTTAAATAACAAGGCCCAGATTTATGACTCTAGCTTTTTAAAATTTTCTTAGTACAGTTTTGTCTTTTAGATAGTTTGGCTACTATCCCAAATAATTCATTAACTTAATTTATTCTTTTTCCAACAATGACACGTAAGTCTCAAATAACCAAATGCATATAATATTGCATCATGTAAATATAACAAGCCAATTAGTGCCAATTTGTTTTCCAAATGATACATTAGTGTGGCATGCAGAATGTCTTCAGCTGTTCAGAGAATGAAAATATACAACCAAGATGTGGCAAATTAAAAGACTGTGGCAACACAGTAATGGGTATAATGGGAGATGGGATGTGTTCCTCTTGAAGATTTCCACTCCAGTTTCATTCATTTTCAGTGGTAGTGGTGTTTGCAGCAGAAGAGTATCTGACCCCCAGAAATTACAAGTCTTACATTCACAGTTGCTACTTTGCGTTTGTCACTTAAATTCCCCTTTATTACTCCCATGAATTAGATATTATTGAACTGTGCATAAAGGGAACTTGTTCTTTAAAAGCACCACCATGGTTCAGGAAATGTTCATATCTTGCTCTCATAAGCATGTTTTTTGCTTTGCTTTTCCCATTGTATTTAATAACATCTATGATGTCTAAGATTGTTCTCTCTTAATTTTGAAAAGTTAATTAAAAGAAGTGGAGGAATGGGATGGAGAGTTTCCAACAACAAGTCAAATTCATTTGAACAGTAAAAATAATTGCTGTAAGAAATTAAGGTGCAAGCACATGCCTGCAGTAATTGGTGCATACTTATTAGGAGCTCTGCATTCACAACATCTCTGGGTGTTTGGGGCCCATGATAATGTGGATACTTAAGGGACAAGTGTGATTAGGGATGGCGTAGTTCATTCAGTAAACATTTGTCAGTGTTTGATGTGACTGAACTGAGTGCCACATATGATTTTACACTTTTATCCTTCCAGACAACTGACAGGTCTCTAATCTCCATCTCAGAACCTTCACTCAGCTTGAACTTTGGCTCATAAAGGTCATTTTTGAACCACTTGGGACAGAGAGCCACGTTCATGAAATCCCACAGAGTCGATAGATGCGATAATAGCTTTAGGCACATTTTCTTAAGACCCAAGAGGAAAGACAATTTCAATAAATGTAAAACTATGCCATCTACAATCCACACAATATCTTAGAAAATCTCATTGGAATAAATCTTCTCTTTTCCTTCAGGCAAGAACCTCCTTAATATAACGATGCAAGACACTGTTAAGGAACTGAGACACTAGCTATGCCAAAAAATAATAAAATAAAATCACACACGCAGACTTTTAAAAGGAGAGCCTTAAACACAAAATGAGCATTCTTACATTTGATATATCTCCTTTGCCTTCCAGTTGCTTAGAAAGCATGTTCTGATTATTTAGACCTTAAATTGTTAAAGAGACTCTGAGTGTATGAAAATGAACCAAGCTATTAATGGGAAAATGACCTAGACATATCATTCAATTATGAAATGATTTAAATGTAGCTCCTCTTTTATTTTTCTTTTTACTTTTTAAGTCTCCAGCTCATCTTAAAAAAAATCCTCACAGGTTAGATATGTCAGTATAATTAACAGAAGTTTCCTTAGCAGCAGATGTCTGAGATAAGTGGGAAAGGGCATTCTCTTCCCTTGACATGCCATCAAAGGGAAAAACAACGAATATTTAAATGAAAGAAGTGAAAACTATGTGGGTGCATGTTTTAATACTTGAATAGTTAACAGAGATATTTCAAAACCATGATTAAAGCTATAGGACAGTTAAAGATCTCATGACCATATTAATAGTATATTTTTTTGCCTGCCACAAATTTTAGCATTGTCTTTTTTTTTTTTCTTTCCTTGATATATTTCATGACGCAAAGGAATGTTTCTTGGAAGTAAAGTATCCCCTCCAGCGAAATATTTCACTCAATTTGCCTCAGAGAATTCTGCTGCTGGAAAAAAAAAAAAAAGATGCTTCAGAGAATCTTCAAATCCAACAACTAAAAAACATTTTTAAAAGATCTTTTCAAATAAAATCGTTCAATAAGTCAAAATAAGTGAATTCTAAAATCTACACATTTATTTTAATGTCATACCTTAGTATTTTATAATTAGTATTAGTATTTTATAAAGCCTTATCTTAGTATGTTATATTTTGTGCCTCTTCTCTCTTTTGCAGTTATTTTAAATAATAATGTGAATGCAATCAACCACAAATTCCATCCTCCAAAATAGATTATATTAGGAAGGGTTTTCTTGTTTACTTTTAAAAGGTCTCCTGAATATAACTAGTGCTAACAGAGAAATTCTCCTAAAGGTAATATAGTAATTTTAATCTGCCCCTAACCAGTAAGTGATAGAGGCCAATGCAAATAGCACTCATCTGATTCTGTAAAACTCATAATAAGAAATAATGAAGCATCTGGTCGACTGCAAAAGGTCAAGGAAGAAACTGTCTGAAATGGAAAGTGTATCAGTCCCTCTAGCAAAGACATACAGGTTGGAAAAGATTGTCGTTGCTTCAGGAAGCTCTTGTCTCTCATTTTCAGACTAAGAATATATATTCCTACATGTATTCAGTGTTGTAGTCATAGCAGACTTCGTTCTTAATACTAGTCATAGAACATAAACATACTGGAACTTTTGAGAAGTAGTATAGAACAGTGGTTCTCAAACTTTGCTGCTTATTAGAATCACCAGGAGAGTTATTAAAAATCTTTTTGCTAATAAAATCAGAATCTCTAGGGTGAGACCTTAGGTACCCATGGTGAAAATTTTCCATATGTGATTCCATTGTACAGCCAAATTTGAGAATCAATGTTTTGGGATTTACAAAACACAGGCAGACTCAAATGTGTGCAGATTTGCAGAAGTAAGGCACCCAAATTCCTGCATTGGCCTTAGAATGGACATAGAGAACAGACAACAAACAAAGAAGACAGGTGAGTGGACTATATATCTATTCGTGCATGCACGCTCAGTTGTGTCCGACTCTTTGCAACCCCATGGACCATACCCCACCAGCCTCCTCTGTCCATGGGATTTTCCAGCAAGAACACTGGAGTGGGTTGCCATTTCTTCCTCCAGGGGGTCTTCCGGTCTCAGGCATGGAACCAGTGTTGCTTGCATTGGCCGGTGGATTCTTTACCACTGAGCCACCAGGGAAGGCCATACCTATGCACATCCATGGTATATCCTAAAAAACACTACTCATTCAATATAAAAGAAGGAAGTTAGACAAAAAAAAAAAGAAGAAGAAGAAGAAGCATACTGTATGATTCCATTTGTTTAAAATTCTAGAAAATGCAAAGTAACCTATAGTGACAGTGCAGTTTGCCTGAGTCTCGGGCAAAGGTGACGTGTCAGATAAGAGTGGTAGTGAAGGATTAAGAGGGGTGTAGGAAAATGGGGATAATAGATATATTCATATTCTTTGTTGTAGTAATCATTTTGTGGGTCTATGTTTTTATTGTGATGTGTTAGTCTCTCAGCTGTGTCTGACTCTTTGCAACCCCATAGACTATAGCCCGCCAGTCTCCTCTGTCCATAGAATTCTCCAGGCAAGAATACTGGAGTAGGCTGTCACTCCCTTCTCCTGGGAATCTTCCCAACCAAGGGATTGAACCTGGGTCTGTTTCATTACAGTCAGATTCTTTACCATCTGAGCCATCAGGGAAGTGGGTTAGTACATATGTCAAAATATTGCAAATTATACTTCAAACATGAGTCATTTATTGCATTTCAGTTATACATATAATAAAGCTATTTTTAAAATTAAAAAGGACTTATAGGATGAGGTAGAACTATTACCAAAGGTTTGAGGAGAAGAAGGGAGTGACGTGGAGCTTATTAGTATGAATGCTAGAGTTTAAACCCTTTTGCACATCTAGCTCCAGCATTCAAACTAATAAGCTCCACGTCACTCCCTTCTTCTCCTCAAGACTTTGGTAATAGTTCTACCTCATTCCATGTTCCTTTTTTATATGCAGAGTACATCATGAGAAACTCTGGGCTGGATGAAGCACAAGCTGGAATCAAGATTGCCGGGAGAAATATCAATAACCTCAGATATGCAGATGACACCACACTTATGGCAGAAAGTGAAGAACTAAAGAGCCTCTTGGTGAAAGTGAAAGAGGAAAGTGAAAAAGCTGGCTTAAAGCTCAACATTCAGAAAACTAAGATCATAGCATCAGGTCTCATTACTTCATGGCAAATAAATGGGGAACCAGTGGAAACAGTGACTGACTTTATTTTTCTGGGCTCCAAAATCACTGCAGATGGTGACTGTAGTCATGAAATTAAAAGGCGCTTACTCCTTGGAAGGAAAATTATGACCAACCTAGACAACATATTAAAAAGCAGAGACATTACTTTTCCAGCAAAGGTCCGTCTAGTCAAGGCTATGGTTTTTCCAGCAGTCATGTATGGATGTGAGAGTTGGACTATAAAGAAAGCGAGTGCCGAAGAATTGATGCTTTTGAACTGTGGTGTTGGAGAAGACTCTTGAGAGTCCCTTGGGCTGCAAGGAGATCCACCCAGTCCATCCTAAAGGAGATCAGTCCTGGGTGTTCATTGGAAGGACTGACGTTGAAGCTGAAACTCCAATACTTTGGCCACCTGATGCGAAGAGCTGACTCATTTGAAAAGACCCTGATGCTGGGCAAGATTGAGGGCAGGAGGAGAAGGGGACGACAGAGGATGAGATGGTTGGATGGCATCACCGACTCAATGGATATGGGTTTGGGTGGACTCCGGGAGTTGGTGATGGACAGGGAGGCCTGGCATGCTGCAGTTCGTGGGGTCACAGAATCGGACATGGCTGAGCGACTGAACTGAGATCCATGTCACTGAAATTTCCTATATATTCGATTTTGGGGGGACTGTCTCCATTTTGGCAACTGAGAATGTTGTTGGAATCTGGGGAGAGCAAACTAAAATGATGTAGAATCTAATCTTTCAATATACTACCACTGATCTGGGGGTTGTAGCTTTAGAAGAATACTGTCAGATCTCTGATAAGTCTAGCATTTTAAAATCAACCTGCCCACCTGTGGGGTTAAGTATACCAATACCTCTCTCCCCATTTTTTCTGGAAGTTTTCAAGTCTCAGGACTTTGGTCATGTAAATACTCTCAAACTGTTATCAGACATAAGACACTCATTTACTCCTAGTCTTAAAATTTAAAGGAAATCATTTTTTAGTTTCTTTTGTGAACTTTTTTGTGTTGAAGAATTAGCAAATGCAAAATGGTAATTCAGTGGCTGCAGAACCAAGAATGATCACAGGAGCTTTAGCTTCCTTGAAACTCTTAGATATTTGGGAGAGTAAAACTCCTTCTTTCCCTTCATGGATGAACCTAGAACTTCCAGATGTACAAGCTGGGTTTCAAAGAGGCAGAGGAACCAGAGATCAAATACCAATATTTGTTGGATCATACAGGAGAGAAGGGAGTTCCAGAAAAACATCTACTTCTGCTTCACTGACAACAGTTTTGTGGATGACAACGAACTGTGGAAAATTCTTACACAGATGGGAATACCAGACCACCTTACCTGCCTCCTGAGAAGTCTCTATGCAGGTCAAGAAACAACAGTTAGAACAGGGCATGAAACAACGGACTGGTTCAAAATTGAGAAAGGAGTATGACAAAGGCTGTTTACTGTCACTCTGATTATTTAACTTACATGCAGAGTACATCGTGCAAAATGCCAGGCTGGATGACTCACAAGCTGGAATCAAGATTGCCGGTAGAAATATCAACAACCTCAGTTTTGTAGATGATACTACACTAAAGGCAGAAAGTAAAGAGGAACTAAAGAGCCTCTTGATGAAAGTGAAAGAGGAGAGTGAAAAAGCTGGCTTAAAATTCAATGTTCAAAAAACAAAGATCATGGCATCTGGTCCCATCACTTCATGGCAAACAGATGGGGAAAAAAGTGGGAACAGTGGTGGATTTTATTTTCTTGGGCTCGAAACACACTGTGGACTGTGACTGCTGCCATGAAATTAAAAAACACTTGATCCTTGGAAGAAAAGTTATGACAAACCTAGACAGCATATTAAAAAGCAGAGACATTGCTGACAAAGTCTGTATAGTCAAAGTTCACTGGATAACTGATGATTAATGCTCTTAAGCGGAATCATTTAAAAAGACAAGATTCATTTAAATGAAAATGTATTTAAAGTGTACTGTATACTTCTGTGAATTTTCTTTTTTTTTTTTAACATATGTAAACTGGTTTTATTAACCCTTTACACAAGATAATCTATTTTATTCTCAAAATGCCTCCATGAGTTAGTTATGATTAGATACTTGATTTTATTTATTTTTTTATTTGTTTTTTATTTTTTTTATTAGTTGGAGGCTAATTACTTCACAACATTTCAGTGGGTTCTGTCATACATTGACATGAATCAGCCATGGAGTTACATGTATTCCCCATCCCGATCCCCCCTCCCACCTCCCTCTCCACCCGATTCCTCTGGGTCTTCCCAGTGCACCAGCCCTGAGCACTTGTCTCATGCATCCCACCTGGGCTGGTGATCTGTTTCACCATAGATAATATACATGCTGTTCTTTCAAAACATCCCACCCTCACCTTCTCCCACAGAGTTCAAAAGTCTGTTCTGTACTTCTGTGTCTCTTTTTCTGTTTTGCATATAGGGTTATCATTACCATCTTTCTAAATTCCATATATATGTGTTAGTATGCTGTAATGTTCTTTATCTTTCTGGCTTACTTCACTCTGTATAATGGGCTCCAGTTTCATCCATCTCATTAGAACTGATTCAAATGAATTCTTTTCAACAGCTGAGTAATATTCCATGGTGTATATGTACCACAGCTTCCTTATCCATTCGTCTGCTGATGGGCATCTAGGTTGCTTCCATGTCCTGGCTATTATAAACAGTGCTGCGATGAACATTGGGGTGCACGTGTCTCTTTCAGATCTGGTTTCCTCGGTATGTATGCCCAGAAGTGGGATTGCTGGGTCATATGGCAGTTCTATTTCCAGTTTTTTTAAGACTTCTGTGAATTTTCAAATGCAATGCACTCATCATAATTTCACTCTACTTTATGATTTGACATTATTGTGATCACTAATCATTCAATGTGTTATAATAGTTTCTTTAGGGCTTATTGTAATTTGTTTGCCTCCATGGTATATATATATCCATTAATTTTTTTTTTTTTAACTTTGTAGGTCTTTTAAAGGGAAATCTTCAGCTGGCTCAGTGGTAAAGAATCCACCTGCCAATGTAGGAGATGCAAGAGACGCAGGTTTGATCCCTAGCTCAGAAAGACCCCTGAAGGAAGAAATGGGAACCAACTCCAGTATTCCCACCTGGAAAACCACAGACAGAAGAGCCTGGCAGGCTACTCTATCCATGGGGTCACAAAGAGTTGGACACGACTGAGCACACACACTCCCAGGTCTTTTCAAAGATTCCCTCTCCTGTTGTTACAAAGAATCACATTTTACTCCAAATAAGCAAGTCATTCTTCTAAGTTCTTGTATACAAGATGTCATGCTCTTTTAGACATTAAAATGGTATGTAACATAGAGGTAAATAAGGTCAGAGAGAGAGAGAGAGAGACTAAGGCTTTTTCTAGTAATAATACTCATTAGATAAATATTTTTACTTATTTTAGAGGCTTTTATTACTTTCTAGTATCTTCTGTATTGGGGGATTCCCTGGTAGCTCATCTGGTAAAGAATCTGCCTGCAATGCAGGAGACCCCTGTTCAATTTCTGGGTTGGGAAGGCCCGCTGGAGAAGGGACAGGCTACCCACTCCAGTATTATTCTGCTTGAAAATCCCAGCATGTCTTTCACTCTATTTGTATTTTCAGTGATTATCACAACACTTGACATGGTTGTGAAAGGTCCTAAGAGTAGATGCTGAATTGAATTGTCGTAAGTACAAGGGTATGCTTTTGTGTTGTTTTTGTTTTGATGAGATGTTCATACCTAAGGTTTGTTTTCCCACATCTATATACTAAAGCATAAAGTTTACTTTGTTTCCACTGTAAAATTGTGAAAGTAACATTGAAATAGGTAGCATGTGGAGATTAATTTCTCGGTTAACATATGAGAATAGGTCAGTCTTCCACAGGTAAGTAAGGCGTCAGGAGAAAGAGAATATGGAAACTGTGTGAGGGCAGGAATTGTGTGTGTGTGTGTGGAAATTTTTTACAGTGTGTATTTACTATGTCCTTACTTGCTACACAATTGATGAGGAATGCATGTTGAAGAGACAATCAAAATGCTCATTTACTTTCCACTTTCCTCCTAAGATTAGGTGGTTCAGATGGTTAAGAATCCATCTGCAATGAAGGAACCCTGGCTTTGATCCCTCGGTCAGAAAGATCCCCTGGAAAAGGGAACTGCGATCCACTCCAGTATTTTTGCCTGGAGCATCCCATGACGACAGGAGCCTGTCGGGCTGTAGTCCGTGGGGTCGCAAAGAGTAAGACACTGCTGAGTGACCAACACTTTCACTTTCAAGATTAAAATGATGTTTAAAGGAAATACTGAATATAGATTGATTAGTAAAGTGTCTTTTATACAGTAACATTGTATACATGTTGATGATTATTATTGTTATAGCCATCATCAAATCTGTATGTTTATGACTTTTCTAAATGTACTCAACAAAAATACAGTGGGGCAAAACTGAACTTGTTACATGATATCAACTTTGTATGCTTTATTTTATACCTATCAAGTTTAGTTAAAAGGAATTGAAGAAAGAGAGTCATCAAGAAGACTTGCTGTAATGAATGAAGAGAATAAAGATAATGCACAAACAATGAATGTTTTAGTGGTACAGGAAGGCGAGGGTTGGATTTATGGAACTCTGATTTGTCTAAACAGATGTCCTCATCATGGAAGTTATTGTAGTCTCCACTTAACCAGATGGGATACCAAACTCCCTGTTGTGTTCAGAACTGGCAGGGCTCATTAAGTTGGCTTTAAATTGGGTATTAAAGGAGGATCTTTTGCTTAGCCCAAATAATCTCAACATGCACAATGGAGAGAAAAGGGAGTTCTACAAGCTAAGATGAAATATAAGATAAGTGATAAGTAATATTAACATACTGGACCTAATTGTCTATAAGTAACTACAAAGTAAACGAGAAATTAAAAAGATTAACTGGAAATGTTTTTAAATGATGGGGAATATGACCTACTGAACGTAGTAGAGATAGAAAGATAACATTTCCTTAACTGGAATGTCAAAACTAGTAGGTGAAATAGATTCTATAAAGAGGACTAAGGGGAAATTAAACCTTATGAAGAATTGTGTTAGTACATGAAATTAAAAAAAAATTTTAAAAGGTGTCTTGCCATTTAATAATGGTGATTTCAGGGAAAGTCTTTTGATTAGAGATACAAAAGGTGAAAATAAAAGGCTGTCATTGGCATATGCTGAAACATAAGTGGTTAGGAATTTTGATCCTTAAAATTCCTGGACCAAGGACTATTTCAGACTCTTTAAAATAGAAAGTCACTATATATTGAGATGGGCTTCCCTAGTGGCTCAGACGGTAAGGCATCTGTCTGCAATGCAGGAGACCCGGGTTCGATCCCTGGGTTATTAAATGAACAACATTTATGTGTATTTATGTGATAATCCATAATCATATCAACTGATAAGCTTAGAGAAATGAAATATTAATGGAGGTAGTATTGGTAATAATAATTATTTTATAATTTAAAAATAATAGAACCCATAAAGATACTTGACTTGTTTTACTAAACAAGACTTACTTTCCTTCATTGTATTTCTTTTACTAAACACGTTTTGGAGGGAATATGTGCAGAGAGTTGACAAATTTAGTGAAGAAACTATAAGTAATTGGATATTACTTACTTGATACATCATTCTAAAGAATAAACTACATTGACTAGCTAAGTTTTAATCTCCACAGAATAAAAGAAGTAGCAGGTCCATTAATGTTTATGATTGATATATAATATAAATATTAACACTAACTACTGTAACATATTAGTTTTGATTACAGTTTCCAAATTTCTTGATATATAGTTGTGTAACCTAGAGCAGATCGCTTATCTCTTTATACCATATTTTTCTCTTCTGTACAATGGGAATACTACTCACCTGGGTGTTTTTGACAGAAAAAATAATGCTTTTACAACTATAGTACACTGTTTGGCCCATGTGCAAATGTGCGTGCATGCTCAGCTCAGCTCAGCTCAGTTCAGTTCAGTTCAGTGTCTCAGTCATGTCCCACTCTTTGCAACCCCATGGACTGCAGCACACCAGGCTTCCCTGTCCATCACCAACTCCCGGAGTTGCTCAAACTCACGTCCATCAAGTCAGTGATGCCATCCAACCATCCCATCCTCTGTCGTCCCCTTCTCCTCCTGCCCTCAATCTTGGCCAGCATCAGGGTCTTTTCCAGTGAGTCAGTTCTTTGCATCAGGTGGCCAAAGTATTGGAGTTTCAGCTTCAATGTCAGTCCTTCCAATGAGCACCCAGGACTGATCTTTGCAGACCAAGGGACTCTTAATAGTCTTCTCTAAAACCACAGTTCAAAAGCATCAATTCTTCGGTGCTCAGCTTTTTTTATAGTCCAACTCTCACATCCATACATGACTACTGGAAAAACCACAGCTTTGACTAGATGGACCTTTTTTGGCAAAGTAATGTCTCTGCTTTTAATATGCTGTCTAGATTGGTCATAGAATCATCTTTCAATTTCATGGCTGCAATCACCATCTGCAGGGATTGTGGAGCCCAGAGAAATAAAGTCAGCCACTGTTTCCACTGTTTCCCCATCTATTTGCCATGAAGTGATGGGACCAGATGCCATGATCTTAGTTTTCTGAATGTTGAGCTTTGAGCCAACTTTTTCACTTTCCTCTTTCACTTTCATCAAGAGGATCTTTAGTTCATCTTCACTTTCTGCCATAAGGGTGTTTTCATCTGCATATCTGAGGTATTGATATTTCTCCCGGCAATCTTGATTCCAGCTTGTGCTTCTTCCAGCCCAGCATTTCTCATGATGTACTCTGCATATAAGTTAAATAAGCAGGGTGACAATATACAGCCTTGAAGTACTCCTTTACCTATTTGGAGCCACTCTGTTGTTCCATGTCCAGTTCTAACTGTTGCTTCCTGACCTGCATACAGGTTTCTCAAGAGGCAGGTCAGGTGGTCTGATATTCTCATCTCTTTCAAAATTTTCCACAGTTTATTGTGATCCATGCAGTCAAAGGCTTTGGCATAGTCAATAAAGCAGAAGTAGATTTTTTCTGGAACTCTCTTGCTTTTTTGATGATCCAGCAGACGTTGGCTATTTGATCTCTGGTTCCTCTGCCTTTTCTAAAACCAGCTTGAACATCTGGAAGTTCACGGTTCACTTATTGCTGAAGCCTGGCTTGGAGAATTTTAAGCATTACTTTACTAGCATGTGAGATGAGTGCAATTGTGTGGTAGTTTGAGCATCCTTTGGCATTGCCTTTCTTTGGATTTGGAATGAAAAGTGACCTTTTCCAGTCCTGTGTCCACTGCTGAGTTTTCCAAATTTGCTGGCATATTGAGTGCAGCACCTTCATAGCATCATCTTTCAGGATTTGAAATAGCTCACCTGGAATACCATCACCTCCACTAGCTTTGTTCATAGTGATGCTTCCTAAGGCCTACTTGACTTCACACTCCAGGATGTCTGACTCTAGGTGAGTGATCACACCATCGTGATTATCTAGGTCATGAAGATCTTTTTTGTACAGTTCTTTTGTGTATTCTTGCCACCTCTTCTTAATATCTTCTGCTTCTGTTAGGTCCCTACCATTTCTGTTCTTTATTGAGCCCATCTTTGCATAAAATGTTCCCTTGGTATCTCTAATTTTCTTGAAGAGATCTCTAGTCTTTCCCATTCTATTGTTTTCCTCTATTTCTTTGCATTGATTTCTGCTTTATTGACTATGCCAAAGCCTTTGACTGTGTGGATCACAACAAACTGTTGAAAATTCTGAAAGAGATGGGAATACCAGACCACCTGACCTGCCTCTTGAGAAACCTGTATGCAGGTCAGGAAGCAACAGTTAGAACTGGACATGGAACAACAGAGTGGCTCCAAATAGGTAAAGGAGTACTTCAAGGCTGTATATTGTCACCCTGCTTATTTAACTTATATGCAGAGTACATCATGAGAAATGCTGGGCTGGAAGAAGCACAAGCTGGAATCAAGATTGCCGGGAGAAATATCAATACCTCAGATATGCAGATGAAAACACCCTTATGGCAGAAAGTGAAGATGAACTAAAGATCCTCTTGATGAAAGTGAAAGAGGAAAGTGAAAAAGTTGGCTCAAAGCTCAACATTCAGAAAACTAAGATCATGGCATCTGGTCCCATTACTTCATGGCAAATAGATGGGGAAACAGTGGAAACAGTGGCTGACTTTATTTCTCTGGGCTCCACAATCCCTGCAGATGGTGATTGCAGCCATGAAATTGAAAGATGCTTACTCCTTGGAAGGAAAGTTATGACCAATCTAGACAGCATACTAAAAAGCAGAGATATTACTTTGCCAACAAAGTTCCATCTAGTCAAGGCTATGGTTTTTCCAGTAGTCATGTATGGATGTGAGAGTTGGACAATAAAAAAAGCTGAGCACCGAAGAATTGATGCTTTTGAACTGTGGTGTTGGAGAAGACTCTTGAGAGTCCCTTGGATTGTAAGGAGATCCATCCAGTCCATCCTAAAGAAGATCAGTCCTGGATGTTCATTGGAAGGACTGATGCTGAAGCTGAAACTCCAATACTTTGGTCACCTGATGCGAAGAGCTGACTCATTGGAAAAGACCCTGATGCTGGGCAAGATTGAGGGCAGGAGGAGAAGGGGACAACAGAAGATGAGATGGTTGGATGGCATCACCGACTCAATGGACATGGGTTTGGGTGGACTCCAGGAGTTGGTGATGGACAGGGAGGCCTGGCATGCTGCAGTTCATGGGGTCGCAAAGAGTTTGACACGACTGAGCAACTGAAATGAACTCAACTTCTGCCAAAGGAAAGAGATGTTATACACAAGGAAGTTAAGTCACTTGTCCCAAATCACAGGCTTAGTGAGAATTGTTCTGAAATAATGTATAAATTTCCCAAAGTACTAGTTTTGTGAATTTTTGTGCCCTTTTTAGAACTTGATAAATACTTTTTAGAAGAATTTCTACTAATTGGATGCAGAGAAATTATACCCTTAAAGAATATTAAACATTTAAAAAGTATACATTTCTCCAACTCATAATTTAGGAATGGAGAACTTTAATTGTCTTTAGTTTTAAGATAAGGATGGTAATATATTTATAAAAGTTATAGTAATGTATATCCAAAGCACCTTGTTGTAATTCCTCGGGAAAATGCCCTTATAGCACAATCAAGGAATTCAGTTCAGAGTAAAAGTAATAAAATGATATCTCCTGGGTTTAGTTTGAAAGATAAGCTCCAACCACTTGTTTCTAAACTCTTTTCTGTATTCACGCTATAATTTCTAAATGTCTGTTACAAATCAGGCACCATGCTAACCTTTGGGTATACATTAATTAACTCAAACAGATCAAGTCTTCCTGCATTACATTAAAAATTGCCTTCTAAAATTACCATTCTAAAATGACTCCCCCAGCTATGGCTTCTCACCATTGATTCCTCTCTTCTTCCTGAGCCTACCTATCCCCATTAATGTCCCCTGCATATACATAAACATCAGAGAGTGTCCTTGCATAACCCTAAGCATGAAATGCTCCCATTTTATCATTTCTTCAAATGCACTCAAACTATACTCTAACTCCTTAGTCTGTCACAAAATTCCTTCATGAACTTCATGCTTTCCCTCTTTAACTAATGTTCTTCTATCCATGACTCCCATGTTCTGATTACATGGAACTCCTCACTACTCTATTGACATGTGACACGTGCTCATGTCTTTAAGCTTTTGCCCACATTTTCTCTGTCTGGATAGATCCTCCTCTTCCTTTTAAAATGCAAACCCATACTAATGATCAAATCATAGAAAGTGAAAAGTGAAAGTCTTAGTTGCTCAGTCATGTTCGGCTCTAGCCCACCAGGCTCCTCTATCCATGGAATTTTCCAGGCAAAAACACTGGAATGGGAAGCCATTCCTTTCACCAGGGGATCTTCCCAACCTGGGGATCAAATCCAAGTCTCCTACATTGCAGGCAGATTCTTTACTATCTGAGCCATCAGGAAAATCCTGAGTCATAGAATCATCTTTAATTCTTCCTGATATGGCAAGTAGTTTCCTATGGCTTATGATGCATTCTTAACATATTTATAAAATACAAAATTTACAGAAAAGGTTTCAGTTGAAGATTAAAGATTCACTTCTTTGTCATTCTTAATGATTCCCAAATTTGCCTGAAAATAATTTTATGAGAACTAGGCTTCCTATGACTAGTGCTTTTCTCACACTTTCACTTTCTTCCCCGTGTTTAAACATTTTTATAAGAAAGTAAAGGAAACACAATTTAAAGAGTCAAAAAAATTATCAAACTCCATTGAACACACAAAGATGGTAAGACTATATAAATGGATTGTTTTTATGACCTGCTGTGCCACTGATAGGCTCAGTATGAATGCTTCACTTAGACACTTGAAAGGCAGTTTAGGGTTGTCAAAGTAAGAGTTACATGAATGGAAATTGAGGACAGCCTCCATTGATAAAAAAAAAAAAAAAAACTTTCACTCATATCATGTGATGGAGATTTTGCTCAAGACTTCATCTTTTCTGCATAATCCACCCACATAGTCCCTCCTGTGTGGTAGTTATTAGTAAAGATACACTTTACAGAGGAGTAAGTTGATTGTCAGTGCATTCAGTCACATAGCTATTTAGCAATACAATTAGGATACAAAGTCTGGATCATTTTGGTTACAAGACCTTTCTTAATTAAACTCTTCCTCAGTTCAGTTCAGTTCAGTAGCTCAGTTGTGTCTAACTATTTGCAAACCCATGGACTGCAGCTTGCCAGGCTTCCCTGTCCATCACCAACTCCGGGAGCTTATTCAAACTCATGTCCATCGAGTCAGTGATGCCATCCAGCCATCTCATCTTCTGTCGTCCTCTTCTCCTCCTGTCTTCAATCTTGCCCAGCATCAGGGTCTTGGTAAGTGAGTCAGTTCTTTGCATCAGGTGGCCAAAATATTGGAGTTTCAGATTCAGCATCAGTCCTATCAATGAATATTCAGGATTAATTTCCTTTAGGATTGACTGTTTGGATCTCCTTGCAGTCCAAGGGACTCTCAAAAGTCTTCTCCAACACCACAGTTCAAAAGCATCAATTCTTTAGTGCTCAGCTTTCTTTATGGTCCAACTCTCATGTCCATACATGACTACTAGACTTCAGTTCAGTTTAGCTACTAAACTCAACTGTTTTAGCTACTAAACTGAACTGAACTGAACTGAGGAAGGGCTTAATTACCTTTGTTAGCAAAGCAATGTCTTTGATTTTTAATATGCTGTCTAGATTGGTCATAGCTTTTCTTCCAAGGAGGAAGCATCTTTGAATTTCATGGCTGCAGTCACCATCTGCAGTGATTTTGGAGCCCAAGAAAATAGTCTGCCACTGTTTCCATTGTTTCCCCCTCTATTTGCCATGAAGTGATGGGACTGGATGCCATGATCTTCATTTTTGTGAATGTTGAATTTTAAACCAATTTTTTTTCACTCTCCTCTTTCACTTTCATCAAGAGACGCTTCGCTTTCTGCCATAAGGGTGGTGTCATCTGCATATCTGAGGTTATTGGTATTTCTCCCTGCAATCTTGATTCTAGCTTGTGCTTCATTCATCCTAGCATTTTGCATGATGTACTCTGCATATAAGTTAAGTAAGCTGGATGACAATATACAGCCTTGATGTACTCCTTTCCCAATTTGGAAGCAGTCCATTGTTCCATCCGATTCTAACTGTTGATTCTTGACCTGCATACAGGTTTCTCAGAGGAAGGTATGGTGGTCTGGTAGCCCCATCTCTTTAAGAAATTTCCACAGTTTGTTGTGACCCACAGAATCAAAGGCTTTAGTGTAGTCAATGAAGCAGATGCTTTTCTGGAATTCTTTAGTTTTTTCTATGATCCAACAGATGTTGGCAATTTGATTTCTGATTCCTCTGTCATTGGTAAGTCCAGCTTGAATATGTCAAAGTTCTTGGTTCATGTAGAAGCCTAGCCTGGAGAATGTTGAGCATTACTTTGCTAGCATGTGAGATGAGCACAACTGTGTGGTAGTTTGAACATTCTTTGGCATTGCCTTTCTTTGGGATTGGATTGAAAACTGACCTTTTCCAGTTCTGTCGCCACTTTTGAGTTTTCCAAATTTGCTGTCATATTGAGGGCATCACTTTAACAGTATCATCTTTTAGGATTTGAAATGGCTCAGCTGGAATTCTATCACCTCCCCTAGGGAGTGTTGATTCTTCCCTTTTCTGTGCCTAGTTAGCCTGTTATCTGTTACCAAATTGTTTCATTTTGATGGTCATTAGACTGTAAACTCTTGCAGAATAGTTCTGAATCTAAAGGTGTTTAATAGCTCCAAAGCTTTGTCCAGCTTGTATACCTAGAGCTCCACAGTGATTGTTGAATAGATACATGAATACATAAGGAACTGTAAGAATGTGTACAGTAAGAATTATTGCACATAGAACCAATGGGTTGTTCTTTTGCACCAATTTACAGACATTTCCTAGAGAGCTAATTTGAAATACTTTTCAATTATCTTTCTGTAGCGAATATAAATCTAATTCTGCAGTTTAAAATGGGATTTAAATAGGGCAATATCTGCTCTCTTGTTTCACAAAAAGGAATATTTTATAAAAATGAATGGGACAATGAGGAGATGTTCTTAGATTGTCAGACAAAAGGTGCCTCTTATCTCAGCATTCTCTTTCTGATCGTACCAGGGAATATTTTGAGGCAAGCAAAGATTTTCTCCTCCTAACTGTTGGTTTCAGAGGGCTTATAATAGCATTCCCATATTCCACTTCTAAATGTATTCTATTTAACTTTAAAATTTGTGGTCATAGAGCTCATGCATTTAGCACTTGTAACCATATAATGATATACAGAATTCTGCACACTTATCACTCAGCATGCAATGTACTTCTGTTAGCAGCAGCACAACAAGCCCTTTCAGTAAAATATTACTTGTTGGTTTTTATCCTTCTTATATTCTCCATATATTTAAAACCGTAAGTGAAATTTCTAATTATATGTATGGAAGTATATTTAACCTCTATTATTTTTATTATCTTTATTTTATATCCATCTACCTTTCCTGAGAGGCAGTAGCAAAGATTCATGCATTATTCTAGATCACTGGGGTTTAAAATGTTACTTATGTTCATTTTGAGACATGAAGGTATCTATCCATACTATGACCTAGTCAATATTGCTCTTAGGATTGCAATCACATCTGTGATATAAAAAAACACAAACTAGGGATATTTTTATTGTTGTTGTTTTATTTTGTTTGTGGAGCAGAGTTCTAACCAAGTGTTGGATCTACCCATGTTTCTTGGCCGAATCAAGACAGTAGAAGGACCACAGGAAAATTTTCCTACTTATCAACCAGCGTTAACATGCTGACTCTAGTCTCTTATGGTCACATTGCTGCTAAAAAATTGTAGGAGAAGCATGACTTTAGATTCTCTTTTTTGTGTTAGTTAATCATATGATCCTTCTAATCGTTTCTGGAAGCTTTGGTCAGGTTCAACACAAGGATGGTTGCTGATATCAATTTTAAAGCATTGCGCTTTAATTTCTAGCCAATCCTAGATGCAATTCTGTCTCCTTCAAACTATAGATAGTATTTTATGTAGATGTATTGTCATAGGTAAAAATACACAGATCAAAACAATAAGCTATAAAGTCCATTAAATTTAAAAATACATTCAATTTTAGAAGTTATGAAGATGACCTCTCAAAATATTTAAAAGAAAGATTTGTTAACCATTCAGTAAATGATATGGAGACAACAAGGTAACTATTGCTTAAAATAAAGTCATAGCTATAATTCTAAGAAAATACCAATGTTAATATTCACCAGATTGATATTTAGAAGCATAAAATAAAACCACAATATTTTCTTCATTATATTGGAAAAAGAATGTCTAAGCATGCAATTAAAGCATTAGATGTAAAGGAAAAGAATTAATAAATTTTCCTAAATAAAATAAATCTATTAATTTTATAAATCAAATATCAATACATATATGTGGAATATAAAAAATATAGTACAGATGAACCTCCTTACAGGGCAGGAATAGAGACATAGACAAGGAGAAGATGTGGGATGAGCTGGTGAATTAGGATTGACATTATACACTCCTGTGTGTAGCTAGTGGGAACGTGCTGGCTAGGACAGGAAGCTCAGCTCAGAGCTCTGTGGTGACCTAGAAGGGTGGGATGTGAGGGTAGGAGGCAGGTTCAAGAGTGAGAAGGGGTTATGTGTATACAGATACTGACTCACTTCCTTGCAAATGGAAACTAGCACAACATTGTAAAGCAATTATTCTCCAATAAAAAAAATAAATACTGTTATGAAAATGTGCATGCTATGAATTAACAACATATATAATAAAAGGGGTTATTAGACTTACCCTTAGAGTATATTTATGAAATTAGTGAATATCTTAATAAGAAAATAAGAATAAAAATCCAAAGGCAAATATCATAAAGGAAAAAATACAAGTAGAAAATTTAAAAAGTTACATTATATTAGTATTCAAAGAAATGCAAATGGAAGTGTCACCAAGACACCATTTTTATGTATTAAATTAGAAATAAGATATTCATAAAGGAAAATATCTTAATCTCCAGTCAAGTTTTTGTATGTGTGAGGCAGAGATCAAGGTTTTCTTTTTGTTTTTTCTTATAAATATCCTATTGCTTCAGCATGATATATTGAAATTTTTTCTCTTTGAATGGTGTTAATTCCTTTGACACAAATCAAGTGAATACACATGTACCAGTTTACATTATGGTTGTCTGGTCTATTGTCTTCATCTATTTACCTACCTTTATGCCAGTGGCTCAGAGGTGAAAGCGTCTGCCTCCAATGCAGGAGACTTGGGTTCAATCCCTCAGTGAGGAAGATCCCCTGGAGAAGGAAATGGTAACCCACTCCAGTATTCTTGCCTGGAGAATCCCGTGGATGGAGGAGCCTGGTGGTAGGCTACAGTCCACGGGATCGCCAAGAGTCGGACACGACTGAGCAACTTCACTTCACTTCATGCCAATGTCACACTTATGTAATTGTTATATTAAAGCTCTATCATGACTATTGGCATTTTATAGTTTGTTTTAAAGATTGGCTTGTCTATTCTACATTTTGGCAATTCCAAATAAATTTAAAAATTAGTTTATCTATTTGAACAAAAGTTACTGCCATGACATTTTATAAAATTTTATTGACTCTAAATAAAAACATCTAAGTCAACTTTGGAAAGTCAGTACATTAATAATATTAGATCTTCTAATCCAAATAAAATATTATATTTCAGATGGCTAATTTCACCAATTTTTTTTTGCTTTTATTGTAAAGGCTCCCACATTCTTCTTGACAATTATTTCTAATTATATGACTTTTTTGAGATTCTAAGTACTAATTGGTATTGTCTCCTCAACATAAATTTTAAATTCTTTATTTTGTGTACATAATTTATTTTTTCTATGTGTGTGCTAAGTTGCTCTGTCGTGTCTAACTCTTTGTGACCCCATGGTCTATAGCTTGTTAGGCTTATTTGTCCATGGAATTTTCCAGGCAAGATTACTGGAATGGGTTGCCATTTCCTCCTCCAGGGGATCTTCCACACCCAGGGATTGAGCCCACATCTTCTGTGTCTCCTGCATTGGCAGGCGAGTTCTTTACCACAGCACCACCTGGAAGCCCTCGTATAGAGGAAGAGTATATAAAAAGAAAAACACTATTGGTACATAGGATGAATCTCAGAAACATTTTTCTGAGCACAAGATGGCATACACAGAAGAACATGTATTGTGTGATTTCGTTTATTTTAAGTTTGAGATAACTAACATCCAAAAAAAGATGTCCATTTCGATATAGGGGACTGGAATGCAAAAGTAGGAAGTCAAGAGATACCTGGAGTAATAGGCAAGGTTGGCCTTGGAGTACAAAATGAAGCAGGGCAAAGGCTAATAGAGTTTTGCCAAAGAATGCACTGGTCATAGCAAACACCCTTTTCCAATAACACAAGAGACAACTCTGCACATAGACATCACCAGATGGTCTATACTGTAATCAGATTGATTATATTCTTTGTAGCCCAACATAGAGAAGCTCTCTACAGTCAGCAAAAACAAGACTGGGAGCTGACTATGGTTCAGATCATGAACTCCTTATTGCCAAATTCAGACTTAAATTGAAGAAAGTAGGGAAAACCACTAGACCATCAGGTATGACTTAAATCAAATCCCCTACAATTATACAGTGGAAGAGACAAATAGATTCAAGGGATTAGCTCTGATCGACAGAGTACCTGAAGTACTATGGATGGAGGTTCATAACATTGTATATGAGGCGGTCATCAACACCAACCCCAAGAAAAACAATGGCAAAATGATTGAGGAGGCCTTACAAATAGCTGAGAAAAGAAGAGAAGTGAAAGATGGAGAAAAGGAAAAATATACCCATCTGAAATCAGAGTTCCAAAGAATAGCAAGGAAAGATGAGAAAGCTTCCCTAAGTGATCAATCAAAAAATTGAGGAAAACAATAGAATGGGAAAGATATCTTCAAGAAAATTAGAGCTACCAAGGGGGCATTTCATGCAAAGATGGGCACAATAAAGGACAGAAACAGTAGGGACCTAACAGAAGCAGAAGATATTAAGAAGAGGTGGCAAGAATATACAGAACTACACAAAAAAATCTAATGGCCCAGATAACCACGATGGTGTGATCACTCACCTAGAGCCAGACGTCTTTGGATTGTGAAGTCAAGTAGGCCTTAGGAAGCATCACTATGAACAAATCTAGTGGAGATAATGGAATTCCAGCTGAGCTATTTCAAAGTTTAAAAGATGATACCCTAAAGTGCTGCACTCAATGTGCCAGCAAATTCGGAAAATGCAGCAGTGGCCACAGGACTGGAAAAGGTCAATTTTCATTCCAATCCCAAAGAAAGACAATGCCAATCAGTGTTCAAACTACTGCACAGTTGCACTCATTTCACATGCTAGCAAAGTAATGCTCAAAATTCTCCAAACACGCTTGCACAGTACATGAACCAAGAACTTCCAGGTGTACAAACTGGACTTAGAGAAGGCAGAGGAACCAGAGATTCAATTGCCGACATCCATTGAAAATAGCAAGAGAATTCCAGAAAAACATCTACCTCTGCTTCATTGACTATGCTAAAGCCTTTGACTGTGTTGATCACAGCAAACTGAGGAAAATCTTAAAAAGATGGGAATATCAGACAACCTTACCTGCCTTCTGAGAAATCTGTATGCAGGTCAAGAAGCAACAGTTAGTATGGGACTTTGAACAACTGACTAGCTCCAAATTTGGAAAGGAGTATGTCAAGGCTGTATATTGTCACCCTTCTTATTTAACTTATGTGCAAAGCATATCATGAGAAATGTAGGGCTGGATGAAGCACAAGCTGGAATCAAGATTGCTGGGAGAAATGTCAATAATCTCAGATATGCAGGTGACACCACCCTGATGGCAGAAAGCAAGGAGGAACTAAAGAGCCTCTTGTTGAAAGTGGAAGAGTGAAAAAGTTGGCTTAAAACTCAACATTTAAAAAAAGTTTAAGAAGAACAACAAATTAATAAAAGAAACACCTAGCCTTGTATTAGTATATGTCAGAATAGAATTTACATCTGACTTGGAAGGTATTAACCTTCCAGGGTATTGGAGGTTTCTATATATTGATCTGGGTCATGGTTACATAGATGTATACATATGTAAAAATCTATGCAGGTGTATGGTTAAAATTTTGCAATTTATACTGTAGAGATTACACCTCAATTTAGAAAAAATGACAATATGGAAGTTGGAATCTTACGTAATACTGATAGAAAAGATATCTCTCTGAATGCAATTTCAAAATATGACAAAAAGATTTTTTTTTAAATGCCTGTGCACTGATCCAGGAACTTTTATATATTTATTTATTTTTAATTGGAGGATAATTGCTTTACAATATTGTACTGGTTTCTGCCATATATATCTGGGAAATTTTGCTTCTAGTAACTGATTCTGACAATTGGCAAAAATATATATGTAAGATGACAGCCTTTTTATAATAGTGATGAGGAAAGACAACTCTAAATTTCTAAGTTCTGGATAATTATATTCTAGCCACAAGACGGACCACCAACCAGGCATTTAAAATTATAATAGAGATAAAATTTTTCTAAAAACTAATAATTTTGGGGAACTGTTTAAATGTTATGTTTTTGTGCTATCGTTTAATATGGATTATTTAATGCTTCCTAGGAACTGATTGGTATGGATGATTAATGCCCTTTATTTATAGATAAAAATAGAGGCTTAGTAAGTTGCTTAGGGACACACAGCTAGTAAGTGTTGGAGTTAACTATGGAACCCAGATTTGTCTGAATCCAGAGCCAGAGATTTTAATTGATGTGATATAGTTTTGGCATGGAATAATGCTCATAATCTACTGTTAAAAAAAGAAGTGAGTGTCCAAACTTTGTGAATCATTAACATGAATTCATATGCATAAAAAGTGCATGCACACGCGTGTGTGTAAAGTGAAACCTTGTGATAAAGCTCGGGTAGCTGTCAGTTGATTACCAGACCCTCTGCTCTCCTGTTTAGATAACCAGCGGTGCTGGTTCATTATCCTGTCTTTTTGTTACTCTCACAATAAAATCCATCTACATTTTATGCAACTGAAAATTTCAGGCCCCATTTATAGTGTGTGGCAGCATTTTAATGTAGACACATCATATGCAAACAAATAAATCTACCAGGTAAAACATATGCCAAACTGCTGACTCTTCTTTCTTGATATTGGGATTACAGATGATTTCAAACATATATATGCTTTGTTTATTTGAATTTTCTACTTTTTCTAAACCGAATGTACAAAATTGATGCAATTAACACAAAAAGACGCAGAGGAGAAGTGATAATGTATTTTAATAAAAGGGTAGCCTGTTTTTTAACTGATGCTCTGCCTTCACCCAGCTGAATGACCTTTGGCTGTGTACTTACCAGTAAATGCTAATTTTTATTGAGGGCATAATTTGTGCCAAGTACCTAATAAATGTCTCTTATGAGTATATTATCCCAGTTAATCTGTATAACAATGTGTGGCAAGTACTATTATTATCCCCAGATTGTGTGTGAGAAAATTGAAGCCCAGAGAGGCTAAGTAAGTTGCTCAAAGATACACAGTAGGATTCCAGAGTAGAGAGTCTAAGTCCAGGGACTTGCTCTAAACCCCTAAATTGTACACCCCCTGTGAGCCTGACACGAAGGGGTTAATCTTCTCGACTGTAAAATATAGGGTCCCTTACACATTTTGATATCCTGTGATCCTGTGATCTTTAATCCAATGCTTACTAAAAGTCTATGTTTTAAGTTATCAGCCAATCAGTAATTGTTTCAGTGCCCCCTATACCCTAAATTTAGTAGCAACTTTTCTTCTTTTCTTTTTCTTGTCATCAGTTTCATGAATCATTTGAAGTGAATGACATATGTGCCTTGGATACCAAACTCAGGGCATATCAATTTGTGTATATGCTGGGATTGAACGCAAACACAAAGCATTTTGATTATTTAATAAACTCTAACTTGAAAAGAGGGACTGACAGTCATTTTTGAACTTTTTCTAGCACATATTCTAATCTTTAAGTCAGTGGTTTAATATAATTTTCTTTAGTCGCTAGCCTGATTCAGAATAAGATTCAAGCATAAAATCACACAAAGCTTTTGTTTTGCAAAGCTCTCTCACAAATCACCCTCGTTTCATGCCCTAATTAATCAGTGTTCATGAGGGAATGAGAGGTTATTTGCTTTTCAGCTTCTGCAGATATACTAATAGCATAGCAGGAGAATTCTGAAATAACATGGATTATTTTTCATATTTGAAGCAGTTTCCCATGGATTCTTATATAATTATCTAGAAAATGCGAACCATTGTTTCTATTGGAATTTTATCTCTTGCTGACAGGAACTCACAAGATTAGAAAAATCTACCCATTACTAGATCTTTTGAGAAGACTATTATTCCAATATGTTAAATTGAACATATCATTATATTGAGAAACCCCTACCATAGTCCCTGACCTTTATAATCCACAACCAAATGTAAGCATTTCTTTCTCTATTAAATCATTTTTTAAAAATATGTAATAAAGCATTTCTTATTGAATGAAATAAAAATAGTGTACTATTTTCCAGTTTAGTAGAACAGTTTAACAGGATATTGGGATCCAGTAAAGTTTAGCTAATGATCAAGTCTAAAGAGAAAGCACTATTCAATTTCTTTATATATTATCATTAGCCCCATAAAATTGGCTTATTGAGCAGAGTCTCAAATCAAATATTTACAACATCACTCCAGTCACATTGCACACTGGGGCCTTATGCTCAAAGGATGCTTTCATTCATTATCCAAAACTTTGGGGAAAAAAAAAAACAACAGGAAGCATTGTAGGCTACAGGGACTACAGCTGAGATTAGGATTGAGGCTGTTGTTTTCACAACTGGTAGACAATTTTAGTTGCAACAAGTTCCCTAGGTCAAATTAACTGCTAGGGCAGGGAAATTACCTTAGTGAGGAAAATTTAAGACAGATATGATGAAGTCAATATGATCCATAGGTTTTCAGATGGTAGCACTCTGGTTTTTGCTTCTAGTTTTGGAGAACAATCCTGTTTCTCAATGTAAAATGATTTACATAATTACAGATCAAACCAATCAGTTACTACCTCGTCAGGCTAAAGGTCATGAGCGGCATATGCAAGTGGGTCAGAGGCAGCTCTGCTGTTAATACCTGCTCACTCCGGGGCTGCCGCCCGATTCCCAGGGCTGATTGCCCTCTGTCCTGTGGCTTCAAGTAATGTAAATTGTATCTTGTCCCTGGGTAATCGAGATCCGTGTTGTCTTGTCTGTCCACTCCCTGCCAATGCCCTGTCTGTGCTGCGATAATGGTTTCGGTGGGCAATCAAGGAGGATGCCTTCTTGACTCATCTCTCATAATAGATTGTCCTCCTCAGGCAAAATTGAATAACCCCCGACATGGCCTGGAGGCAGGCAATGATAATTCAATAAGTCTGCAGGGTCAGTGTCCTGTCATTTTGGGCAAGCAAGTAATTATTCTGCACTAACATACCGTAATAGGAGGAGGAAACTGCTGTGGACACCTTCATCCTGATGCCTAGAAAAGTCACTTTAACAGGATTCTTCCTCTAATCAGCAATAATTCCTTCTCTCCTTCTAATGTGATTCTGTCCACTTTTTCATGTGAGTTGCCTGTGTGGATTTTCTAGATGCCTTTTTTTTTTTTTTTCAAACCTCAATGTCTGTGGGAAAGTTTAACAACTTCACTGCCTGTTGTTTAATATTTTCCACTTTTATGGGTTGCAGTTGTGCTGTCTATTTGCTTTTACTGATTTGTGAAAGATTTATTATAAACCAAATACAGCTGTTCTCTCCTTTCATAAAGTCAAACTATTTTGGCAAACCTGTTTTCCACTACAAAAATACGTTCAAAATCATTTCCCTGACCAGCTTTCCTACCATAAGCGTTTAGTTATGCTGAGCAGCTCAGCGTAGGTGCCAAAGTAGTTGTGGACTCACTTAAGGAAAAGAGAATGTGTCTGTTTCAAAAATAAATAGGCAGAAAAGGAGAAATAACTTTTTTTTTGGCCTTATAGTGGGATTCAACGCAATTGTGTACAGATCCCAAGATAACAGAATTTTAATTTAAAAAAAAATCTGTAAATTCAAGCCACCTGAGGATTTTGCCTTTATGAATCATGCACATTTATGTAAACTTTACTTGAAACTATTATTTTGACTAACCTTTTAGTATTTTTAAGAAATTACTGCCATGTACCATCACGCCATTCATCATATATAATACAGATATATTCTAACATGTATGTATGTGTATGTATATATATATACTTAAAGAGAACATATTCACTTCAGTTAATCACTTCCTACTGCTTATATTTAGATCTCTGACTTATGATATTTATTTAAGGAAAGGCTGTATTACCCATTTTGAGAAAAGCAAATTTTAGCACCATTTTAGTTATTTCTATTGCCACTTAAAAAAAGTTATCTTTTTAAATGAAAAAAAAAAACATTAAAAAAGAAAAGTGATTTCTAAACCCCACCTAAGCTGCTTTCCTCTCCATTTCTCTGCATAGAAACTATTGCTCTTTTCATTGAAAGGAACCTTTATCTTCTCTCTCCTGAGATCAGTACACAGTGAGTAATGAAGAGGCTTGTATAAGGGCAGAATAAGCACTTTCCATGACTGATTGGCAATTGATTATTGCTGGGATCACTCCCCATGGTCACTCATCACTATGCTTTTTTGACAACCAAGCTCTGTTCCTGACATGAAAAAGATGTTTTGATCTGCATCAATTTGGCTTGTTAACTGTGACAAAACTCGAACTGATACTGATCATGTTCAGTTGTCGATGTTGATTTGGATCCTAGATACAGAAAATGTTCAAAAGAATATATGCTTTGTTCTATATTTTGGTTACCATAATATTGGCATATTTAATGGCTACACTTCTTGAAATTGTTTTTATTACCCTCACGCTTTTAAAATTTTGTTCACTATGATAAGCTTTTGACACTATCTTATCATTGTTCCTTTCAATGTATTTTTAACAGTCTGCGTTAGAATTTTTGACCATTTTTTGTATGGCCGTAGCCAAACTTTTTACCATGTAACGTTAAAGAGGAAACTACAGCTGCTTTTTGTGCAAAGTACTGAAAAATAAGATTTATTTAGAAGAATTATTTTGCATTGAGTAGAATATATATGTCCAAGAAATAAAGCATAGCAAAAAGAATGTATTTTAAGGATTATATTAAGGAAGTCAAACACTCGGGGCAATTTCTGTTTGTTTCTCTCCCCCTGAATGATTTGGGTTAAAAGAATAAAATACTTATTTGGCAATTACTTTTCTCTAAATTTTAAAGCCAAAATTTGCTTAAACTTAACATGTCACAAACATTTATCAAAATCTGCATTATAATATTTGCCACTGATAAGCTGTAAGTGACAAGTATTTTAATGTATTTAACTTTGTCTTTTGTTTGTTTTGTATTGAGAAATTACATCCAAAACAATGGAATTTTTACTTTTCAAATTGAATTCTGTTTCAAACTTACAATTGCAGTAATAATCCTACTTCCTTTTGCATTCCCTTTTTCCCTTTCCGCTAGAACCATTAAGACCATTAAGACCCCTACATCTTGGAGCAAGTACAGAAATTCCAATGAGCAGTTTTCATTGTTCCTTGATAAAATGTTTGAAAATGGCCATAGATCTTAGATCCTTTTTTTTTTTTTGAAGTCAGAACAAAGTTTAGTGAAAACTACAGCATAACATTTTGATGCATGCAGCATTAATTCTCTTTTCTCCCTCCCCATAATTATTAGTTTTAATTTCTTACATTACAATCATTGTGTTGCATTTGTTAAACCATATTGAATTTATTTTTCTTCAGTTTGTCATGAAACAATTGCAAAAATTACCACTTAATCCAAATGATTATACAAAACTCCTTTCCAACATCTTGACTGCTTTATCCTTGAGTTTATGAGGTGCTAAATGTATAAATTAGCACTAGTATCCAAATCTCTCTCTACCATTCAAGAAAAACACTCAATAAAAGCGGATGTTTTTCTTGGTCTCTGAGAAGCTACCTAATTAAGAAGGCTCCTCACTCTTACCTTTATACAAATGCTGCACTCCTGGGTCAGTGAAACCTGCGGACAGAATCTTGTTCTGAGTTCATCCCTGGGATGAGTACCAGGAAAGGACTACACACAATTGTTTCCAAGCTTTGAGATGATCTGTCCCTCCTTTGATGAGTTTCTTCCGGGCTTGTCTTTTCTTGCTGTGCCTCTGCACAATGCCTGCAGTGCCCTGGGATGCATCTGCAGAACTCGCCAGAATTTGGGGTGCCTGCCAGCCCAGGCCCTATCAGCAGTCATCTGTAGGCTGTAGCCCCAACATTCACCTTGGGCTCCAAAGTCTCTGTGAACTGCAAGTGGCAAATAGCCAGGGAGATTTGATACAGGAATAGAGGAAACCGGAGAATACAGAGAAAGTATGAAAAGAAGCAAAAGAAGAATTATCCATTTAGTATCCTCAGTTATCCTTGTCCTTCCCTAGAATATTTTTCAATGATAGTATGTCTACTAGACAGTGAGGTAGGTTATGGTCATTGCATGATGCTTCTAGGTATCTCTTTCTCTTAAAATATTTTGGATGAGTATGTTTTGTTTGAGGTAGAGAACTCAGAATCTAGAGAACCTTGTCCTGGTATCAAATATTGGCTCTGTTACTTATTTGCCATGTTTTCATAAGTGCCTGATATAACACCTCTGTGCCTTAATGTACCTGTCTGTAAAATGTGAATATATAGATGCCCCCATTAGATGGGAACATGTCACCTTTTAAAAGCCACTGTATTAAATAAGTTAAAATAGTTGATGCTGTTAGAATGATTTCTGATGCCTAAATTATAAACCCTCACATGCATTATTATTTGTGTATGAGCTGACATATTACAAAGTCTTTTCTCAAGTATTATTCTTTGACTCTTATTATAAGTCTGTAAATTCATTTTAAGATAAAAAAAACTAAATAAGTGACTTAACCAGAGGCACATACTAGAAAAGTCCTGAAAGACTTGATTCAGGTCATTTGCTTCTTACCCAAAGATTTTTTTCCCCTGGGATAATCTTTGTCTTTCCTTTGGAGACTGATTACAATTTGCTATGATAGCTTGAAATGGGAAAGACATGAAAGCTAAATTTAGGATGGAGAATACTATGGCAGGAGAAAGAGCATATAACTGTAACACTCAGAAGTAATACCCAGAAGGCTATAAAGGAAAAATTTCAGAATATATTCATTTATATTCTACAATTTCAGAATATATTCATTTATTCTTTCATTTATAAGGAAACATTTATTAAGCCCTTCTCATTGTTAGACATTGTGAATTCAAAAACAGATAATACACTGTAAACTGAATTCAAAGAATTCCATGGAAGAAAGATACAATTAATGTGATTATTGCAACCTCGCATAATAGAAGCATACATGGATATTATAAAGGCACAAAGAAGGGGCACCTGACCCAGAGTGGAGGATATGAGAAAATTAAGAGAGATTGTTTGGAGGATTTGGAGCAAAGGGGCTAGTCACATAATTCATAGTTTAAAAGATCACTGTGATAGCTGTATCTATGCAACAAGACTATGTTGCAGGGAGAGAGGGAAGAAGAGGGAGCAAGTTGGAAGCCACTAGAATAGTTCAGGCAAGGAAGCACAATGGTGACTGGCAGAAAATGCAATTTTCTCGCCTAAGATGTGGAAGCTTGACTATGTTTATAGATGAAGGAAGGAATCTAGTAAAAGACTGATTTAAGGTGCTATTGAGAGAATGAGATCACTGTTGGAGGAAAAGTCTGGAATAAGCATACAAATTAAAGTTTAGCCATGGAAACTAGTTAGCTGGGATGAGAGAAAAGGAAAAGTAGGTGCAAATGCAGAGAAAATTGAGAGATGAATGATCTTGTCAACCCCCTGCTTTGCTTACTCGCAAAACGTAGAAATGGGGGTCCTTGAACTCATCCTGGCCACATAGTGCGTTATACTTGCAAACATTAAGGTTCATGGATGGAAACAATAACCCTTCGATAATGTTTGGGGAGTGGTAATAGGCAACTTTGGCAAACAGTGACTCACGGCAGCTAAAACCACTGGGATGGTTAATGTTGACATGGGGCAGCCCAAAATGGATGCGTCATAGAACAACAATCTGCCAGACACGCAGAAGGATGAAAGGCACAACAAACAAAAAAGCCCAAACGTTTAAATACTGATTGTACAACTGCATAGGCTATTTCTTTATATTATAAAGCATGATAATACTCATTATATGTATGCGTAATGTATGTGAAAGACACATAACTAGTTTAAAATAAGTCCTAACTATTACTGTGGCTACTCTATTGTTAAAGCAATATACTCAACAGATAGGGAGAAAGGCATTATTTTGTAATAATTTAATTTTCTAATTGCTTGGGATGTTTCTCCTCTTTTCAAGAAAAAAACACATAAATTGTTTCTACTCAAGGTTCTAATCTTTTTAATAATCATCCCTACCAAAACTGAATTTTTGTTTGCCTGGTTTTTATTCATTATTTATTTCATTAAATAGAAAAAAAAAATCTATTTTTTGAGAAATTGGAGATTGGGGACATATTTAATTTGGGAAAGATCAGAACTTTAGGAGCTAGAAAGTAAATCTTTATGCCCAACACACAGTTTGAAAGACTGTGAGATAGAATTATCGTCAGGCCGAAAAAATAAATGCTAAGGAACTGATTGTTTATCAGATTGCCAATCTGTGAGTGCCTAGAATTCTTCACCATAAAACTCTGTCAGTAAGCAGGTTTTCTCCTGTTTTCTTCTCACTAAGCTTTGGAAACTAGGCATGTTACTGCTTCCATTTTTAGACCAAGAGGTACTGATTTACTTTTGTTAATGTTTCTTTGGAAGAAGGGCACTTGGCATATTTTTCTCTGGTGTTCAAAGTAGAATCACATAGAAGGTATGGCATCAGAATATATATATGTATATGTATATGTGTGTGTATATATATATATATCAGAGACAGAGATCCATCATCCTTTCTCTGTGTTATAGACCCCATTTGCTGAATAAGAGTGCAGAGCCAAGAAAGAGCCAAAGCCTAAGCTAGACTATAATTCTAGCACATCATCTCTGGCTCTCTGTGAACAATAATAGTTTCTTATATATCATAAGGGACATGCATGAAAAATTTCTTGAAGACCAGAGAACAACAAAGGGAGACGATATCATTTTTTTGCTTATTCGGTATAAATTTCAATAATAGACTTCTGGTTAGATAAGTAACAGGGAGAACGTTTTCCCATTCCATGCTCAAGAAGTACAGAATATAACTCTGAGAAAAATCTGTGAAGTGCAATTTGCTATGGTAGCACATAACCAAGATTGTTGAAAAAATATGCATTTATTTTTGTGTCTCTGGCAAAGGTCATGAGTTAAATATACACGTATATGGTTAATTGAGATTCTCCATTCCACAGTAGAGTAAATAATTCTGCATATAACTAGATTGAAAACAACAGCAATGACGATATTATCTTTGTATATGAAAAGAGTGTATTTTTGTTATATTTCAAGCAATGTCCCAGATATAGAGAGTCTTTCCTCTTAGAATTTTATTCATCGTTTTGACAAAGAGAGGTAAGAAGCTAGTTTCTTCAAGTGAACTGTGTAAGGAAGGAAAAAAGAATCATAGCGCCAACATTACATTCCAATGTCTAGGGTTGTATTCCCCCTTGTACATACATTGTAATTATATACTGACCTTTGAGATCAGTGGCTCTTTACTTATGGGATAATATGATTAAAGTATATGTAACAAGTATGTTAAATTATTTTTAATGCAATTCTTGTGGAGAAAATCTGTGTAATTGCTAATTCCATTTTGTTCTAGACGCATCTGAGATAACATCCCTTGGGTCCAAGCTTATAAACTAGATAGACTAAGGCTCTTTCCACACAGAGGTCACTTTGATTTTTGTTGGTTTTGTCTTCCCAATGACTGGTTTGCACTGAGAAGAAAGCTTGCAGCTAATTAGAGATACAAAGGAAACACACATACTCACTAAGGAATAATTTGTGGCATTTACCTAATTCTTAAAGAAAATGTTCTTTATTGTCACATTTGGAGTAAACCTTACTCTTCCTCTTTCCTCTCTGAAACACAAATATTAGAATATTTGAATTGCTTTTTTGTTTGGTGTGACCTAATTTGCTATTCTTATTTTGAAATTTTGTACATTTTGATGGGGGCCATAGGCATGCTTCTGCGTGTGTATGCCCATGCGTGTCTGTCTCTTTTGCAGCCTCATAGACTGTAGCCCACCAGGCTTTTCTGTCCCTGCGATTTCCTAGGCAAGAATACTGGAGTGGGTTGCCATTTCTTTCTCCAGGGGATCTTCCCGACCCAGGGATCAAACTGCCAGCCTCTTGCAGCTCCTGCATAGGCAGGAGGATTCTATACCACCAGCACCAACTGGGAAGCTGGAATGCTTCTAGTGGGCCAAAATTTTGTGGCTGATGATCTTTTGAAGGAGCATAGAGTTTTATCTGCTGCTGGAGACAGAAAAAAAGCTAGCTGAGAGGAACCTGTTGACAACAGTAATGTGAACTTCAAGGGCCCATTTTAGAAGCAATTGGAAGACTAATGTGGCCTAGAGACAAAGTTTTGCATTAGGAGCAGTGACATAAATGCAAAAAAAAAAAGTGCCAGAGACAAAGATAATGAAGACTAAAGCAGTAGCTGCTCTGATACGGACTTTGGCAAGGGAAAATAGTAAGCAGAGTGATGCCTATTGTATGGCACAAAACTTAATAATTCATCTGAATCAAGTTAAATTCCTATTTATAGATGTTAAAAGAATGTTCAAACTTTGATATATTAAGATGAAATTGAATTTTTTGTTTACCTGAAGCATGATATTAACAATAACTGATAATGATGATTATATTTACTATGGATGACTTGCTTCATCCAACATTCAGTTCTTAGATTGCCAACGAAAGTTGAAAATATAATCTATTTTCATTTCCCTCCCTGTCTAGTACTGATTTAAAATAGCTGTCAAATAGCTATAAAAATCTGTGGCCTTTAGAGTTTTCCAGTCTTTTAATAACTATGATGTTACAGAAGCATGCTCCCCTTGTTTCCAATTCTCTTCCATAACTGCTTGGGCAAGTGTCAGCGACTTACTAAAAAGGGCTATTTGATGAGGAAATGGGCCTTTCATCCCAAATTTCTTTCTTAGGAGGAAGCTATGAATTAGTTTCATAGCTGTACATATATATATGTACATATATATGTACATAGCTGTATATATATACACACATATATGTACATACATATATAACTAGAGAACTCAAACCAAGAGCCAGGTGCTCTGAGATTAGGTAAAAGGTTTGTTTTTGCACTCATTCTCAGATATTTAAGGAGTAATGCAGAGCGCTGTTTCAGGTGAATACTCTGGAGGTTAAATGGATTTGGTTCCTGACTCTGACATTTACAAGCTAGGTAATCTTTGCAAATAGCTTTGGGGTTTCCCTGGTGGCTCAGATGGTAAATAATCTGCCTGTAATGCAGGAGACCCCAGGTTCGATCCCTGGGTCAGGAAGATGCCTCAGAGAAGGCATTCAGTATTCTTGCCTGGAGAATCCATGGTCAGAGGAGCCTGGTGGAGCTACAGTCCATGGGGTCACAAAGAGGTGGACACGACTGAGCAACTAACACACTTGGCTATCAAAGCCGTTTCTTCATATGTGAAATGTGAATATTATCAGTAAAGGACTAAATGAAATAACTGGCAGAAAACCCTTACTTTGGCACCTAGCTCTTGCTGTCAGATATCACATTTCTTAATACTAAGCTCTGTGAAGGCAGACCTTTTTGTTTCATCACTGGATCCTCAGCACCTCGAACAGTAATTAGCACACAGTACGCATCAGGTTTTATTTGTCAAGTGAAGAAATGAATTTGAGGAGGCAATGATTAGTATTTCTGCTGAGTTTAGGGTTTTGGAGCTTAAAAAAAAAAACTCTATATATTATTAGGCTTCAATTTCTAGCAGGAGTTTAAGAAAAAATCCCCAATGAGGAGAAAAATTGCTAATGTGAGACAAGTTTAAGAAAATAAATCAGTCAAGAACTAGGAATGATCCATTTAATGAGACACAAGAATAGGCAAAGGTTTTTCTTTCTGTGTTGAGTGTTCTAGTTTTAGTTTCTTTTCTGATTATCTTTCTTTTCAGAACATCTTTTCCTTTTTCACTTCTTTCTCTAGAATCTGTAGGCATTCCTGGCAGCCTTGCTTACTATTGCTTTCTTCATTTTGAATTTATCTTCCTTGCAGCAAGGGCTGAAAAACGGACTGTGGATTTGTACTAAAGGAACTATAGCCCTTGCTTGCTTTCCCATATCTGTTGGAGTGTGTGTGACCCTTCACCTCATTATGAAATAATATACTTCACAAAAAATGCAGGCCATTTAAGTGCCCACTTGAAGAAGGAAATGCCAACCCACTCCAGTATTCTTGCCTGGGAAATCCCATAGACAGAGGAGCCTGGCAGGCTGAGAGTCCATGGGGTCTCAAAGTGTCGGACACAATTGAGCAATGAACACTTTCACACTTTAAGTGCCCACGGCTGTCCATGCAATAATAGACAGATACATAGCACAATCTCCACATACTGTAAAGTGTCTTCATGCTGACTGACATTTATTTTATTGAGTCTGCTGTGTATAAACCATGGAACTAACACTATACTGGAAACTTTAAGAAATTGAAATCTCTGACTTCAAGAAGCTTATAGTTTGTGGCTATTAATCTCTAAAATATAATGGGAAATTGACTTGCTTTATCTGCAAACTCCCAAAGCTAAATAATCAATGTCCTCAGATTGTCCTTAACAGAGACTATGGTACGTGATGGTCATACAAGTTGATTGCTGTGAGTTCATAAAATGAGAAATCCCAAAGTTTTCCTAACTGAAGGTATGTCAGTTATGTGTCTGCAAATAAGCCACCACAAAAGCTATACTCCTTTTTCAGTAAGTTGTTGCACTCATCTGAAAATTTACAGCATTTTAATTGAACGGACTATGTTGTTTGATACTACTTGCAGGGTACTAAAAATAATATGCTCTCAGTAGTCATTCATTTATTCAAACACATAATTATTTATACTTAGCTAATATTTGCCAGGCACTATATATATATATGTATACAGGTATATATATATATATACATACACATATATATATAGACACAGAGTATATTCTTGAGAAATATATATATATATATAGACACAGAGTATATTCTTGAGAAAGACATAAGAAACCTTGCCTTCATGAAATTATAAGAGGAGAAAAGAGACATTAAATCAACATTGCAAGATCATTACATTAAGATTTTGATAAGCACTATAAAAGAGAACCAGAGGATTCTATGAGATTGATTTGATTAAATCTTTCTTTATACTTTTTCTTTAAATCCAATGTGTGGATGTGTATTTAATTTACAATTAATATGAAAATAAAATAATTTCTGCATTTGCCAAATAAAAATACTAATTTTAACATTTTGCTAAATAGAGTGATTTCCTTCCTTTTACCAAGCTATTACCAACATAATTAGAGAATCTCAGTCAGGATAGTCATCCGAAACTGCTAGTTGAAACAGACCTTTAAAAAATATGGTTTGGAAAAAGAGCCCAGTGGATTTGGCTATGTAAACATATGTAAGGGTTGAAAGAGCCACATCAGATAGACTCTGGGGCCAGCCAAGCCGCTGAAGACTTCCTGAAGTCAGTGATGGGTCAGGAAGCATTTGCATTTTCATTATTCCTGGGCTCAGGCTGTTGCCACCTTTATACCTGCAGTCTCTATCCTTGTCTCTATCTGTGTCTCTCTTTTTCTCTCTCACACAGATAGACACAAACACCCATTTAAAAATTGGAGACTTTACTACAAGTTTTTTAAAAAACCACAATCAACAGCTACATTGATCTTTTAAGTTTTTGAATTTAATACAGGTTTGTTTTAACAGTAGAAAATATAAGTAAACCACAGAAACAAGTAATTGTGATTTATTTTTCTGCTGCTGTACAAATTAAATAAAGAGAGAAAAAAAGAATAGTTATTAACAGCTTTAAAATACATACTTCTGGCATTGGTGGTAGAGAACTTGCCTGCCAATGCAGGAGATGTAAGAGACGCAAGTTCAGTCCATGGGTTGGAAAATCCACTTAGAGAAGGGCACAGCAACCCACTCCAGTGTTCTTGCCTGGAGAATCTCTGGACAGAGGAGCCTGGCGGGTGACGGTCCATAGAGTCGCAAAGAGTCGGACACGACTGAAATGACTGAGCAAGCACGCATGCAATGGCTGATATGAAACCCATGCTAACTCTTCATCTGAACAACTGTGAAAATACTATTACTCTGAAGGAAAGGAGGGGCAAGGGTCTTCTCTTCGTTCCCTTCAGTCTGGAGTCTACATTGTTCACAAATGTAGTTACAGATTTAGGGCCTCGCTGGAGCCTGAGGGGACTAGGAGGGAGGAACTCAACTCCATCTGACATTCTCACAACACATAAAAGGTATAATGGAGATGTGACAGATGGGTAGGTAGACAGAGAGATAGATAGATAGATAGACAGACAAAATAGAAAGGGGAAGTCATTTTTTCTCCCTCCCCTCTGTTAAAATGTATAGTACTGAATGATGTCTTTGTGCCCTGAGCTATGGCTGAGCCAAATAGCCGGTGGGGATAGGAGATGCAAATTCATAATATTAATTCTGACTCTGTCACTCACTTATTCTTCCAATGAAAGAGGGCACATTTTAAGAGTCAAGCTAGCATGAATATGAACTCTGTAATCGTTTTACCTTTCTTATCCATAAAATAGTGATCATGTTATTTGTTCCAACATTAACTCTTCAGTCAACATATTTTTATTCAATCACTTCCTTATGCCAAGGGAAGTTTTGGGAGATGGGAAGAGAACAGTGAAGAAGACAGATTAACTTCTAACTTCATGAAGCTTTCCTGTTATAACTGGCACAAAAGAAATGTGTATGCAGAAGTCCTCCTGTATTAAAGGCTGTTGTTGTTTGTTATTCAGTTACTCAATCGTGTCTTACTCTTTGTGACCCCATGGACTGTAGCCTGCCAGTTGCCTCTGTCCATGGAATTTCCCAGGTAAGAATACTGGAGTGGGTTGCCATTTCCTTCTCCAGGGGATCTTCCCGACCCAGGGATTGAACCCACCTCTCATGCATTGGCAGGCAGATTCTTTACCACTGAGCCACTTGGAATAAAAGGTATGCAGTCAATAATTACTTTTCTTTACCCTCATCAAGATCATGGTCCCTCATGGACCCTCATGGACCATTTTACAACACGATAATAAAATATGTACAACATATTACTAATAACTTATCACTAAAAGCCTATAAGGAGTATTTTAAATAAGCTTTAAAAAATCTTGATACAAAGTTTTATTATCAGCTTTTTATCAGATGGCCTTTGAAACTCTCTCTTAATTCCACATACATGGGCATTAGATCCAATTAATGAGCTTTATCATTCAACTCCCCAAGCTTACCCACGCACCAAACTGTGTGCACATCCTGAATCCTTCATGATATTTCCCCAGACATGTTCTAGATGTGGTTCAGATTACTCTTCTTTTACTGCTTATAGATATAATGACCATAATCCCGAACCATACACGTGCTTCATAGGTTTCTGTTTCTTCCCTAATTATAGACTACTGTCAACTCATTTAATTTTTCCAGAGTGCTTCTCTTGTCTACTTGGGTTAGATTGTGTAAACTCTGATAGGCACTCAAGAGGGAATGGGTAAAAGATTTAATCAAGCAATCAAACTGCATTTAGACTATCATGAGGATGTGTCATTAACATGTTTTGGCAATTAGGGTAGTGGACAAGTTAGTGTATGGGAGGGTAATTTCTGGCACTTCTCAAATTACAGCACTTGCCAGTATATATATAATACTTGATCAGGGAATAATGATTGCATCTTATAGGGACTGTATACTAGAAAAGGAGTCTTCTGAGTGTGTTAAGGGAAATGAGTACTTTGCATTCTATGAAATTTCCTGTAGAGTTCTTGAAATGCTTACCTCTACACTCTCTCTTTGGTGGTGGCAAGATGAAACTTGTGGCACACAGAAAGAAGTAAATCTAGTAAACGCTGCCCTTGAATGGGATTCTGGCAACCAGTCAAGCTTATGTTTTATGAGAGCCCAAATCACCTATTACATCACTTTCTAAAAGAACAAAATTTTTTTAATAAGTAATTATGTAAAAATCAGAATAGATAAAATCTACTCAACCCACTTTGATGAATAATTGTTGCAAAGGAGGGATGGCAACGACACAGTGAAAGGCAGAAGAGCAAACTTCTCTTTTCACTTTGCTGCTTGTATCTTTTCAGCTACGTCCTTATGTCTCTTCCAGATCCAGCTCTAACCCGCGTTCTGAACCAAATCAATGTAACTAGCAAAGTGTAAAATGCTGGGCCATTATAGCAATGATCTTTGTTCTGCCATAGCTGACATCTAAATTTACTGATATTGATATAATAAGCCATTTTGTGTTTTCATTTGTATAAACCAAATGTGTGGCTTAGCTTATTGATTTTGTAATCAAGATATAGTTTACTGAAGTGTTTATAAAATGAACTTGTAAACACATGTACTTTACTCATTCATTAATCCAACAAGCACCTCTTATGTAGTTTGTCTTCTGCAGAGGCCTATAGGAGATTTAATTTAGAGGGGGGAGGTAAATGTGAAAATGGTATACAAGTGAATATTGGCTTTGTAAGCAATTTATTCAAGAAGTTAGATGAAGACTGGATATAGAAAAGAAAAAGAAACTAAAATTATTGTGACAGTTTTTATAACAAGGAGAGATTAAATAATGGAAAATGAAGAGATAAAAGGATATTATAATATATATGTGTATATATATATAAAATCACAAAGATTAGGAAACAGGATAAGAATAGACTCTTCACACACTTCCACATACAATACCTAACTTCAGCCTCAAGCAATTTTGTTGAGTTGGATTTATTCTCAGTTTACAAATGAGGACTTCCAAATTCAATGAGGTTAAAGTATTGTCCCAAGTTATGTGCTTAAATATGCACTAGAAGCAGGAATACACCTTGATTTTGTTTGCCTGTTGTTTATTCCAAGTCTTCAGGGATGAAATCTAGGACATGGGTGAAGAGAGTAGTTTTTAATGATAATAAATGATAAAATGATAATGTGGGTGTGCTCAGTCGTGTCCGACTCTGCAACCCCATGGGCTGTCGCCCACCAGGCTCCACTGTAAATAAAATTTTCCAGGCAAGAATACTGGAGTGGGTTTCCATTTCCTTCTCCAGGGGATCTTTTGGACCCAGGGATCAAACCCATGTCTCTTGCATCTCCTGCATTGTCAGGTGGATTCTTTACCACTCTACCACCTGGGAAGCCCTTAAAATGAGAAGGCACCTCTTTTTCTAAGGAAGGACCATGGGACACTTTCCATGTGACCAAAGACAGAAGGTGAATGATGTTTAGATACAGGAGTGCTATGGGAATGCCCTAGAGCGTTATGGGGAGCAAGAAGATCTTGAATGCCTGCTACAGATAATGAGCTCCAGAAAAGGATATGGAAAAATGGGGAGAAGGAAAGGTTTTGAGCAATTGTAGACAGGTTATGTCTAGAAACCACAACTGTGGTAGACGGGTCAAGTTTGCTAATGATTCAGCTCTATTCAGGAATGCTCTGCTATTTAATATACACACATATGTGCCTACAGACTACTGCTAAGCTCGCCCTTTGAACTGGCATTCCAATTTAAATTCTTCCTCTTCTCTTACTTTCTTTTTCTTCATAAAATTCAGATGGAACTCTTGCCATCTTCCTTTTATAGTTGAGAAAACTGAAGTTTTAGGATACCAAGTAGTGATACAGTCACAGATGGGGCTTCCCTGGTGGCTCAGCTGTAAAGAATCTGCCTGCAATGTGCAGGAGACACAGATTCAATTCCTGGGTTGGGAAGATTCCCTGGAGAAGGAAATGGCAACCTGCTCCAGTATTCTTGCCTGGGAAATCCCACAAAAGAGCCCAGCGGGCTACAGTCTATGGAGTCAAAAGAGTTGGACACAACTTAGCAACTAAACCACCACCATAATTATATATCGCTCACAGTTCTGCTGTCCTGGGAGGTGTATGTTTTTTCTCTCTTCCATAAGGATAGTCTCTTCAACTATGTAGTAACCTTATGAGCTCTGGTTTTCCCTAGGATTTATTTCCTTCAATTTTTACTTTTAGCTTTTCCTTTGATCTTGGTCCTTTCTGTCAGACTAGAAACTGGATCAGTCTCATCTCATATATATATTAAAGAAAAATGCCTTTCCTCAATCTATTGTTTCTATTTCTTTATGTAAATATCTCCCTATGTTAGTGGGCATCAGTGTAGTGGTTATGAATATTAGTAATTCTGGGAGTTAAGATATATCACTTAAATTTTGAAAGTCTTAGATTTTTATCAGTGTAAAGTAAGATAGCTATAAAATATAAAATCCTCTTTTGTAGATTTTAATGATTCAATGCTTTAGTTACCACAGAATTCTTGGCACAGAGCCTGGCACATGGTAACCACTCAAAAGGCTTAACCATATAGTAATAATTGTTATGATACTAAGTCACAGAGAAATTTCTTAGAAATGCTATCTGTACATATACTCTCCAATTTCATATCTCCTAATTACACTTTAATTTGATCAGCTTCACCTAGAGGCTACATTAAAATTCTTCTCACTAAGGTTACCAATGGCCTTCAAATTAAAATGATTTATTGGACACTTTAATATTTTCCAACTTGACCTTTCTATAGCAATGAAGCCAATGAGTCCTACTTTAAAAAACTCTTCTACCTTGGTTCCTAGGATGTTAATCGTTAGTTTTTTGTTTGTTTTTTTAATCTTCCTATTTCTCTGTTAACTCCATAGTCCCTTTCTTGGGTCCTCTTTTCTTGTTTTCTTTTTAAAAGTCTGGATGCCCTAGAGGTTTTTCCTCAAACCTTTGCTTTCTTATCCTTTTATGTTCTCTCTATCTAAACATATGACTTCAGATCTTCCTAGGCACTGATGACTTCCAAATCTTTGCTACCTAAATTCCATTACACTTCATTAACTGCACAACACGTCCATATGGATGTCCTATCGCTGTCTGAAAGGCAACACGCCCATAACTAATAGAAATATTCCTTTTTCTCATCCTGAAATATTCTCTTTCAATTGTACTTCCTTAGTTTTTGAGAAACCAAGACAACATCCTGGCTACAGCCGCAGTCATCTCTCTCAAACCACGTAGCAACCAAGTTCTGTAGACACCACCTTCCACAAATTCGTTTTTAAATCCAGTCCTTCCTTCCCATTCTACCCATTGACAAAGTCTCTGGCCTCTTCCATTAACCTTTTAGAGTTTCTTTCTGCTTCTAGTCAGTTTATGCTCCACAATGCTTGCAGAGTGATCTTTTAACTAAAATCTTAAGTTCCTTTCATATCATAGAGGAAGGGAAAAAAATTCCTGAAAATATTTTTCCAGATTCACAAGGTCTTTAACTCTCTGCATCCCCTCCTCCCTCGCTGCTCTGACTTCCTTCTCTAAGTGCTGTCACCTTCCATTTCTGCTGTGGTCTTTTGTTGAAGGACTCAGAACTTTCACTTTCTCTCTAGCTCTCTTCCACTGTATTTCAAACTTAATTCAATAATTTCATTCTCTAGAAAGCCTTTAGAATCCTCCCAATTTTGCAGTGCAATTTAGATGTCTCTCCTCTGTATTCAAATAGCATGTGTACATATAGCCATCACAAAACCCGATTATTTCCCAGTTGAAACACCCATTTGCGCTCTCCTATTAGGCTATATAATTCCTGAGGATGGATATCATCTTTAGATCCCTATCAACTCTCTCACAACCTGACAAACCAGAGCCACTCAACATGTGTGTGTCCTTAGTTACTTCAGTCACGTCTGACGCTTTGCAACCCTGTGGACTGTGGCCCGCCAGGCTCCTCTGTCCATGGGATTCTCCAGGCAAGAATACTGGAGTGGGTTGCCATGTCATCATCCAGGGGAATCTTCCCAACCCAGGGACTGAACCTGGGTCTCTTGCAGTTCCTGCATTGCAGATGGATTCTTTACTGCTGAGCCACCAGGGAAGCTCCTGGCCACTCAATATTCATTTATAAAGAGGACAAGTCACAAATGTGTTGCTTTTCCTGTTGCATCATATGACCTATAAATAGCTAAATCTTTGGAGGAAATGTTTTGGATTATGTTCACACTAAATAATCCTGAAAGGTTTTCATATCAGAGTCATTTCATATCATCAACTTGAGCTGTCCCTATACTGGTATTGAACGACTAGTTACCTCATCTACTTAAGTTCATGGAACCTCACTTTTTATATCCATTGAATAAGGAGGTTAGACAAGCTACTTTTTAATTACACTCAGTTCAGTTCAGTTCAGTCACTCAGTCGTGTCTGACTTTTTGTGACCCCGAGAATTGCAGCACGCCAGGCCTCCCTGTCCATCACAAACTCCCAGAGTTTATTCAGACTCGTGTCCATTGAGTTGGTGATGCCATCCAATCCAATTAATTTCTTTTCACTATGCTATGAAAACTTAAATTTCTTAATTTTATTTTATTGTTTTGATTATTACCTTTTTGAATAATTCTAAATAATATAAAGGTACATGAAGTAATAGGAAGATGCATGTTCTTTGGGGTATATATCTATGTGTCCACATTTATTTTGTTTACCGTTCCTTTTCCATTTGCAGACACATTAATGCCATTTTCCAATCTAAGAGTATAGCATCTTATTTATATTTAATAGCAACATCATAAATTGTGTGAGCTATTGAAAACAATAAACTAAATATGTTACAGAAGAAACGGGTGCCTTTCATTGGTATTATCTCTTTCAAGATGACAGGTGATCTCGGGAGGCCGGAGAATTCTTAGTTGTATGAGTTTGTGACTAATAGGTAGTTTGATGTGACAAGAGCTGGCTGTCTTGGGAAATTGAACTATCTTTATGCTCAATACTCTGTGTGTCTCATTCTTTGTAGGTTATTGTTGGAGGCCTGTGGGGACCTCTTTTACAGTTTGCATTCACAAACAATATGAGATCAGCAAGAACTCTGTAGTTTTACTGTCATTATTGATCTGCTGCCAATCTGTTCAGCAGCTAATTTGCTTGTTAGCAGTTATTTTAAAAGCTATTTATATTTTTAGCCTACTCTATGCTATGTACTAAATTTTATTTTATTTTGCTGAATTAAAGCAAAATAGTACAACTTAGCACTAAAAGACTACTTTATGGTAAATGCTTTCTGACTTGTGGCTTGTGAAGAATCATTTCAAAATCACAAATATATTACTGTGAGTTTGATATCTTTGATAAATTCAAATAAAAAAGTGTATTCATGAGAAAGTGTTTGTTAAATATCTTTTGGCAGATGAAACACATATAAATAGTAAGAAGGGTGATGTATTAGGAATTCATGAACACTCTTCCTAAAGTTGGGATTTATTTGAAGTGGAACACTCAATAAGTGTGTGAGTAGATTGATTGATTTTCTGTTTTGAAGGTGAGCATAATGAACTTTTCTCATTCATATTAATTTTTGAAGGACAAAAGGCCTCTTTCTGCCTCTCTGAAAGAGGAAATATGCTTCCATTTTCTGAAGCCAGTTTCTAACAAGTGTATTCATCTGATATGACTTCTTGGTAAGCTGAGTGTGCATATGTCTGTGTCTGTCCCCACCATGAGCACAATACCTAAATAGGGAAAATCATTCTGGCAAAAGCTAGTAAAACATGAAAAAAAAAAAAAAAAGGGCAGGATAATGTAACATATTTTCACCAACTCATATATACATAGATATATATATACATGTATATACAAATGTATATGTGTATATAGAGAGTATTGCCAAAAATAAAGAACACAAAATTCAAAGTATCAATATATAAGCACTTGAGTTGCTGTTACTGCTGCTCTATGCTGCTGGGGGTAGGGAGAGGTAGAGTTATCAAGTTTAGATAAAGTTCAGTTCAGTTCAGTCGCCCAGGATCAGTTGCGTCTGACTCTTTGTGAGCCAATGGACTCCAGCACACCAGGCCTCCCTGTCCATCACCAACTCCCGGAGCCTACTAAAACTCATGTCCATTGAGTCAGTGATGCTATCCAACCATCTCATCCTCTGTCATCCCCTTCTCCTCCTACCTTCAATCTTTCCCAACATCAGGGTCTTTTCCAATGAGTCAGTTCTTTGCATCAGGTGCCCAAAGTATTGGAGTTTCAGCTTCAGCATCAGTCCTTCCAATGAATATTCAGCACTAATTTCATTTAGGATGGACTGGTTGGATCTCTTTGCAGTCCAAGGGACTCTTAGGAGTCTTCTTCAATACCACAGTTCAAAAGTATTCTTCAGCGCCCAGCTTTCTTTATAGTCCAATCTCATATCCATACATGACTACTAGAAAATCCATAGCTTTGACTAGACGGACCTTTGTTGGCAAAGTAATGTCTCTGCTTTTTAATATGCTGTTTAGGTTGGTCATAGCTTTTCTTCCAAGGAACAAGCATCTTTGAATTTCATGGCTGCAGTCACCACCTCCTTGATTTTGGAGCCCCCAAAAATAGTCTATCACTGTTTCCATTGTTTTCCCATCTATTTGCCATGAAGTGATGGAACCGGATACCATAATCTTAGTTTTCTGAATGTTGAGTTTTAAGCCAACTTTTTCACTCTCCTCTTTCACTTTCATCAAGAGGCTCTTTAGTTCTTCTTCACTTTCTGCCGGAAGGGTGGTGTCATCTGCATATCTGAGGTTATTGATATTTCTCCTGGCAATCTTGATTCCAGCTTGTGCTTCATCCAGTCCAGCATTTCACATGATGTACTCTGCATAAGTTAAATAAGCAGAGTGACAATATACAGCCTTGATGTACTCCTTTCCTGATTTGGAACCAGTCTGTTGTTCCATGTCCAATTTTAACTGTTGTTTCTTGACCTGCATATAGACTTCTCAGGAGGCAGGTCAGGTGGTCTGGTATTCCTATCTCTTTAATAAAAAAGAGATAAACAAAGGCTTGAGTTTTTATTCTCAGGCACTGAAAAAGGCAGGGTATGTGGAGTTGTCATAGCATGACTAAGTGTAACTGAAACCCTGTATAAAATTTGGAGCATCAGGTAGCTGTGAAAACACTGGTGGCCATGATAAATCACTGTATGTGGACACATATACCAGTGAAGAAAGAAACTATAGCAACAAAACAGAAGTGGTCTCTGGGGTGATTGACTGGCAGAACAAATGTGAAATTGTCTTGGAGATGACTTGCACAGTTTAGGATACAAGGAATTATCTCAAGGAAATGGAGACACTATGGAAAAAAAAAAGATTTGGTTACAGAAGGAAAGGAAATAGAAAGTTTGGAAGTGAAAATGTTACCCAATGACGTAGAAATGCCAATGGAAGTGTTTAAAAACAGATCAGAATCATATGAAGAAGCAATTATAAAAGTGAAACAATGATTTGAGGACTGATGTAGTAGCATAAATATAAGTAAATACATAAACAGAAATAAATCTACAATCTGTAGACTGGAAAGTGATGTTTGCATCCCATAACAATTACAAAGAGTTGGCAAGCAGAATAGTTATAAAAAAGTGAGTGTTAGCCACTCAGTCTTGTCTGACTCTTTGCAACCCCATGGACTGTAGCTCCCCAGGCTTCTCTGTCCATGGGATTCTCCGGGCAAGAATACAGGAGTGGGTAGCCATGCCCTCTTTCAGGAAGAATAATCATAGAACTTCTACAAATCATTAAGGAAGAGTTGAACAAATCAATGAAAATAGGAGGAGAATATGAATGGGAAATTCAGAGGGGAAAACCAGGTGGACAATAGATTTTCAAAAATGTATGCAACCTTAATAGTAATCAAATTAATTAATATGAAATTTCATACCTCCCAGATCAATACCACTAAGACTGTGAACAATGAGTTTGGCAAGGCAGCGAACAGGGAGCTGTAAATCTTAAACTACCACAATGCCTTTAGAGAGCAATTAGGCAGGACTTACTGTCAAGTGTTTGCCTGTACGTTTGTGTCTGTGTGTGTGTGCCGAAAACTATTTTCAGGTATATTTTTTGTGATACATTGACTAATACATAAAAACTAAACTGTACGCTTGGTAAGGAGCTGCCACCCCTTGACTATTTTTAAAGTAGGCATGTCCCTTTAAAATGCTTTTTGGTGATAACCATAATTTCTGGAAAGAAGTATTTGCATAACTGGGGTTCTCATTTTAGAACAGAGTCTACCTACACAGCAACATAAAAGCAATCCTAATGATAAACCTTAGTAAATTCCCCTGACTGTATGCATTCTCTCAAACCCAAGAATCATGTAGTTTAACAAATATATCAGTGGACATTATTTTCAAAACATCCATGCAAATAAAGACTGCAGAGTTTTGTATTCAATACCGTCCCAAATAATCCACTCACTTTTGCCTTCCCACTGGGGCTTGCTTCTCTCTCTGTACTAGTTCTTCCGTTGTCTCATCTGGAAGAGAAGTGCACTTCCTTTCTCTTTTCAAATGCTAACCTTGACTTCTGTCATTTGGATTCCAAGATAAAGAAACATTATAGAGAGCTCCTAAACTTTGTTTCTTTCAATTATATGAAAGAAGAAAAAAGAACATAAACTGCACTTACATCGATTAATCCGAGAAACAGTTCTGTTTCTTTCGTTTATTTCTCTTCCATTCTAGGGAGGTTCTAATTTTAAAGTTGACTGGCGTTTTAGTGAAGTGCAATATAAGATCAAGTCAACAACATAAAAAATGCTGCTATATTTAGTATTTATAGAGTCCAGACGAATTTTAAAATTTCTCTAAGTAGAACTTAAAATACCTAGTCCCATTTTGGGTCAGGTTAAAGCAGCAGAGACTTCATTGCAAACTGTATTTGAGGGTGTGCCAGGATGCAGGTACTCTGCAGTATTTAAACTGGATTGCTCATATTTTTGGAGATTCAGAAAGACTTTTATGTGCTATGAGGGCATGAATAATATTGAAGGAGTCAATTTTTTAAATCCTTCCCTACCATATTTGCTCTTTTCTAAAGCTGATCTGTTGTAGAGCAAGCCTGGAACTGAAGTATCTTACAGGTTCTCATATTTAATTTTTTTTCAGTTATCCATTTTGGCCACCCTGAATTTCAATAATATATCTTGGCAAGATATATATAAGAAGACACAAATCAATATGTAGGTGTCTGGCAGAGCCCTTTTTATTCAAGACATGTACAAAACACAATATGACTTCATACCTTTCCATATCTTATGCCCATGTCAGTTAAAGCTAAATTATGGCATTAGAAACAGAGTGTTTGGGTTCACAGTTGGGATGTGCTAAACTAGATGTATTTTACAGCAGTGATGACTATCTACATTTAATGGTATCACCTCTTCCATCCCCCAACACGGTAAAAGAATGCAGAGTTTCTAGGAGAATACCCTGAGGGCAAATGGGAAAGCTTCAGTAAGAAATATGACTTGTCAAGTCTATCTGCTTATACCTTTCAAAATTATATCTGTCTAAATTTTATTTTTTAATTAGAATTTTTATTATATAAATTTCAGGAATGCAGCATTACTGTTGAGCTTCTCTATACACTACAAAGTGATCACAGTCACAAGTTTAGTTGCCAGCCAGTACCATAAAGTTGACTCCCTTTAACCATTTTTCTCCACACCGCAACCCCTTTCTGCTCTGGTAACCACTAATCTGTTCTCCGTATATCTATGAGTTTATAGTTGTTTTGTTTTTCTTTTCTTTTTTAGAATCCACATATGAGAGAAATATGGTATTTGTCTTCCTCCATCTGACTCACTTCACTTAGCATAATAATTTCAAGGTCCATCCGTGTTGTTACAAATGGCAGACTTTCATTTTTTTATGGTTAAATAGTATCCCATTATGTGTATGTACACACATTTATGGGAATAATGCTGCAATAAACATAAGGGTGCATGTATTTGCATTAGTGTTTACATGTTCCATGAATACATATCCAGAAGTGGAATAGCTGGATCATACAGTAGGTTTATTCTTAATTTTTTTTGAGGAATCTCTACATTGTGTTCCATAGTGGCTTCATCAATTTACAGTTCTACCAACAATATACAAAAGAATTCCATTTTCTCCAAATCCTTTCCATCATTTTTCATTTTTGTCTTTTTGGTAAAAGCTATTCTAACAGGTATGAGGTGATATTTCATTGTTGTATTGGTTTGTATTTTCCTTATTAGTGATGTTGTACATCTTTGTATGTGCTGGTTGGCCATCTGTATGTCTTCTTTGGGAAAATAATCTATTTAGAAATTCTGCCCATTTTAAATTGAGTTGTTTCTTTTATTGCTGTTGAGTTGCTTGAGTTCTTTATGTATTTTGAATATTTGCCCCTTATTGGATATATTAATATGATTTATAAAAATCTTCTCCCTTTCAGTAGGTTGACTGTTCTTTTGATAGTTTTCCTTGCTGTCCAGAAGCTTTTACAGTCTAATGTAATCTGATTTATTTTCACTTTTGTTTCCTTTGCCTTTGGAGCCTGTTCCACATAAATAGCACCAAGATGTCAGTGAGATTACTGCCTGTGTTTTCTTATATGAATTTTATGACTTCAGGTTTTATACTCAAGACCCGAATCTATTTCGAGTTACTTTTTGTGTGTGATGCAAGAGAGTGGTCTAGTTTCATTATTTTGCATGTGGCTGTCTGGTTTTCCAACACCAGAAAAGAATAGTCTCCTCTTATTTTGAAGAGGCTATTCTTTCTCCACTGTGTATTTTTGCTCCTGTGTCATAAATTGTCCATATATGTTTGTGTTCATTTTCAGTTTTATGGATGCAAGCACTGAGAAATATAGTGCAGACAAATAAGTTAAGAGTATAAGTGCTCTTAAATGGCAACCCACTCCAGCATTCTTGCCTGGAGAATCTCATGGACAGAGGAGCCTGGCGGGCTACAATCCATGGGGTTGCAGAGAGTCAGACACAGCCGAGCCTCTGAGCAGGAGTGGCATAATTACTCTAAGTAGGACCTTTAGTAAAATGATGAATAGCTATGATGTTAACATCCATCTTTGTCTTATTTCAATTTCAGGGGAAATTTTATTATTTTATGAAACTGATAGAGAAGGAAAAAAGTGAAAAAAAAAGAACCAAGACTAAGAATGTTAAGCAGAGAAACCATTCCTACAGACTTTTATAATTTGTTGTTGTTTAGTCCTGAAGTTGTGTCCAAAAGGACAGCATGGACTGTAGTCTGCCAGGCTTCTCTGTCTATGGGATTTCCCAAGCAGGAGTACTGGAGTGAGTTGCTATTTCTTTCTTGACTTTAATATTTTAAAAAGCTACATGGTTGTATTTGATAATCTCAATGAAATGACTTAGCTCTTCAAAAAATATTAAGTAACTTTAGACAAGTAGGAACTATATAAATCTATGACTCTGTTAGTAGAATTAATTGTAAGCCTTCCATTCCTAGTTTACTAAGAATTTTAAAATCATGAATTAATGTTGAATTTTATTAATGCTGTGATTGTCTCCTACTTATTGGCCAAACTTAAAATGGTAGCCGAATGACAATAAAGCCTGTCTGTGCTCTATATGTACCAGCCTCTTGGACACAGAGGAGGGGGGGAAGGGAAAAATGGAGACTGGGCCTGCAGGGGCAAATTTTTACAGTTTAAAATTAAAGTAAATAAAAAATGTAGGGCTTCCCTGAGTGGTCCAGTGGTTAAGAATCTGACTGCCAATGCAGGGGACATGAGTTCAATTCCTAGTCTGGGAAGATCCCACATGCTGTGGGGCAATGAAGCCCATGTGCCAGAGCCACTGACCAGTGCTCTCGAGCCTGTGAGCTGCAACTATCACGCCCGCGTGCCCTGGAGCCCACACTCTGTCACTAGAGAAGCTGTCTCAACCAGAAGCCCGAGAACTGCAACAAAGAGTAGCCCCTGCTCACCACAGCCAGAGAACACCCACAGCAATGAAGATCCAGCACAGTCAAAAACAAGTAAAAGTAAATCAATCTTTGAAAAGAGAGACTTTAAAAAATACAATAAATAAAAAATGAAGTGCAGTGCCAAATCGTGATGATTGTAGAAAAATAGAGAAGGCAATCAAAATTAAACAACAGCTAAAACAAAACAAACCCGTATTCTCACAATTAGAGATAACCATCATGTTTAGTTTGGTGAAGAATATTTCAGAACAAAAAATCTTAATCACTAGAATATTTTCTATTCAAATGTCCTGTGACAGAGCCAAAGAATAATTACTACGGTATAATATTTGTATTTGTATTGTAATACGGTATAATATTTGTATCACATATCTATGTGATATGTTCTTTAATCAGCAATAGATATCTTTGAAGCAATAGATATCTTTGAAGCAATAGATATCATTATTCTCAGTTGAGAATAATGTCCACATCAGCATAATTAGGGCCTTCCTAATGACTCAGATGGTAAAGAATCTTCATGCAATGCAGAAGACCTGGGTTTGATCCCTGGGTTGGGAAGATCCCCGGGAGGAGGGAATGACTACCTACTCCAGTATTCTTGCCTGGAGAATCCCATGGACAGAGGAGTCTGGAGGGCTACAATCCATAGTGTTGCAAAGAGTTGGACACAACTGAGTGACTAACACTTTCATTTTTCATTTTCAGCATAGTGAAATGTGTTCTATGGTACTTTTAAATATGAAGGCCAAAATAATCATTTTAATCAATGAATGCATATATACACATAAACACATATGCCTATATGTGTATATATATACACACATGTATATGTGTATATATATATATGTATACACACACACATACACACACATATATATACCTGGACCGTTTTGATTGTTTCTAGTTAACTTCCAAAAACATTAAGGTGAAACACTGCTTAGACATAATCCAAGGACTCAACAGTTTCCTGCAGCTGTTGCGGTGTTTGCGTTTTCTTTTTTAAAGATTTCCTTGAAGAATTAGAGCTAATACAATTGAAGCAAGAGAGCTGCCTGGGTGACCAGGGCGCTTCCACTTAGACACAGCATGCTTGATCCTGTTCTTATGCAGACACTAGTGGGAGCTTTGCCTGTGTTCCAAGCAGAGGAGCATATTTTCAAATTATTGTGAAGAGTTTCAGGGTTGTATGACAAGATAAAGTGGTATCAAGTTGTTTATTGCAGAATGCCCTCTCCAGGGTTTTAGCCAAAGTCTTCACACTTCAGGTAGCTTCTCCAGCTTGCCAAGAGAGGAGGAATTTCCCCCAGCTGGGTGCTGAATTTTCATGGTTGCTGCTGACAGTGGAAAATAACGTTTTGTTTTAGAACTTCTCCACTCAATATTATATCCCTATGTCTTTTTGATTTTTCTTCACCCCTCTCAATTTTAAATGGAATCAGATCTCTGTTAAACACTTTCATTTTTTATAAAGTATATCTTTGATACATAACATGGTGATAATATTGCTAAAAGTGAATCTAGCACAATATTTAATTCAAATTTTCCTTGTTCTTACATCTCTTCATTTTATGTGTCCTCTTTTCTGTCTGCTTTCTTGTCTGCCTCCAATGTCTGCCTCACTGAAGGGCATCTTCAGTCAGCCAGAGAGGAGAAAAAGCAGAGATTTAAATGGGCACCTGGTAGCTTAAAGACTCAGTTTCAGAGCTGACCTTTCCTCTGTTTCCACTCTTACAGAATAGTGCCAGTCTGATTAAACTAAGTGAAGTAAAGATACTTTTTAAGACCAACTCAGAAAATCAACAGTGAAATACAAAGTTTCTCATAATACTAATATCAAAGGTATTGGAGGTATTGCTTCTTTTCCACATTCTCTAACTGAGAAAAGGATTACCAGTGTCTGTGAGAGATGAGAGGAACTGGCCAGATGAGCAAAGCTGTTACACCCATGTGATGTGATATCTTAGGTGACAGTTGGTATCCTATGATAGTCCACATCAGACCATGTGAGAAAATAAGTTTTCAGAAGGAAGCATTTGTATTATCTGACACCTTTGCTTATCAAGATTATCCATTACCTCTCTATTATGAAATTTTTGACATTCTCATGTCCACTTCTAAGAATGTCCTTTGGCATTTACTTATTAAATTAAGCTAAACAAAAATATTTTAATTTTTCGAGTTGAGATTTTTGCCTCTCTTTGAATAATAGGTGATACATTGGGATTGTTCAATATAAGGGTTGGAGAACATTTGGTCCTAACTTTCAATATATTTATTTTACTTTTGAGTGATTTACCGAAAATATATATTCATATTTCAAGCCAAGCATTGGGCTAGACACTTTTGGTTTTAATTTATATTTCTCTAATAATGATGAGGTGGAATATCTTATCATGTAGTTTGCCATTCACATACTATCTTTAGGGAAGTGTCTATTTAAATTATTTGCCTATTTTTTAAATTGGGTTGTATGTTTTCTTAATACTGAGTTTTGAAATTCTTTATAAATTCTGGAGACGAGTCCTTATTAGATTTTACAACTATTTTTTACCACACTATGGGTTGTCTTTTTATTTCTGTAATGGTGTCTTTCAAAGAGCAGACATTTTAAAATTGGTAGAGTCAATTTTGTCAGTTTGTTCTTTTATGGATCATGCTTTTAGTGTAGTATCCAAGAAATTTTGTTTGGTCAGTTACTCATGTCCGACTTTTTGCGATCCCATGGCGTGTAGCCTGCCAGGCTCCTCTCTCCGTGGGATTTCCCAGGTGTGAATACTGGAGAGGTTGCCATTTCCTTCTCCAGGGGATCTTCCCGGCCCAGGGATCAAACCTGCATATCTTGTGTCTCCTGCATTGGCAGGCAGTTCTTTACCAATGTGCTACCAGGGAAATATAGCTTGCTCCTGCTTTTCAGCTGTCCTCAATTATTATTTTTCTTTTGGGAGAGTGTTTCTGCTGACTTTTAAAATTTTTTATAGAATGGCCCATAAAAGAAGGAAAAAAGAAATTGAGTCTCTTAGTTGTTAAGTGTCATGTGAATGTTTGTGTGTATCTTGCGTATTTCGGAGCCAACATAGTTCAAATATGAATAGCATATCTCATTATTTACATTTTAGTCATTGATTGATTGAAGTGGTGAAGAATACTAAAATCACTAGCAAAACTTAGCTGAGTAAATGTTTTACATGTTTAGTAAAAGATATATTAATCTCATCACATGGGAGTTGTTACAACCAACCATAGAGTTGTAAAATGGATTTGATTTTAGAATATTATAAGCTGTGTCATTATGGCTAAGATTAACTATATAGCCTGATAAAGGTCTATTGCAGTGATGTCACACATAGGAAACTGTTTGATAATTACAGCTGACTTACTGGAATTAAAAGGGCAGAAAAAAGGGCACCTTTCAGTAATTATCAGTAATAGAAAGACAAATGATTTGTGCAAGGTAATAGAGAATAATGATTTCATAATGATAGATGATAGAAAGGGTCAAGTCCTAAGCAAGTTAGAAGCTTTAGTGGTGGAATAAAGTTATAATTTCTTTTGGTCCAGTTGAGCGATCATTTAGAGCCTGTATCAGTTAAACAATTTTACTCTAGTGCTTTCTACAAAATGGGATACTCTACCCTAATGATGGAATGTGCAGACTTTAAGTTTGCATTGCATTGTAGGTCTTTGAGATTTAGGTCTTCCTTGTGATTTTTATTTCATTTACTGAGGGGTGAATGTATGTATTAAACTCCAACAATAATCAAATCTGTTTGTCTTTTCTGCTGGCATTTTGTTCTGTTTAAGCACGGTTTATAATGATTAAGTGTTGGGTGATATATTAACTTGTCCAGGCTACTGTATGCCACATAAAGCATGGTAGATTGAATTCACTAAATTGTATTTTCAGAACTGACTAGGAATACCATCTCCACTCTTGACCCTCAGTAGACTTCTTAGATTTTTTAATCTATAAAATAACATTACTAAACCCACTGGTTTTCCTGGCAAAAATCTAGATTAGTGACCGCCTTCACTTGGTCCCTTTGTCAAAGACAAACTGGGGAGCGATCATTAGTATGTACTCTTTTTCACTCACTTGAAGGTTAGGAACTGGGAAAGCCAACTCTTGGAATGGAGATTACCTCTGGGAGAGCACGAACTACTGACCCGGAAGAGGCACACAGAGACTTCTATGTGTTAGAACTTTTCTACATCTTGATGTGAAAGTTGATATAGTATGCGCAAAAATTTATTTACCTGTGCAGATACAATTTATGCAACTTACTGTATATATGGTATACTGAAATGTATGTTTAAAAGTATAACATACAATAAATATAACAATGATATATACATATACACACAAATACACTGAATGATTCACCAAGAACAGCATCAAATTATATATGACAAACATTTAGAAACACCACAATAAGTTGGTAGAAACTCACATTTATACTGCAGAACTTAACATTCCCCTTTATGGCAATTAAAGATATACAAGATAATGTCAAATTCTATTCACTGCATTAATGCCAGAACCAGAAAAAGGCAGAAACATGATTTTCACAATTATGTTAATAGAGTACATTTACAGAATATAATTTAATCCATTTAAAAGTCCTAAGAAGAATTTGGTAAGGTAATGAAATGTAAGAAATTATATTTCTTATAAAGAGTAACTGTATATAAGCACTTTAAAATATTTTCTTATTTGTTAGCTAAGAGTCAGACACCACTGAGCGACCTCACTTTCAGTTTTCAGTTTCATGCATTGGAGAAGGAAATGGCAACCCACTCCAGTGTTCTTGCCTGGAGAATCCCAGGGACGGGGGAGCCTGGTGGGCTGCCGTCTATGGGGTCGCACAGAGTCAGACACAACTGAAGCGACTTAGCAGCAGCAGCAGCAGTTAAAACATAAAATGGGAAAACATAAGATTAACCTGAATAAAATTAAAAATTTGAGAATAATCTAAACAAGGAATAAAAAGATTATGAGAACACTATAATTTCTTTCTGAAAGATAAAAAAATATGAGTTAATTTGATATAAAGATTTATCGTATTTCTGAATAGAGTCAGTTGAGAGTTTTTTTAAAGTTCATAAGATTTTCCTCATTTCTGATCAATATGTTAGCAAATTTATTAAACTCAGCAGTGGCCACAGGATGGGAAAAGGTCAGTTTTCATTTCAATCCCAAAGAAGGGCAATGCCAAAGAATGTTCATTTGCACTCATTTCATATGCTAGTAAGATTATGATCAAACTCCTTGAAGCTAGGATTCAGTGCTATGTGAACTGAAAACTTCCAGGTGCACAATCAGACTTTAGAAAAGGCAGAGGAACCAGAAATCAAATTGCCAACATCCGTTGGATCATAAAGAAAGCAAGAGAATTCCAGAAAAAAAAATCTACTTCTGCTTCATTGACTAAGCTAAAATCTTGACTGTGTGAATCACAACAAACTGTGGAAAAGTCTTCAAGAAATGAGAATACCAGACTATCTTACCTGTGTCCTGAGAAATGTGTACGCAGGTCAAGCGGCAACAGTTAGACAAGATTGGGAGCATTCAGGGTGGTATGTATGACTGAGTCCCTTCAATGTTCACCTGAAACTATCACAACTTTGTTAATTGGCTATGCCTCAATACAAAATGTTCTTGGTGTTAAAAACCAAACAAAAAAAACAGAAGCAATGGTTAGAACCAGACGTGGAAGACCGGACTGCTTTGAAATTGGGAAAGGAGTATGTCAAGGATGTATATTATCAGCCTGCTTATTTAACTTACATACAAAGTTCATTATGTGAAATTCCAGGCTGGATGAATCACAAGCTGAAATCAATATTGCTGGGAGAAATAGCAGCAAACTCAAATACACAGATGACACCACCCTAATGGCAGAAAGTGAAGAGGAACTATAGAACCTCTTGACAAAGGTGTTGGAGAAGACTCTTGAGAATCCCTTGGATGGCAAAGAGATCAGACCAGTGGATTCTAAAAGAAATCAACCCTGAATGTTCATTAGATGGACTGAGGCTGAAGCTTTAATACTTTGACCATTTGATGCAAAGAACCAACTCATTGGAAAAGACCATGATATTGGGAAAGATTGAAGGCAATAAGAGAAGGGGGGGGCAGTCCAGAGAATGTGATGGTTAGATAGCCTCACCGACTCAAGAGGCATGAATTTCAACAAACTCCAGGAGATAGTGGAGCACAGAGGAGACCAGCATGCCGCAGTTCATGTGGTCTCAAAGAGTTGGACACAACTTAATAACTGAAAAACAGCTACGTAGAAAGTATTAAAATGAATAAAAATACAGGTCATTTAGGAATATGCTTTTATTAGTTTTTTTTAAATAATGTCCATGTGTGAGTTTTTTTTTATTTCATAAGATTTAAACCATAATGCCATAAATATAGCTATAATCTACTTCTTTCAAATAATATTATGAGCAGTTTCCTATAACATTAAAATGTTCAGAGAATACTTTTAGTGGCAAAACAAATTATATTTAGTGGGTCATTCATAATTCACTTAGTCATTTTATCAATTTGAACATTGTATTAAGAAGTTCCCTATAAATGGAAATATGGATATCAAAATCACCCCCAAAAGTGCAGAAGAAAATGACTTATAGAGACGTTAAAAAATCATCAAGGAGCAGATGAAAATGGCTACGAACATTTTGAAAATAGTTTAAATTTCTCTTAAGGAGGGAAACACAATTTAATGACAAAATTACACTTTACACTCATAAGTTTGAGAGAAATTTTAAAAATAGCTACTGTTAGTAGAAATGCAAAGAAGGATAAGGTTATTTTTACATGATGCTGATGGCCAAGTTAATTTTTACACCAACATTTTACTAGAAGCAACATTTTGAGAATTAATTGTTGTTCACTCTCTCAGTCATGTCTGACTCTCTGCCAACTCCATGAGCTGCAACATGACAGGCTTTCCTATCCTTCACCAACTCCCAGAGCTTGCTCAAACTCATGTCCATCAAGTGGGTGATGCCATCCAACTATCTCATATTCTGTCATCCCCTTCTCTTCCTGCCTTCAGTCTTTCCCAGCATCAAGGTCTTTTCTAATAAGTTGGCTCTTCCCATCAGGTGGCCAAATTATTGGAGCTTCAGCCTCAGCATCAGTCCTTCCAATGATAATTCAGGATTGATTTCCTTTAGGATTGACTAGTTTGATCTCCTTGCAGTCCAAGGAACTCTCAAGAGTCTTCTCCAACATCGTAGTTCAAAAGCACCAATTCTTCGGCACTCAGCTTTCTTTATGGTTCAACTCTCACATCCATACATGACTACTGGAAAAACAATAGCATTGACTATATGGACCTTTGTTGGCAAAGTAATGTCTCTGCCTTTCAATATGCTGTCTAGATTTGTCATAGCTTTCCTTTCAAGGTGTAGACGTCTTTTAATTTCACGGCTGCAATCACCATCTGCAGTGATTTTGGAGCCCAAGTAAATAAAGTCTCTCACTGTTTCCACTGTTTCCCCAACTATTTGCATGAAGTGATGGGACCAGATGTCATAATCTTCGCTTTTTGATTGTTGAGTTTTAAGCCAGCTTTTTCAATCTCCTCTTTCACCTTCATCCAGAGGCTGTTTAGTTCCTCTTTGCTTTCTGTCATAAGGGTGGTGTCATCTGCATATCTGAGATTATTGATATTTCTCCCAGCAATCCTGATTCCAGATTGTGCTTCATCCAGCCCTACATTTCACATGATATACTCTGCATATAAGTTAAATAAACAGGGTGACAATATACAGCCCTGCCATACTCCTTTCCAATTTTGAATTGGTCTGTTGTTCCATGTCCGATTCTAACTGTTGCTTCTTGACCTGCATATAGGTTTTGCAGGAGGCAGGTAAGTCATCTGGTATTCTGATCTCTTTAAGAATTTTCTACAGTTTGTTGTGATCCACACAGTCAAAGATTTCAGCATAGTCAATGAAGCAGAAGCAGATGTTTTTCTGGAAAAGGGGAAGGGAAAGGAGGAAAGGAAAGATATATCTCTCTGAATTCAGAGTTTCAAAGAATAGCAAGGAGAGATAAGAAAGCCTTCCTAAGTGACCAATGCAAAAAATAGAGGAAAACAGTAGAACAGGAAAGACTAGAGATCTTTTCAAGAAACTAGAGATAACAAGGGAACATTTCATGCAAAGATGGGCACAATAAAGGACAGAAACAGTATGGACCCAACAGAAGTAGAAGATATTAAGAAAAGGTGGCAAGAATACATGAAATAACTATATAAAAAAATATTGACGACCCAGATGACCACGATGGTGTGATCACTCACCTAGAGCCAGACATCTTGGAGTGCGAAGTCAAGTGGACCCTCAGAAGCATCACTACAAAGCTATTTCAGCTGAGCTATTTCAAAAGATGATGCTGTTATAATGCTGCAGTCAGTATGCCAGCAAATTTGGAAAGCTCAGCAGTAGCCACAGGACTGGAAAAGGTCAGTTTTCATTCCTATCTCAAAGAAGGGCAATGCCAAACAATATTCAGACTACCACAAATTGCATTCATTTCACATGTTAGCAAAGTAATGCTCAAAATTCTCCAAACTAGGCTTGAACAGTACATGAACCAAGAACTTCCAGATGTACAAACTGGATTTAGAAAAGGCAGAGGAATCAGAGATCTAATTGCCAACATCTGTTGGGTCATAGAAAAAGCAAGAAAATTCCAGAAAAACATCTACTTCTGCTTCATTGAGAGTGAATAATCTGGATAAAGCAGTAGAATAAACTATTGTGCAGTCATGCTGTATAATACTACATAAACATTCAGGGATCTTTAAGATCTATACCAGTTCACCTAAACAAATGGGTATAGAGCAACTACAAAAATACTCATTCAATTATTTTTAAAAATGTAAAAATGACAACTATGTTGCCTAGTTGTCCTGACTTGAAATCGTAAACATATAAATTTTCCCAAGTGTTCTAAGCCTTTGGTGATTTCTTAACTTCCTTGCTGTATGTGGGAATTTTCTTCCCACCTACATACGATGAAGGTGCCAACAGACAATAGGACAGTAAAGATTTCCAACAAAAATCGGAATTGTGTTTATGGTTTTTATGGAGTCAATAGACTTAACTTCTTGCTATATCTTTTCTGATACACACACACACACACACACACACACACATGAAATATCTTTAGCTTCTATGTCACAAAGTGAGTAACTCTTCTTCAGATGTGTATCAAGTAGATTCCCTGATAACGGTTTGACATTATTCATATAATTATACACTTAGTATTTTTCAGTTTTCACATTTGTACTGAGAGTAAGTAATGTTTAGCTAATCACTGCAAGTTCAATTATAAGATTTGAGATTTAAATTCAAAAATCCTTCAAAATTCTGGGCAAAGATTTTTTACTCTTGCTTCACTCTTTGCTGCTCATGCAACTTTTAGCAAAAGCCTCAACTTGGCAGAGTGAAGGCTTGGAGACTAGGGTATGTGGGATATGAGGGCTGGGTAGGGGTTGGGAGTGATGAGTCTGGAAAGATTCACTCTATAGTTTATTAGTAGTTTTCTTTGAATGGTGACCTCACAGATTGATTTTAACTTTTTCTTTATAATTGTCTGTATTCATGATTGCTATTATGATATAACAAAAAGAAGCAATACTTTCAATACTAACAGCAGCAACAGAAAGATGTGTCCCGAAGACCTAAGCATTTTAGGGTGAGGAGCTGGTTAAAGAAGTTGGCTCTAAGTGGTCTGTTAATATGGAAAAACAATCTGGTCAACATGCCTAGCACTATTCTTCCTTCTCTTTCATTTCTGTGACATGCTGACAAGAAGAATCATATATCCACTTCGTTTTTGCTTACGTACATTTGCTCTTTGGTGCCTTGGATAGAAAAGAGCATTTTAGTAACGTTCGATTTTAAGTTTAATAAAGCATGAGGGATCCCAAATGAACATTATTCTCGGAGTTGGTTAATTCCTAACATAGTTATCTGTTTAATCATACATTCCTTTTTTTGCTTTGAGTAGAAGAGTGATGTTAATGATTTAAATGTGTGTTTGGTTAGGCTCATGGTTTGGAACCTGTCATATTGCTAACAACACAAATTTGGACGTGAATTCTGAGTCTCAGTTTTGAGTCAGAGTACAGAGATCATTTTCATTTCTGTTAATGTGGCCAACTTTGTGATAGTATGCATGAGGTTTTTAATTATCGCACTCTTTTTCCTAGTTTTATAGCACTGCAGTGTCTTTGTCTTAGCACTGTATTGAGAGCTTCATAATAGAGAGGAATAAAAACTCTCAGGCACATGGCTTTGGTAGTAATTAAATGGCAGCACATTTCAAAGCTATGGATATTTAATGTCACCAAAGTATCAGTTTCACATTTGGTTCAAGACTGTGTGTGGGAATTAAATGCAGAACAGGGTGTTATCACCGCTTAATCATGTAAATCGTATTCACATGTTAGGCCTCTGTTCTTAATTGAATTTTTGCTTCTTTATTTAGAAACAAAGATTTCTTGATAAGTTTAAATGGTTTTAAGCAGAAGCATATTCTTAAGAAATTAATTTTCATATATTCTTACTGGTACTCAGTTGTAAGTGAGTGTCACGGTGTGTGGTGTGACAAGGCTGCATATTTTATCTTTATTCGGGAGGTATAGTAAAAAGCTGATGAGCAAAGCTGATGCTGGAAAAATACTCATGGAAATTCCTATGGCAGTACTATACGTTCATTTTGATTTTGTTGTCCTAAAATGGTTTATAGAATTTCCCTCGCAGTCTAGTGGTTAAGACTCTGCACTTCCAATGCAAGGGGTACAGGTTCGATCCCTGAAGATCCCACATGCCAACATGGTGTGGTCAAAAGAAAAAAAAGTAAGTTGGGAGGCAAATAAAAGACAACTTTAAAAGAAAGCAATGAGATTTTATTTTTAAAAAAGAACTTATTAAAAATGGTTTATAAACACCCAAATTAATGCAAAGTGGACATTTAAAATTCTTTTGTAGCCAGGCTAATCATTACTGTATCATTTCTCAGTCATTAACTCCAAATGTATCTCCTATGACTTAGTAATAGAAAACACTGAAATGCTTGGGTCTTTTAGGCGGCAAGGTTTTTAGTTCAGTTGCATCTAAAAGACATTTCTGTTTGGTGCATTGGGAAGACCCAGAGGAATCGGGTGGACAGGGAGGTGGGAGAGGGGATCTGGATGGGGAATACATGTAACTCCATGGCTGATTCATGTCAATGTATGACAAAACCCACTACAATATTCTAAAGTAATTAGCCTCCAACTAATAAAAATAAATTAAAAAAAGACATTTCTGAGAATTTACTAAAATTATCTCCTATAGAAGTTACTTTAATGCAAGTGATGAAAATCTTTCTGTTCCTGAACTTATTTTGCTTCTTGATCATTCACATCAGTGAACTGTGAAGACTTGATCAATTGGACTTCTGAAATTCTTTTAGAAAACAAGATAAAAACAAACAGAGGAATCGGGTGGAGAGGGAGATGGGAGGGGGGATCGGGATGGGGAATAAGTGTAAATCTATGGCTGATTCATATTAATGTATGACAAAACCCAAAAAAAAAAAAAAAAAAAAAAAAATAGAAAGGAGAATAAAATGAAATAAAACCAAAAAAAAAACAAACAGATAAAAACAAAAAGATAATTCTTTTATTATCTTACACCAAAGATGCTGCAGAATATATTACAGGCTGAATATTTTACAAGAGACTAGGATTTTGAGGGATTTCTGAATTCAATTTCCAAATCTTTTAACTGACCATGCAGTTATTAGATAAACATTACTTATTCTCAGTGCAAATGTGAAATCTGAAAAATACTAAGAATAGAATTAAATGGATAACATCGAACCCATTTTTAGATAAATCTATTTGATAGGTGTCTAAAGAAATCAGAACCAATTTAGGCCCTACTTCTTTTAATATATTCATTTGGGTGAATCCATGTATTATCCAGGGTTTCAGATTCAGAAGCCATCCTCATCCAGGGCACTTTTGAGCTATGTTAATTTCTATCTTACAGATTTGCCTTTTCTGCTAGACTGAGGGATTTTTATAAGCAGTAACTTTCTCAATCATATTTGTACTGTAAGCACTTATTTTATAGTACTTTATGATAATAAGCGTTCAATTACTACTCCTTGGCTCTAACTCAAAATTGCTTGACCACTCTTTAGTGACTTTAAGCTCCTAGGCACAGGAAGTTTTAAAGATCCTTTGGAGCTTCAGGAACTTTCCAAGAAACAACCACAGGAGCAATAACAACCAAACCAAGTGAAACTATACCATCTGTATTCTATTACCCTCCATCCTCAGAAAAGTGGCTGCCTTATATGTCCAGGATAAAAAGGAGGATCTTGGTTGGTTCTTTAGAGAATTATAACTCTACTTCCAGATAACCTGAAGGCAATGTTGGTAGAGAGAGCAGTTGAATTTTTAAAGTCATATTAAGTTTAAGGGAACATAGAGATACTCAGGAAGAAGTGGCAAGTTCAACTACAAGTTTGGGGCACAGGAGAGAGGACAGGGCTGGACATTCAGATCTAGTCACTATATGAACCTTAAACATGCTTAATTTGTACTCTTAAAAATATGTATGTGTTTTGATAGATGGAACTTGTCTAAAATATATAATTAAATTGCTATATTTATCTGCTTCCTTTCAGGATAGAAATGGTGATAATACAAATAATTTCCTGAGGAATAAACTTTTTATTTAAGAAACAAATACCTTAATCTAGTCTTTTGAGTTAATCTAGTCATTTCTCATAAATCCTTGTTACTTGTTATGCTAAATATAAGGTGTTACCTAGATGAAACCTCATACAAAGGTTAAATACCACAAAATACAAGTATATAATTCTCCGCCAGAGACAGAAAACAGTGTTAGACCAGATCCGTCTGTCCTTTAGTTTTAGAGACGCAGAAGTTATCACCTATGTGTAGAACACAAAGGAGGTAGGAAAGACACCTCCTGCAACGACCAACAGAATCATGGCCAATATGGTCAAAAAAGCAGTAGATCTTTTCCCAGGCCTTGGTTTTCCTAGTACTTGAATTTAAAGGCCTGTCACCTGTACCGTACTCTTAAGTCCTGGAGGTATCATTTCAGGCACCTTCACATCCAAATGTATGGGAGTGAGGTCAAAATGTGGAAGCTCTTCCTTTCAATAGTCAGAGTGGTACAGTTAGTACTTTAAAATACACTGATGCAGTAGACAATTTGTGTGCAAATATACACAATACACATTTATTCAGAAAATTGTTTTCTGTAACTGGGTTAGTAGTTCAGTAACTCAGTAAAATGGGTACTATCAGATTCTTTGTATTTATTTCAAGGGTTTAAAATACAAAATGTCACCTGTCTCCAAGTTTTCCTTGGGGGAAATGATAACTCTTTTGATCAGTCCTGGGTGTTCATTGGAAGGACTGATGCTGAAGCTGAAATTCCAATACATTGGCCACCTCATGAGAAGAGTTGACTCATTGGAAAAGTCCCTGATGCTGGGAGGGATTGGGGGCAGGAGGAGAAGGGGACGACAGAGGATGAGATGGCTGGATGGCATCACTGACTCGATGGACATGAGTTTGAGTAAGCTCCGGGAGTTGGTGATGGACAGGGAGGCCTGGTGTGCTGCGATTCATGGGGTTGCAAAGAGTCAGACACGACTGAGCGACTGAACTGAACTGAACTGAAGATGGGAAAACTCATTACCTTTATTATAGACATTGGGGCTCATCCTGAGCAAAAGAAATGGAATTTTGATAAGGGCCCTCTCTGAAGTACATAATGACTCATTTATTAAGTTATTTAAATTGCTTTAAACACAAGTCACAGTGTAAGCTGATCACTTAATGATTAAGCACATTTTAAATGTTTTATTTGTCTATGGCTCTTTCATTCTAGAAATAAGTTGAGACAGTAGATTTGCCACGTGTAAACTATATATGAGAACATGTTGATCTATCTCTTTAAAGTATATAAAACACCCAGCAGAGAGTCTCAGATATAATGTGCTAAAAATGATATCTCTTATGATGGTGATAAAAACAATTACATTCAATAAGAATTCATTATATTCTAGCTTCATGAGAAGCTATATTTTACTGCATCTTTAAAGACGTGAATGGATATTAGAGTAGAAAGTATCTCCTCTTGTAGCAGTTGTGTAATTGTACACTCTTACAGGAGGAAGCAAGAACTGTAACAACCAGAGGCTATGGTGCTGGAAGGGATTCTATCATACTTGGATCAGAAATTGAAGATTAATAAAATCAATGTGAAAATTTTAATCATAAGGAAATTTCTTACTTTAGTCTATTATGAAGGGAAAACAAAAACAAAACTTTATATACACAAATTCTTGTGACATTTGCAGAAGAAGAGGGGATAGGCCCCTGGCCACAAAACCAGAAATAGACTGTGTGTTAGGTCTGCTGGAACTGAGCAAATATTCCTTTTCCCTTGCTCTCAAAACAAGAAAAGTTCTCTGTCAGGAAACCAAGACTTTATTACAGGCCAGGTGGACCTAGTCCTTATAAGCAAAACATTATAGAATCTTGAAATCAGAGAGATCTTAAGTGTAAACAGATCGCTGACCTACGTAGGAGATTAAATAGCATATAAAACAATACTGAGATTAAATAACTTCAAAATGGACATATTACAAAGAACACTGAACTCTCTCAAAGGTTCCATGTAATTATTTACAGCAAAAGGACATGGCAAATTCTTTAAAATCAACAACCTATTTCAACTTTTCGGGGTGGATAGACGGAGCCCTCATCACCCAGAATCTCGCAAGCCCATATGAGGGAACTGATGGACAATTCTGACCTCTCACTTCCAAACGATGAACATGAATGAATGCTAGAGGGGACACGTGATCTGTTGAGTATCACACAGTTAATTACTGGCAGATCTAGTGTAAATCTCAAATACACCAGAATGTCCCTCAAGTCTCTCAGTTCTGTGTATTAATGCCATTGCCTTTGGGTCAAAAGAATTCTTGGGTTCTGGTTGACATTTACTTTTTTAAATGATGTAAATTGTGCTTTTTAAAGTTAAGTTGATAATAAATGAAGTTCTCCTGAAAAGTAAGAAATGAAGTCATGAGAAGTGACTTTCTCCCAGCTCTTCACAGCCTGCAGACTCTCACAGGCAAATGAGTCACTCCAGAGTGTAGATTTCTGAGCCCACTCTCATCTGCCAGCTTTCTGCAACACCTCCCTCTTTCCTGGTAATAGATCTTAGGAAACATACACACTGCATCTTTATAACTTCTTTATAATCATAAATATCTACCATGCACATACTGGACACAGCATAATGGGCCTGATTTCCAAATTGTTAGAAAAAATAAAGAATTAAATTATTGAACTGCTACTGTACATGAGACTGGGAGCTGACTGTGGCTCAGATCACGAACTCCTTCTTGCCAAAGTCAGACTTAAATTGAAGAAAGTGGGGAAAACCACTAGACCATTCAGGTATGACCTAAATCAAATCCCTTATGGTTATACAGTGGAAGTGAGAAATAGATTTAAGGGACTAGATCTGATAGACAGAGTGCTGATGAACTATGGACGGAGGTTCGTGACATTGTACAGGGGACAGGGATCAAGAACATCCCCATGGAAAAGAAATACAAAAAAGCAAAATGACTGTCTGAGGAGCTCTTACAAATAGCTGAGAAAAGAAGAGAAGTGAAAAGCAAAGGAAAAAAAGGAAAAATATTCCCATTTGAACATAGAGTTCCAAAGAATAGCAAGGAGAGATAAGAAAGCCTTCCTCAGCGATCAATGCAAAGAAATAGAGGAAGACAACAGAATGGGAAAGATTAGAGATCTCTTCAAGAAAATTAGAGATATCAAGGGAACATTTCAGGCAAAAATGGGTTCGATAAAGGACAGAAATGGTATGGACCTAACAGAAGCAGAAGATATTAAGAAGAGGTGGCAAGAATACACAGAAGAACTGTACAAAAAAGATCTTCACGACCCAGATAATCATGATGGTGTGATCACTCACCTAGAGCCAGACATCCTGGAATGTGAAGTCAAGTGGGCCTTAGGAAGCATCACTATGACGAAAGCTAGTGGAGGTGATGAAATTCCAGTTGAGCTATTTCAAATCCTGAAAGATGATGCTGTGAAAGTGCTGCACTCAATATGCCAGCAAATTTGGAAAACTCAGCAGTGGCCACAGGTTTGGAAAAGGTCAGTTTTCATTCCAATCCCAAAGGAAGGCAATGCCAAAGAATGCTCAAACTACTGCACAATTGTACTCATCTCACACGCTAGCAAAGTAATGCTCAAAATTCTCCAAGTCAGGCTTCAGCAATACGTGAACCGTGAACTTCCAGATGTTCAAGCTGGTTTAGAAAAGGCAGAGGAACCAGAGATCAAATTGCCAACATCCACGAATGGATAAGGAAGCTACGGTATCTATGGTATCTATGGCTGCTATCCAAAAGTCTACAAACAATAAATGCTGGAGAGGGTGTGGAGAAAAGGGAACCTTCTTACACTGTTGGTGGGAATGTAAACTAGTGCAGCCACTATGGAGAACAGTGTGGAGATTCCTTAAAAAACTGGAAATAGAACTGCCATATGACCCAGCAATACCACTCCTGGGCATACACACCAAGGAAACCAGATCTGAAAGAGACACATGCACCCCAATGTTCATCAGAGCACTGTTTATAATAGCCAGGACATGGAAGCAACCTAGATGCACATCAGCAGATGAATGGATACGGAAGCTGTGGTACATATACACCATGGAATATTACTCAGCCATTAAAAAGAATACATTTGAATCAGTTCTAATGAGATGGATGAAACTGGAGCCCATTATACAGACTGAAGTAAGCCAGAAAGATAAAGACCAATACAGCATACTAACGCATATATATGGAATTTAGAAAGATGGTAACGATAACCCAATATGCAAAACAGAAAAAGAGACACAGATGTATAGAACAGACTTTGGGACTCTGTGGGGGAAGGTGAGGGTGGGATGTTCTGAGAGAATAGCATTGAAACAAGTATACTATCAAGGGTGAAACAGATCACCAGCCCAGGTTGGATGCATGAGACAAGTGCTCAGGGCTGGTGCACTGGGAAGACCCAGAGGGATGGGATGGAGAGGGAGGCGGGAGGGGGGATCGGGATGGGGAACACATGTAAATCCATGGCTGATTCATGTCAATGTATGGCAAAAACCACTACAATATTGCAAAGTAATTAGCCTCCAATTAATAAAAATAAAGGGAAAAAAATTGCAAACATTCTCTGGATCATCAAAAAAGCAAGAGAGTTCCAGAAAAACATCTACTTCTGCTTTATTGACTATGCCAAAGCCTTTGACTGTGTGGCTCACAACAAACTGTTGAAAATTCTGAAAGAGATGGGAATACCAGACCACCTGACCTGCCTCTTGAGAAACCTATATGCAGGTCAGGAAGCAACGGTTTGAACTGGACATGGAACAGACTGGTTCCAAATAGGAAAAGGAGTACGTCAAGGCTGTATATTGTCACCCTGCTTATTTAACTTATATGCAGAGTACATCATGAGAAATGCTGGGATGGATGAAACAGAAGCTGGAATCAAGATTGCCGGGAGAAATATCAATAACCTCAGATATGCAGATGACACCACCCTTATGGCAGAAAGTGAAGAGGAACTAAAAAGCCTCTTGATGAAAGTGAAAGAGGAGAGTGGAAAAGTTGGCTTAAACCTCAACATTCAGAAAACTAAGATCATGGCATCTGGTCCCATCACTTCATGGGAAATAGATGGGGAGACAGTGGAAACAGTGTCAGACTTTATTTTTTGGGGCTCCAAAATCACTGCAGATGGTGACTGCAGCCATGAAATTAAAAGACACTTACTCCTTGGAAGGAAAGTTATGACCAACCTAGACAGCATATTAAAAAGCAGAGACATTACTTTGCTAACAAAGGTCCGTCTAGTCAAGGCTATGGTTTTTCCAGTGGTCATGTATGGATGTGAGAGTTGGACTGTGAAGAAAGCTGAGCGCCGAAGAATTGGTGCTTTTGAACTGGGGTGTTGGAGAAGACTCTTGAGAGTCCCTTGGACTGCAAGAAGATCCAACAGTCCATCCTGAAGGAGATCAGTCCTGGGTGTTCATTGGAAGGACTGATGCTGAAGCTGAAATTCCAATACTTTGGCCGCCTCATGTGAAGAGCTGACTCACTGGAAAAGAGCCTGATGCAGGGAGGGACTGGGGGCAGGAGGAGAAGGGGACGACAGAGGATGAGATGGCTGGATGGCATCACCGAGTTGATGGGCATGAGTTTGAGTAAACTCCGGGAGTTGGTGATGGACAGGGAGGCCTGGGGTGCTGCGATTCACGAGGTCGCAAAGAGTCAGACACGACTGAGTGACTGAACTGAACTGAACTGAAGAAAACTCAAAGACAAATTCTGACAGGCATTTCACCCTCTTGCCTCTACTGTTTTTAATGGCAGATCAAGACATTATACACATCACCGTCAGAAACACTATTCACCCATTATTCTAGGACTGACTTCTCTATGACTAGGGCTTTTTCTCAAATTTATCAGTACACTGATTTCATTTATTATTTCATTTAGTATGAGCATGGATCTGAAAAGAAGACTAATAAAAGATTATTTTATGTTTCCTTATAAATGCTATTTTTAAACGTTTAGTAATAATTTCATAATAGGGTATATCTGCATCTACAAAGACTGAGCTGGTTTATCAAGTCAATAAATATGCTCTTCTAACAATGTTTACTTTTGCCTTTAGCTGTCTACCTGTTTCCACTTTAATATATTAAAGTAGTGTGGATTGATGAATAATATGAAATCATGTCAAAGAAATTGTGCCAATTCTAGCAATGTTCTCTGAGGAGCATATGGTGATACAGGGTGGGTAATGAAGAACTGGTATGGACTAATTTTAACAACAAGGGACATACATATGTTTTAATATCTCAATGATTATGAACTTTTGCCACCTGTTTCTCACATTTATCACATGGGAAAATCAGGTTAGTTTTAATTATAGACATGTGACAAAGAGAGTTGGCTAGGAAAATGGAAAAGTCAGAAAATCAGGGGGAATATTTTTTTTTCTCTCCAAAATGAGAAAGGTAAGAAAATATATGATGTTAAATTGAGCATGTATAAATATTTTCACATATTAATGCAACATATTTCCAATAATATCTTTGATTTATGAGAGCTAAAAATACTTGGGGGGGGATATGAATTAGTGAGACTTTTTAAATTAAAACTTGTGCCACCATGTTTAATATCAATCTTAACCCTTTGTGTTTTAATATTAATGTCTTCAATTTAAATATGTACATCACACCATTGAAAAATGTACTTAATATGAAATCAAGCTGTTCTTAGAGAGGAAGAAGACAAGTTTTACCCTCACAAACTTCTGTCCATGGTAACAAGCAAGTACAAATGTATGGGAAAGATTTACATTAAAGACAATAATTCTAGAGTAAAACCGAGGAACTTAGGACCTTCTTGATGTGTCCACTCTCCAGTTACACTAGAAATACTTTCAAAAACTTCCTAAAGAGAAAAAAAACAAAAGAATTTTGCAATATATCAATTACTATACCTATACATAGCATCCCATTTGTCAGTCAGATTCCCCATGCGATATTTGCCCCTGTATTAGAAAATTTACTAAGCCATTTTATACTCTACTTAGCATTTTAATAGAACATTTAGTACCTGATAGACTAAATTCAGTTCAGTTCAGTCAATCAGTCGTGTCCGACTCTTTACGACCCCATGAATCGCAGCACGCCAGGCCTCCCTGTCCATCACCAACTCCCGGAGTTTACTCAGACTCATGTGCATCGAGTCGGTGATGCCATCCAGCCATCTCATCCTCTGTCGTCCCCTTCTCCTCCTGCCCCCAGTCCCTCCCCGCATCAGGCTCTTTTCCAGTGAGTCAGCTCTTCACATGAGGTGGCCAAAGTATTGGAATTTCAGCTTCAGCATCAGTCCTTCCAATGAACACCCAGGACTGATCTCCTTCAGGATGGACTGGTTGGATCTTCTTGCAGTCCAAGGGACTCTCAAGAGTCTTCTCCAACACCCCAGTTCAAAAGCACCAATTCTTCGGCGCTCAGCTTTCTTCACAGTCCAACTCTCACATCCATACATGACTACTGGAAAAACCATAGCCTTGACCAGATGGACCTTTGTTGGCAAAGTAATGTCTCTGCTTTTTAATATGCTATCTAGGTTGGTCATAACTTTCCTTCCAAGGAGTAAGTGTCTTTTAATTTCATGGCTGCAGTCACCATCTGCAGTGATTTTGGAGCCCCAAAAAATAAAGTCTGACACTGTTTCCACTGTCTCCCCATCTATTTCCCATGAAGTGATGGGACCAGATGCCATGATCTTAGTTTTCTGAATGTTGAGGTTTAAGCCAACTTTTCCACTCTCCTCTTTCACTTTCATCAAGAGGCTTTTTAGTTCCTCTTCACTTTCTGCCATAAGGGTGGTGTCATCTGCATATCTGAGGTTATTGATATTTCTCCCGGCAATCTTGATTCCAGCTTCTGTTTCATCCAGCCCAGCGTTTCTCATGATGCAGAGTAGACTAAATTACTCTATGTTTTTAAATAAATAAAATATTATGCTAATGCATTGTCAGTGTCCCTTACAATTTATGAAGAAGTATTTTTAACAGTGTCTATCTAAAAAACATATAATATTAATTAAATATGTTTCTCTAAAATACCTTTTAAAAATTCAATAATTCCACAAAAGATTTTAGTGGCCATTATGTCCCTATACTCAAAGAGTTTGCAAACCAGTTGTGAGGACAGACATAAAAAAAATTTACATATTATGCTAAATAATATGTTATAGGTACTGTAATGAAAACATTGTAGTTTCAATAAAGCAGAAAGGTTAATGCTAATAATTACAGAAATTAATTTTCAGTTCCAATATGCCTTAAGCATGACTTTTATGTGTAGGATACAAAGTCATGAGTTTTTATTTAACATGTGCTGAACTATTTAATACGTATTTAATGGGCTTCCCAGGTGGCTCAGTGGGTAAAGAACCCACCTGCCAATGCAGGAGACACGAGATGCAGATTCGATCCTTGGATCAGGAAGATCCCTAGAGGAGGACGTGGCAACCCACTCCAGTATTCTTGCCTGGAGAATCCCCACAGACAGAGGAGCCTGGTAAGGTTCAGTCCATGGGGTCACAAAGAGTCAGACACGATTGAGTGACTTAGCATGCACACACAACTATTTAATAATTCTTGATAAATTTACACAAATTCTATAAAAATAAAGTCTTACTATTGCCATTTTCAAAATCAATAAATAGATTCTTGTTGTTAGGATATCTTTTCTTCCTCTCTAGGGACACAAAATAGGTAAGATGGCTCAGAACTTATAGAGTCAATGAAAGGATCTCAACTGTCTTTACGTGATTCAATCCAATCTTTACTCTCTGGCCAATACTCCATTAGGAAAAAAAAAATTATGAAAATCATAGTTTATTGTACTCAATACATACTGCTTCTTATCTATGTAGCAGAGAGGATTTATATACCAGAAAATCTTGGTGAAAATTACATTTAACCTCATAACAGCAGTCAGTTGAATTAGACCCTCAAAAAGTAGAGTCACAGCTTGGTAAAAGAAGAAATACTCAGAGAAGATTTGTAAATGTTTCTAATTTATCTTATAAAGGACAACACAGCTGAGAAAAGATTCAAACATAGCTCAACTGTGATTCACACCAACCTTATAAATTATATAGGGACAGAACCAGGCAAGAAGACCAGCGGGTACACTCTGTTTGAATACCTGTTCCCAGGGCTGACAGAGCTTTTCTACTGGAAAGCAGACCATCAGGAGAAGAAGACAGATGGCTGGCTGACAGATCACAGAATCAGGGACAACTCGGAAAGAACTACAAGAAAGGTGTCTGATCTCCTGCTTCTGTGTTGATTTAGAGGAAATAAAAATCTCCCAGTGTTCTAGCATTCTAAGGTAAGCGCTAAGTTATGCTGTGTGTGTGTGTGTGTGTGTGTGTGTATTTCAAGCTTATAGAAAAGACTAGCTGTGCAAGTCACTCCCTTTTTCATCTGTGAGATTCTTAGGAGATATAAACAAGATTCCATTAAGTTTTTTCAGGCATAAAATAAGAAGCATATGATAAGACATTTTTGCAAGTGCTATAAATGAAAAATAAAAGGAATCATATGAGATTGAAATGGGGGCATTAATGTCTTAATTTGAAAAATTGTAGACTTTATCTAAGTAAATGATATTAAAATAAATATCTCAAGAATGAGAAGTTATTCAGGTGAAGAGTGAGGGCAAGACTATAGCAGGTCAAGCTCAACTAAATGAATCAAGGGAGGCCCAAGTGACTGAAGCATGGAGGGTAAGAAATAGGATAAAAAATGAGTCATGAAAATGGAGCAGGAGACAGTGTATACAATGTCTGATGGCTACAGTAAGGATTTTGAACTTATTTTATACTAAGTTCAATAGGATTGTGTTGAAGAGCTTTATAAGAGGAATGATATGATAAGAGTTTCTTTTAGAGAGCATACTCTGACTGTCGAGGGGAGAATGAATTGTGGTGAACAAGAAGAAACAGTATAGTTAGGACATGAGAAATTCCCTTCCTTCTCACTAAAGAACTTTGATTTTATCTAGGGTGAAAATTTCACCAGTCTTCCTTGCACTAAGAGCCAACCATAATACACAGTCCTAGCAAAAGAGATAGGAGCACAAGTTGTTCAGTGAAACATTTGGCAAAACTTTATAATATGGAAGGTTAGACTTAACAAGCACATATTTAAAAACAAAGGACTAATTTTGTTCTTTGGTCTCCCCCTTTTTCCTAATGCAATGTAGACATAATTCCTGAAGCTCATGTCTGTGAGCTAGGTTAAATAACATGAAAAATCTCAAAGGATGCCAAATAGCTGGAAGCAGCCTGGGTTCCTGATGACACCAAGGAGCCATGGTACAAGCATTGGGCTGCCTACCGCTGGGTTCTTTATTTTATGAGAAAAATAATCCCCTAATGAGTTTAAGCCATTACTCAGTAGCGATACATATTACAAGAAGCAAACAAAATCCAAATGGATACAGAATTTGGTAACAGGAGTTGAGTTCAGTTCAGTCGCTCAGTGGTGTCCGACTCTTTGCAACCCCATGGGCTGCAGCACGTCAGGCATCCCTGTCCATCACCAACTCTCGGAGTTTACTCAAACTCATGTCCATTGAGTCAGTGATGCCATCCAACCATCTCATCCTCTGTCATCCCCTTCTCCTCCCGCCTTCAATCTTTCCCAGCATCAGGGTCTTTTCAAATGAGTCAGTTCTTCACATCAGCTGGCCAAGGTATTGATGTTTCAGCTTCAGCATCAGTGCTTCCAATGAAAATTCAGGACTGATTGCCTTTAGGATGGACTGGTTGGATCTCGTTGCAGTCCAAGGGACCCTCAAGCGTCTTCTCCAACACCACAGTTCAAAAGCATCAATTCTTTAGTGCTCAGCTTTCATAATAGTCCAATTCTCACATTCATACATGACCCCTGGAAAAACCATAGTTTTGACTAGATGGACCATTGTTGTCAAAGTAATGTCTCTCCTTTTTAATGTGCTGTCTAGGTTGGTCATAACTTTTCTTCCAAGGAGCAAGTGTCTTTTAATTTCATGGCCGCAGTCACCATCTGCAGGGATTTTGGAGCCCAAGAAAATAAAATCTGTCACTGTTTCCATTGTTTCCCCGTCTATTTGCCATGAAGTGATGAGACCAGATGCCATGATCTTTTTTTCTGAATACTGAGTTTTAAACCAACTTTTTCACTTTCCTCTTTCACTTTCATCAAGAGGCTGTTTAGTTCTTTTTCACTTTCTGCCATGAGGGTGGTGTCATCTGCATATCTGAGGTTACCGATATTTCTCCCAACAATCTTGATGCCAGTTTGTGCTTCATCCAGTTCAGCGTTTCTCATGATGTACTCTGCATATAAGTTTAACAAGCAAGGTGACAATATACAGCTTTGACATACTTCTTTCCCAATTTGAAACCAGTCTGTTGTTCCATGTCCAGTTCCAACTGTTGCTTCTTGACCTGCATACAGATTTCTCATGAGGCAGGTCAGATGGTCTGGTATTCCCATCTCTTTAAGAATTTTCCACAGTTTGTTGTGATCCACACAGTCAAAGGCTTTGGCATAGTCAATAAAGCAGAAGTAGATGTTTTTCTGGAACTCTCTTGCTTTTTCGATGATCCAGCGGATGCTGGCAATTTGATCTCTGGTTCCTCTGCCTTTTCTAAATCCATCTTGAACATCTGGAAGTTCACAGTTTACATACTGTTGAAGTCTGTCTTGGAGAATTTTGAGCATTACTTTGTTGGCGTGTGAAATGAGTGCAATTGTGCAGTAAATTGAGCATTCTTTGGCATTGCCTTTCTTTGGGATTGGAATGAAAACAGACCTTTTCCAGCCCCAGGGCCACTGCTGAGTTTTCCAAGTTTGCTGGCATATTGAGTGCAACACTTTCATGGCACCATCTTTTAGGATTTGAAATAGATCAACTGGAATTTCATTACCTTCACTAGCTTTGTTTGCAGTGATGCTTCCTAAGGCCAACTTGACTTCTCATTCCAGGATGTCTGGCCTAGGTGAGTGATCACATCATCGTGATTATCTGAATCATGAAGATCTTTTTTGTACAGTTCTTCTGTGTATTCTTGCCACCTCTTCTTAATATCTTCTGTTTCTGTTAGGTCCACACCATTTCTATCCTTTATTGAGCCCATCTTTGTATGAAATATTCCCTTGGTATCTCTAATTTTCTCGAAGAGATCTCTAGTCTTTCCCATTCTAGTATTTTCCTCTGTTTCTTTGCACTGATCACTGAGGAAGGCTTTCTTATCTCTCCTTATTATTCTTTGGAACTCTGCATTCAAATGGGTATATCTTTCCTTTTCTCTTTTGCCTTTCACTTCTCTTCTTTTCAGTTATTTGTAAGGCCTCCTGAGATAACCATTTTGCCTTTTTTGCATTTCTTTTTCTTGGGGATGGTCTTGATCACTGCCTCCTGTACAGTGTCACAAATCTCCATCCATAGTTCTTCAGGCACTCTGTCTATCAGACCTAATCCCTTGAATCTATTTCTCACTTCCACTGTATAATTGTAAGGGATTTGATTTAGGTCATACCTGAATGGTCTAGTGGTTTTCCCCATTTTCTTCAATTTAAGTCTGAATTTGACAATAAGGAGTTCATGATCTGAGCCACAGTCAGCTCCCAGTCTTGTTTTTGCTGACTGTAGAGAGCTTCTCCATCTTTGTCTGTGAAGCATATAATCAATCTGATTTCAGTATTGACCATCAGTATTGACGTGATATCCACGTGTAGAGTCTTCTCTTGTCTTGTTGGAAGAGGGTGTTTGTTATGACCGGTACATTCTCTTTGCAAAACTCTATTAGCCTTTGCCCTGCTTCATTCTGTACTCTAAGGCCAAATGTCCCTGTTAGTCTACGTATCTCTTGACGTCCTACTTTTGCATTCCAGTCCCCTATAATGAAAAAGACATCTTTTTCGGAGTGTTAGTTCTAGAAGCTCTTGTAGGTCTTCATAGAACTGTTCAACTTCAGCTTCTTCATCCCTAATGGTCGGGGCATAAACTTGGATTACTGTGATATTGAATGGTTTGCCTTGGAAACAAACAGAGATCATTCTGTTATTTTTGAGTTTGCATCCAAGTACTGCATTTCAGCCTCTTTTTTTTTTCTATGATGGCTACTCCAGTTTTTCTAATGGATTCTTGCCCACAGTAGTAGATATAATGGTCATCTGAGTTAAATTCACCCACTCCAGTCCATTTTAGTATGCTGACTCCTATAGTCGATGTTCACTCTTGCCATCTCCTGTTTGACCACTTTCTATTTACCTTGATTCATGGACCTAACATTCCAGGTTCCTATGCAATATTGCTCTTTACAGCATTGGACTTAATGTCCTTCACCAGTCACATCCACAACTGGGTATTGTTTTTGCTTTGGCTCTGTCCCTTCATTCTTTCTGGAGTTATTTCTCCACTGATCTCCAGTAGCATATTGGGCACCTACCAACTTCAGAAGTTCATCTTTCAGTGTCCTATCTTTTTTCCTTTTCATACTGTTCATTGGGTTCTCAAGGCAAGAATACTGAAGTGGTTTGCCATTCCCTTCTCCAGTGGACCACATTTTATCAGAACTCTCCACCATGACCCATCCATCTTGGGTGGCCCTACATGGGCATGGCTCATCGTTTCATTGAATTAAACAAGTCTGTGGGCCATGTGATCAGACTGGTTAGTTTTCTGTAATTGTGGTTTTAAGTCTTTCTGCCCTCTGATGGAGAAGGATAAGAGGTTTATGGAAGCTTCCTGATGGGAGAGACTGACTGAGGGGGAAACTGGGTCTTGTTCTGATGGGCGGGACCATGTTCAGTAATTCTTTAATCCAATTTTCTGTTGATGGGTTCCCTCCCTTTTATTTAACTGGGGCCAAACTATGGTGGAGGTAATGAAAACAATGGCGACCTCCTTCAAAAGGTCCCATGCATGCATTGCTACACTCAGTGCCCCCAACCCTGCAGCGGGCCACCACCAACCCACACCTCTGCCGGAGACTCCTGGACACTCATGGGCAAGTCTGGGTCACTGCTCCTTTCTCTGGGTCCTGGTGCCCACAGGTTTCTATTTGTGCCCTCCAAGAGTCTGTTTCCCCAGTCCTGTGTAAGTTCTGGCAGCTCTATAGTGGGGTTAATGGCGAGCTCCTCCAAGAGGGCTTAGGCCATATCCAGGTCTACTGCACCCAGAGCCCCTGCCCCTGTAACAGTCCGCTGATGACCTGTATCTCTGCAGAAGACCCTCAAACACAGTTCTGCCTCAGTCTCTGTGGGGTCTCTGGGTCCTGGTGTGCACAAGGTTTGTTTGAGCCCTCTGAGCGTCTCTGGCGTGTATGGGGTTTGAGTCTAAATGTAATTTTGCCCCTCCTATCATCTTGCTGAGGCTTCTCCTTTGCTCTTGGAAATGGGATATCTCCTCAAAATCTCTCCAGCGCCTCACAGCCGCTGCTCCAGCACCTACCGTCTTGCTGGGGCTTCTAACAAGAGTCAGATGCTGAAAATAACAGAACCAAAAATGTGAGATTGGCTTAGTGTATGTATCCAGTCAAAAATGTCTAGAGTCCTTTTTTTTTTTTGCCTTAATGAGACTCTGACTGATGTAATAATTGGGTCTAAGAGCTATCCCAGGAAACCAAACCTTGATGATTGAAATTTGGGGCCTTTTGTCTAATTGGATTTCAAAGCATTCAATTACAAATGGAGGCTTCTCAGGTGGCTTAGCAGTAAAATCTGCCTGCCAAGCAGGAGACCCAGGTTCAATCTCTGGGTAGGAAAGATCCCCTGGAGAAGGAAATGGCAACCCACTGCAGTATTCTTGCCTGGAAAAATTCATGAACAAAGGAGCATGGCAGGCTACAGTTCATGGGGTGGCAAGGAGTCAGACATTACTTTGTGACTAAATAGCAGTGGCAGCAACATTACAAATGGAAAATATGATAATGACAGCATATGGCATTTTGTGGCAAAAAATTATCTGTGACTATCAGAGATGAAGTGCCTATTGCTAGCAGGGCTTTGGTTAATAGGATGTTTGCTACAATGGTGAAAATGAATTCCTCGAACATTCACGTGACATGGTTGCTTTTGTCTTCACTAGAGAGTTCTCAGGAAGAACATGATAAACTCAAGGTTTTACCTTCTCAGTTTAAGTCAGAGAACCAGAGAGTTTCTATGATGGATTAAGGAAGTGGTTTGCAAGTTTTTCTGTAAAGGTCCCCATGGCAAATATTTTAGACTTCAAGGACTGTGTGGTGGACTGTCATAGCTACTCAACCCTGCTATTATGACATGGAAGCATGAGTGTGATGCCTAAGCTTTATTTACAAAAACAGGTGGCAGAGAGATGATATATTGTATCATAATAAAAAGTTTAAAATAAGATGTGAGTTTGAACTCTTGCTTTATGGACTCAGCATGTTTCCCTCATCAGAGTGTTCTGCAGCCTTGTTAACATTGGGCAATGTGAAATTCAATCATCACGCTTGCTCTAGAATTTTCTAAAGGACTCTACGACAAAGGAAAGTGCCCAGGGTGTCGAAAGTGTCTTTATGAAAGGAAATTTATACCCATGCTGGTCACAGCAGAGGGATTTCTGAGGGAGTTTTGGCCTCTGGGGATTAGAGAGCAGAGAACACTTTTTTTAGGAACTGACATTTTAAGTGAACTCCAAGAGATGAGTAGAAATTGATTGCATGCTCAGTCACTCTGTCCTGTCTGACTCTTTGAGACCCCGTGGATTGTATCCTGCCAGGCTCCTCTGTCCATGGGATTTTCCAGGCAAGAATATTGGAGTGGGTTGCCATTTCCTTCACCTGGGCATCTTCCTGACCCAAGGATGGAACCTGGGTCTCCTGCATTAGCAGGCAGATTTCTTTTTTTTTTTTTTAACCACCGAACCACCTGGAGTAGAAATTACTTGGGGTGAAAAATAGCATGTGTGAAGGCCATGAAGGATGAAAGAGCCTGAAGTGTTGAATGAACTGAAGGTTATTTGGGGAGCCGAACTGTTTATTTGATTTATGGTGCACTTCGGGCACTTTGGTCAGGATACCAAGAACTTGCGTAGCACCTAATATTAATCATATTTGTATTCCCAAGTGGCGCTAATGGTAAAGAACCCGCCTGCCAGTCAAGGAGACACAAGAGACTGAGTTTCCATCCCTGGGTCAGGAAGATCCCCTGGAGAAGGAAATGGCAACCCACTCCAGTATTCTTGCCTGGGAAATCCCATGGACAGAGGAGCCTGGTGGGCTATGGTCCATAGGGTCACAAAGAGTCAGACACACAGAAGCCACTTAGCAAGCATGCACATACCACATGTGCATATATACATATACATATATATATATATATGTACATATGGCTTCCCCGGTAACTCAACTAGTAAAGAATCTGCCTGCAATGCAGGAGATCCTGGTTCAGTTCCTGGGCCTGGAAGATGCCCTGAAGAAGGGATAGGCTACCCACTCCAGTATTCACGGGCTTCCCTGGTGGCTCAGATGGTAAAGAATCTGCCTGCAATGCAGGAGACCTGGGTTTGATCCCTGGGTTGGGAAGATCCCCTGGAGAAGGGCACAGGCAACCCACTCCAGTATTCTTGCCTGGAGAATCCCCACGGGGTCGCAAAGAGTGGGACACGATTGAACGACTAAGCACAGACAGCACAGTGTATGTATGTATATATGTACACATACATACCTCACTTTGATTATACTTCTCTTTATTCAGTTCGTTGTCTTTCATTAATTACGGGCAAGAGCCTATCAGACATTTGCCACCCTACAATGAAGTGCTCGGCATGTACTCTGGTTGGTCAGATGTTAAATATTTATAATAGTCTATGCAATGATCAAGATATTTTTCATTTGTACTTTGGTTAAAGTATGTTATTTATCATTATGCTTGAATCTTGTGTAAACTTATTAGCTATTATGTACACTTATTAATTAAAACAATATGAGTTTCATTGACTAAGTATAGTATAACATAATTATTTCTGAGCCGGATACCTCTCAACAATACAATGTATGTTTATCATTGCAAATATCTAAATAATAAATGCATGCTTAGCTTTTTTGAGTACTTTCCACATGCTATTTTAAGCACTTTATGTGTGTTTTCTTTTTTTATCCTCAAAACAATCCTGTGAAGAAGATACAATTTTTATCCTCGTTTCCCAGATGAAAGTAAGAGGGACACAGAGATGTCAGATACCATCTCGAAATTCAGACAACTCTAATTAGTCACAGAGCTAGGTCTCACTCTCATACTACATATGTAGTCATTTTATAAACTTTTAACTCTTTATTGGGCTATAATTGCATTTTATGATTTTATAGTTAGGATTTGGCAAATCAGATTAATTACCTTTAGAATAATTTTTCTCCATGTCTTTCTCATGAAAACCACCCACAAATAATTGATCCTGCTTCTCCCATTATTATTTACCTAGAACTTGTGAGTTGTTTCCACTTCTGTCTTTCTTTTTATACCTATTTTGTGTGTATAAAATATTTGGTCAAATAGAGTAATATTCCCATTAGGCCTATTTGAATTTGCTTCAAATCTAATAGGTTGCAAGATGAATATGAAAATGTGCATATTAACTCAGAAAAAAAAAAAAGTTAAAATTTTAACATAGTGTCACTCAAGGAACCAAAAGCAGGGCTCACGTAGATAGTTCATGGCTTTTTTCAAGACTGTGAAATGCATTCTTTTACATATGATCATATACTCAGTAGGGACTCAGTAAACTAAATGGATGTGACTTGCCAAATATATCAAATCCCTAACTAACTTTATATACTTAAACACTTTCTCTCCTACAACTTCTTTTTCTTCAGTATTCCTTAACTTACAGAACTGCCCTATGCTACCAATACGGCACCGTTCTTGACATTCTTCTCCTGGAGGGCATACCACAGAAAATGAAGAAAAATTATTGACCTTTGCCCCATCCTAACAAAAGGCTCACACCTGGTCAGCCTGTTTACATTTTGGGAAAGAAAAAAATGTTTATCATACTTAGAGATTCTATTGGGTTCTATCCAACAAGAAAGTGACTGTGATTATCTATAATGATATAAAACAAATTGAGAATGAAATGCTCTAATATATAAATACTTGGTTACTTGCTTTGAAGATTTCTTTAGTTATAAGTCACTATTTTGGAATGTATGCATTTGTGCTTGTGCATGTACGTAAGTATTCTCCTAGTCAAAATTTGTTTTAAAAATGGCTACAGGGACTTCCCTGGTGGTCCAGTGGTTAAGACTCCATGCTTCCACTGAAGGCGGTGTGGGGTTTGATCACTGGTTAGGGAAATAAGATTCCTGTTGCATGGTGTTGCAATAAGAATAAAAATAAATAAAAAGCACACAAGAACATTCATCATAACATTATGAAAACATAGGTACAAATTACTAGAAAGTTTTTGGAGTTAAGGGAAATAATGGAATTAAAACCAATATATGCAATGATTTAAATGTGTAGGTGTCTCTAGGAGAGGAATCTTGCAAAATCCAAAAAAGTTATAATGGTACAAAAATTAGTCACGTGAACTTTTTTGGATAAAATTTTGAGTCTCAGTGACTCCAGTATAAATTTATTTGAATCTTCTGGCACTGTTAGCCAGCTTTTGAAAGACAAATATATTACCAATGTGATAGATATTTCATTTGTATACAAACTATTAAAAATATTTGAGTTTTTCTCAAAGTTTCCTGTAACAAAAGTTAATGATGCTATGCTCATAAAAATAGAAATAATGAATGTTTAAAAAGCAGTTTGGAATAAATGCTCAAAACTACCTTCATATGTTATCTGTCATGGTTTATATCTACTAACAGTAAAAGATTCTATTTAGGCCATTCTATGATACTTTTTTCTCATATATTTTCTGCTATGTCATTTCCCAGCTCTCCTTTTTTATCCTCTTCCATCTTCTCCTGCTTTTCTCTTCTCACTTTTTTTCTTTTTCCAGAAAACTTATGCTGAAATGATGATTTTAACACAGGAGATTTCCTGGGCCTAACAGGAATGCCAAAGGGCAAAAAAGAAAAAGGTACACCTTGAATTTCAAACAACAATGTACATTGAACTCATTTTTGGTATAAAATCTTATGTTGAAAAAAATAGAAATATTTCTTGCACAATATAGAATGGTTTTGTTACACTACTTCCTGTGTGCTTATTACCACAAGGATGATGAAAATGCCTCTAATGATAAAATAAACGGGAAGAAATTATTGTAGCTGCTAGGGTTGGCTTCTTATGCCTTAGCATAAGGCAAGTGGATATCTATAGTAATTTAGAGGAAACTGGGACTCTCACTTTTTTCTATCCTTCCTCAGGATTATCTATAATCTTTAATACTGAAGACTGGCTTTCTCCAAAGACGACAGACCAATATCATCAAAAATTACCATATGTAGACTATATGACCAATGCAAGTTTGCTGCATGAAGCAGGGCACCCAAAGCAGGTGCTCTGAGACAACCCAGATGGAAGAGGGGTTCAGGATGGGGGGGACACATTTATATCTGTGGCTGATTCATGTTGATGTATAGAAAAAGCCATCACAATATTGTAAAGTGATTATCCTTGAATTAAAATAAATTAATTTTAATAAAGTTCAGTTCAGTTCAGTCACTCAGTCGTGTCCGACTCTTTGCGACCCCGTGGACTGCAGCATGCCAGGTCTCCCTGTCCATCTCCAACTCCTGGAGTCCACCCAAACACATGTTCATTGAGTCAGTGATGCCACCCAACCATCTCATCTTCTGTCGTCCCCTTCTCCTCCTGCCTTCAATCCTTCCCAATATCAGGGTCCTTTCAAATGAGTCAGCTCTTTGCATCAGGTGGCCAAAATATTGGAGTTTCAGCTTCAACATCAGTCCTTCCAATGAATATTCAGGACTGATTGCCTTTAGGATGGACTGGTTGGATCTCCTTGCAGTCCAAGGGACTCTCAAGAGTCTTCTCCAATACCACAGTTCAAAAGCATCAATTCTTTGGTGTTCAGCTTTCTTAATAGTTCAGCTCTCACATCCATACATGACTACTGGTAAAACCATAGCCTTGACTAGATGGACCTTTGTTGTGTTGACAAAGTCATGTCTCTGCTTTTTAATATGCTGTCTAGGTTGGCCATAACTTTCCTTCCAAGGAGTAAGTGTCATTTAATTTCATGGCTGCAATCACCATCTGCAGTGATTTTGGAGTCCAGAAAAATAAAGTCAACCACTGTTTCCCCATCTATTTGCCATGAAGTAAAGAAAGTAATAAATTACCTTAATATAAGACTTAATTTTAAAGAAAATCTGGGCCTATTGAGGGACTTTGGCTGCCAGAGAGGGCTCCAGTCTTTCTTTTGATAGCTCCAATTCAAATGTTACAGTATGTTTAAATTGAGTCAGGTAACTTATCATATGACCAAAGGAGTTAGAATTACAAAACATAGAGAAGACTCTCAGAATAGCTTGTCTGTGTCTGTTGCAGAGAAAGAAGAATTGCTATGAGCTTGTAACAGAGATGGTAACCCACTCCAATATTATTGCCTGGAAAATCCCATGGATGGAAGAATGTGGTATGCTACAGTTCATGGGGTTGCAAAGAGTGGGAGATGACCAATCGACTATACTTTCTTTCTTTTCTTGTAACAGAGAATAAACCTGATCCACATTGGATCTATTCTTCAGCTCTAAACTTTGTACTTGATTGCCTGTGCTTTGCACGCTGGCTCTACACCTTTGTAAAGGAATGTTGCCTATGGCTTAAAATAAACATAACCGCCATTTCTCAAGGTTCTGCTGCCCAGGCTTGACCTTTAAAGGGGTAGTACTTTTCATTCATATAGAGATAAAAAGTTGCCAAACAGAGAATAATACTTGTCTTCCTGGTTATTTAAAGGATTATCTTTTTTTTTTTTTTTTTTTAGGTACAACTGATTTACTTTGCTGTGGTACACCTGAAACTAGCACGACATTCTACAGATTAAAAATAAAATCTTACAAGGCAGGCGGCATGTCTACAGATTCATCTCTTTAAAAAGAAAAAAGAAAGCCACATAGTCTGGGCTCGCTGACATTCCTGCAACGAGCACCTCAGCTATCCGGGGCCCCGGGTCCTATGCTTTGTCCTCCTGAGTCTCCTCAGGGGGCGGCCTCTCGGGGTGGCTGCAGCAGGTGATGGCTAGATGGGGGGGTGGGCATCCTGTATATCTTGAACAAACCACCACAAATCAGGGTAATCACATCCCCTCCAGGTTCTTGCTGGCACACCCTCCCCTTTTTAGTTTAAAAGAAGCCTGAGGTCTAACTTGGGTAAGACGGTTCTTTGGGACAGTACACTGGGTTGCCTTCTTCTCTGTCCTCTGGCTTCTGGAATTAAATCACTATTCCTTGCCCCCAAATCTAGTCTCTTGATTTATTGCCCTGTCATGCAGCCAGTTGGTAGGAGCATGGACTAGATAACAAGTGTTGAGGTACTACTCTCCTGGGACACCACTACGTTCCTCTTCTTTGCTTTCTTTATTATAATTCATGTCTTTTCTGGCCTACTTTTTCAAGAAGGTTGTGCGTAGTAGTATTTTGTGAATCCTTGAACATTTTTGAATGTCCTTCAACTACCTCAGCACAAAATTGCTGCTTACTACTCTGAAAGTTCTAGTAGGTTCACACTATGAAAATGTGTGCTTGCTTCTCAGACAAGATTTAAGATACTGTCCTCAGTCTCCTCTTTTCTTGCAGAAATTTAAGTTTCTGACATATTAATGGTATTATTTTCCAGTTTTCATAAGCAACATAAAAATTCTCTTTGGAAAGAAATTTTCTAGTTTTTGGGCCATTCAATAAACATACAGGTCATTATAGAGGTAAATGCATGTATTTTAATCATTTATATTTATACATTCAGTTCAGTTCAGTCGCTCAGTCGTGTCCGACTCTTTGCGGCCCCATGAATCGCAGCACTCCAGGCCTTCCTGTCCATCACCAACTCCCAGAGTTTACTCAAACTCATGTATATTTATACATTAGATGACGATGACTTTAATATGAACAGAATATACTAGAGGGATTTTGATGTTTCTCACCCAAATTAAGTTTTCTTCTGTTAGATTTTTTTGTTGTATAATATTTATGTTAAAATGCTTATGTTTAGTCTTACCATACCATCTTGTTAGATAATTTCTGACTTTTGTTCTTGCTCAATTTCTTCATTATACTCTCTATTTTGATACATGGATTCTGTTTATCTTAGTGAATTTTATTGTTTCACAGCAGCTATTTGGGAATTATGTGTTTTGTCTTTTTCTCTTCCAGTGGATTTTTTTCAGGTTAAAAAATGTGTGTGTTTTATTCAACTAATATTAAAAACTAAAACACAACCTATTATAATCAAGATGTATAAGTCATTTGCCTGTATTAGTCGAAATCCTTTGAGCAGATGTGATAGAAACAGCTCAAACAGGTTTACTTGGAAAAAAAGTTACTCAATTGGTCACGTTGTCAAACTTTGTGAAAGGCTGAAGAAAACTATTGTTAGCTTAGAAATAACTTTAACCAGGGACCTACACACTGTCAGAATCCTTTCTTGTTTCTTTTTCTTTCTAAATACTGGCTTATTTTTTCATGATAGATATCCCTATTTGTTTGCAACTAATATTTTTAAGTGGCTATGATTCTAATCCTTACGGAGTCTTGCCTATAAAAAAAGAATCTTATCCATTAAATTTAGAAAAAATATCAGGAAATTATTCTTTTTGGCCCCAATTAGATCATGCACCCTCCCCAGTGACTAGAGACACAAGTTTCCTAAGACTGCAAGACTGTCTATTGTACATTACAAGAAGGGCATTGACATAAAACCAGAAAAAGGGCTATTCTCTTCATGATAAATGCCTAATAACTTTCCTACAATTACATAGCTGATAATCACAGAATGTGATTTGGCCATGGTAATTATGACCGTAAAGTCTATAATCTTTAAAAAAAAACTAAATTGGCCATCCTCAAAATTGTAATCTTTTCTTACATAATAAATGACGTGCTTATCTTCTACAACATCGTGACTTAAAACTGCTTGAGGGCCAGATATATGTTTGATTTCTCTTAAAAACTTATCACCATGTTACAAAATACTTTGCATTGAGAGTCAGTGTACATAATTGGAATTGGCTAACAGCATTGGAAAAGACCCTGATGCTGGGAAAGACCGAAGGCAGGAGGAGAAAAGGATGACAGAGGATGAGATGGTTGGATGGCATCCTTGACTTGATGGACATGAGTTTGAGTAAGCTCCAGCAAGTTGGTGATGGACAAGGAAGGCTGGCATGCTACAGTCCTTGGGGTTGCAAAGAGTCAGACACAACTGAGTGACTGAGCTAAACTGAATAGCATAATTGTAAAACTTTTTTCTTTGGTGTATCTGGAAATTTTCTTATTCATTTTATGCAAATTCTAATGTATTTCTTAAATAAGGGAAGAGTAAAAAAAAATAGAGAAATTGTGTTTGTTTCTGGGTTCAAGTTCAATAATAATTTGAATACAGTCCACACACAGAATAAAATATTTTTTATTCTGCCAATTTTTAAAAATATTTTCTCAAAACACACCTAAAAATCATTAATATCTTTTGTTCAAGCATCTATTTTAAAATAATTTAACATGTGTGTGACATATGCTTTAATACACAGTAGGACAAGTTTAGTTTTTTTCTTACTAATTCCAGATTCAAGTTACATCTGTGAAATCTTATAAATATAGAACTTCCTATTTCCACCAAATGGTGGTGGAAATGTTCCTAAAATTAATATGTTTTGATATAGAATATTTATACCTAACAAACCTCCATTACAGTTTCCAAGCATAGATATAAACCCCACCAAATAAATATTTCTTGGCATATTACCTCAGTTTACATTAGTCTGCAAAACAATGATTTTTGTGCATGGGTGTTTGGTTGCTTTTATTTCAGAGGTCACCATACTTCCATGCAGCATGGACCAGATTTTCGGTCATTGTTAAACCTGTTTGAATATATCATGGCATTGCCTGCAAAGAATTGGTTTTGTGAAAGGCTTTGAACTTTTAACAGGGGTACTGGAAGCTTTATGCAGTACACAGGAGGGGGGATCTCCTGCCACGCCAATCGCCAGCTTCACCGCAGCTGTGACACAAAACCTGAAAGCTTGTGTTGGAGCAGCAGCAATCAGCACAGATGTTGGAAATGATAGAAAGCACTTTCAGTCACCCTTATGGAGATGACAACACACACACACGCGCACACACACACACACGAGCTTGCAGAAGAAGCTGTTTCTTCCCATGATCCCCATCTTGTGGAGGTTGGTTACTTAAGAATTAGAGGATTCTTTGTCATTACTGGACTCCTTCCTGCCTTTGCAGGGACTGATGACTTGGAAAATCCAAATTGCTTGTTTTGTATCTTCCAAGTCTACAGCTGAGGTTGGGCATGCTTTCAGGATGAGCTACTTGAACAAATAGAACCGCAGGCACTGATCCAACATTTCCCAGGGTGCACTGCAGTCTATTTAACAGAGTGAGCTTCTTAGCATACAGTGAATGGCAGGGCGTCTTATTTACCTTCACTTCGGCTTGTATGTTTTATGCACCCAGAATAGACAAAAGGCAATATGACTACTAGGATCTGATTCACATTAATTTGTAGCAGATGGGAGAACCCGTGTTCTTCCAAGATGTTTGTGGTAAAGCAACCCTTACTGTAGAAGGAAAAAAAAAAAAGAAATATGGTATTCAGCTGTTTGCTAAATTGGTCATTTATATTAATGTATTTTAGAAGCAATTATTTTATCCAGTGACTTTAATATAGTGGGTGTATGGGATTAGCGTGGTGTTACATTCAGCTGGCCTAAATTAAAGCTGTGCAAAACCAGTAAAATTTTGATGTAATTGGCAAAATGTCTTTTCTCCCCTTTGAATGAGGTTTTGAAACCTACCATGTCTTTGTATTTGCTCCAAATGGCCTAGGAAATGTACATTTTAGAAATGTTCATGCTGAAACATCAGTGCTTATGAAACTGGAGTGACTTCCTCAAGGGCCCCTCTGATGTCTTTCAAATTTTTTTGGCCTCAGCTTTTTGTCCTGTAACTTGCTTGGCTCAAGAATCTCTGGGGCATCTGGTTGGCATTGCTCTAATTACACATAAACCATAGATGTATGAGTTAGTAGCATTTGCTACCAATCCTGACCATTCAAGACATAGCATTAAGTCAGCATGCTAAAAGATACCCTAATCCTGCACTATAGCCACCAAATATATATGAAACAGTTAGCCGGGAGAGTCTCTGCCCATTAAGTGATCATTAGCAACACAGACACTGAATTTATTTAGCTATTCTCCCTACAGATAGAGAGAATTTTAGTGTAAATTATTTATTACTGAAGAGTCGTCTTAGGTATATTTATTCTTAAATATTCACATCACGACCATGTTGTTAAAGCTTTCTTATATGACTATTTTTTTCATTTTTGAGTAAGGCCAAAACTAACTCTCAGGTTCTTTATTTCAAACCAACAGCCATTATTTAAGCATATAAGTCATGAACTGGTCCATTTGTTTTTAGAATTCACAGTCTCTCCATAATTAAAAAAAAAAAAAAGATTCATTTGCCTTAGGGGCAATTTAGTAGATCGTAAAATTAAAAAAAAAAAAGATATTTCTTAGAGAATGAAGTGTTCTCCCCCTGAGAGAACTAATACTGATCAGCTTTATAAAACCAAGTGTGCAAAAGACCTATAATAATCATAACAAGTAATTTCTACATCTAGTATCACATTTATTCTCAGAAAACCCAGATAATGTTGACTATCTTATCTTTCTTTTGTAAATGTGTCCACCTACAACTCAACGTAGAGTTGATATTCAATAAGCTGACATCCCTGAAAGATGCTGGCATTCCACATATTCCTGCACTTTGTATACTGGTGTATTCAAGAATTTAGTCTTTGAGCACCTCTCTATGTAAAATGGCTTCCTTTGGGGTTTTGTGCATTCACTTGAAGCCATATGATACTATCAATCTCTTGTTCTTGAAACACCTTCTCTAGGATTCAGTAACATCTACTCACCTGATTAGATACTCTCCTATCTTTATTTGCCCCTTCTCACTTTGCTTTCCAAATTTCTCTTCTTTGACTTTCCCATATGAAATGGTCCTACATGTCTTGTCATTGTCCTCTCCTTAGCATATCTTCTCTACATCATGGCTTCTGCTGCTCTCTATATGCCAAAGAATCTCAATTCCATACTGATGGGTCATCATTTTTAGTCTGAATCATTGTAATAAACTGCTATTTGATGAACCTACATCACTTTTGATCTGATACAAACAATTCAGCTCCTGAGATAAAAGTGATTTTTCAAAACTGAATTCTGAGTATGTTAGTCTATGCCTAAAGTCCTTATAAGAATTCTCATTGATCATATATAAAAATTTAAATTTCTTAGCTATTCTTTGGAAATATTTCCAGGGACAAAAGAAATTGCATCTATACACTAAGGATTCAAATTGTTGGAAGAGATAGATAAGAAAATATACTATTAAAAATAAAAGAAGGAATAAAGTCCTTGAGATCAAGACCAGAAAGTGTATTTCATTTCAAGCCTAAGTGAAGGACTAGCTTTTAATACAAGAGTCTCAAGTCCTCTACAGGCTGTATGAAGCATGAGGTTAGTGAGAGGAATATAGGAAGAAGTTGCAATAGACAAATATCATATCATATCACTTGTATGTGGAATATAAAAAAATAATGCAAATGAACTTATTTAGAAAACAAAAACAGACTCACAGACTTAGAAAACAAATTATGATTACCAAAGAGGAAAGGTGGGAGGAATAAAGTAAGAATTTGAGATTAATACATGCACACTACTAAATATATAAAATAGATAATCAACAAGGACCTACTGGACAGAACAGGGACCCCTACTCTATATTCCTTAATAATCTATATGGCAAAAGAATTTTAAAAATAATAGATGCATGTATATGCATAACTGAATCACTTTGCTGAATATCTAAAACTAACACAACATCATAGATTGACTATACTCCAATATAAAAGAACACTTAGAAAGTTTTCAAACCTAAAAAAAAATTTTTTCTTAATTAGAATAGAAGAAAAAAAGTGTATTAGGTTGATGCAAATGTAATTGCAGTTTCAGACCTTGAATTTTAAATCATTATAACTAGGCTCAAGCACATCTTTATTAATCAAAATAAGAACCATTACAATCAACACATTTTTTGCCAATGAAAAATAAGTTTATTCCTGTAGCATAAAAATCCATGTTTCAGGATTCAATGAACACTTGGAAAGCATTTTCTGCATCCTACTGGTTGTGGAAGTATTTTCCCTGCAAAAAGTTTTCAAGAAGCTTAAAAAGGTGGTAGTTGGTTGGTGAGAGATCAGGTTAATATGGCCAATGAGGCAAAATTTCATAGCTCAATTCATTCAACATTTGAAGTGTCGGTTGTGTGGCATGTGGTCAGGCATTGCTGTGGAGAAGAACTGGGCCCTTTCTGTTGACCAATGCTGGCTGCAGGCTTTGCAGTTTTTTGGTCTATCTCAATGGTTTGCTGAGCATACTTCCCAGATGTAATGGTTTTGTCAGGATTCAGAAAGTGAGCCAGACTGACAGCGGACCACCAGACAACAGTGACCATGACCATGTTTTTGGTGCAAGTTTGGCTTTGGGAATTGCTTTGAAGCTTCTTCTTGGCCCAGCCACTGAGCTGGTCAAATCCACTTTTTGTCGCATGTCACAGTCCAATACAGAAATGGTTCATTGCTGTTACATAGAACAAGAGATGACGACATTTCAAAATGACAATTTTTTAAAAAAAGATTCTGGTCAGCTCATGAGGTGCCTACTTATCAAGCTTTTTCATGTTTCCAATTTGCTTCAAATGATGAATGACCATAGAATTGTCGATGTTGAGTTCTTTGACAACTTCTCGTGTAGTTTTAAGAGGATCACCTTTGATGATTGCTCTCAGTTGGTCATTGTCAACCTCTGATGGCCAGTACTGCTCTCCCCATCTTCAAGGCTCTTGTCTCCTTTGCAAACTTCTTGAACCATCACTGCACTATACTTTCATTAGTGAAAGTGAAGTAAAGTCGCTCAGTCATGTCCGACTCTTTGCCACCCCATGGACTGTAGCCTGCCAGGCTCCTTTGTCCATGGGATTCTCCAGGCAAGAATACTGGATTGGGTTGCCATTTCTTAGTTCCTGGTCAAATGTGGTGTTGATGTTGCAAGTTGTCTGCACTGCTTTACCACTCATTTTGAACTTGAATAAGAAAATCGCTCAAATTTGCTTTTTGTTTGCCATCATTCCCATAGTCTAAAATAAATATAAAATACACAACAAGTAATAAGTCACCAGCAAAAAAAAAAAAAAAAGCAGGAAGCAAGAAATATGCATTAGATGCAAGAATTCCAGTATCAAGTGGCAAATTTCAGCACTGCAAAAAGACCAAAATTACATTTGTATCAATCTAATAATTAATAGCTGTCACCAAACTAATATAAACTATCAGAGGAAAAATGACCTATCTAGAGAAATGTAATTGAGCTTTTGGATTTCTAGACTATGTTGAAAGAAACTCAATGGGAAACCTATAGACTTGGTTGTGTGATTTTTCTCCAGCTACAATTAGACATTTGGGTGCAGGCGACAAAAAGGCAGATAGCTGAATTAGTCGAGAATACATTTTGAAAACACAATGCGATAAATCCTCTGCCTAGAGGCAAAAGGAGGCCAAGTAATTCAGATTGCTGGGGATCAAAGAGGTCTTTCAAAACTCTTTTGGGGAGTGTTTTTGGTAAAGGAGGGTTTGAAGAAAAAGTATAATGGGGCATTTCAAGCAAAGGAATGCACATGTGGCCAGATTCAGGCATGCAAAGGAGCTTGACATGGTCCATGATATGTAAGGAAGAAATCTGGGATGCTTGGAGCACCATCATAAAGTGGTGGAAAGCTATCAGTGAAGTGGCCAGATCCTAAAGGACTTTTAAGAATGTGTTACGGAGATTACACTGATACCAAAGATACGGGATGCTATTAAAGGATTTAAACAGAAGAGTGATGCTTAGAATTGCTCTGGCAGTGGGGTATAAGATGAATTTGAGTGCGGGAAGCATGTAAATAGCGTAACTTCAGTTGTCCAGTTAGGGGGAAAAAATGAGAGGAATTGAATTAAGGTGATGATGATAGATATTTTGATGACGATGGTGATGATGGTGGTGAATTGGATTATACTGAAAACTTCTCAGAGAGATTAAATGATTTATGTAAGATCCCACAAGACAGTGGTGAAAGTAAAAGCAATGCACGGTGCTGACTCCAAGACCAGTGCTCTTCTCACTACATTAATGGGAAGTTCCTCAAAGTTGGAAATGATACATTATCCATCATTTTTATTCATTTCTATTAATTCATTTTATTTTTTAAAGTAGTTTTAAATTTATGGAAAAATTGAGCAGAAAGTACAGATATTTCCTGTACATTCCCTGCCCCTTGTTATTGTTGTTCAGTAGCTCAGTCCTGTCCAATTCTTTGTGACCCCATGGACTGCAGTATACCACCCTGTCCTTCTCCATCTCCCAGAGCTTGCTCAAACTCATGTCCATTGAGTCAGTGATACCATCCAACCATCTCATCCTCTGTCGTCCCCTTCTCCTCCTGCCTTCAATCTTTCCCAGCATCAGGGTCTTTCTAATGAGTCAGTTCTTCGCATCAGGTGGCCAAAGTATTGGGGTTTCCAGCTTCAGCATCAGTCCTTCCAATGAATATTCAGGATTGATTTCCTTTAGGATGGACTGATTTGATTGCCTTGCCATCCACAAGGTACTCTCAAGAGTCTTATTCAACACCACAGTTCAAAAGCATCAGTTTTTTGGCACTCAGCATTCTTTACGGTCCAGCTCTCACATCCATACATGACTATTGGAAAAACCATAGCTTTGACTACGGAACTTTGTCTCCTGTATAACTTTCCTCATTATCAGTATCCCTCACCAGAGTAGTGCATTTGTTATAACTGCACATCTACCAGTGCAGATGAACCTATACTGACACCTCATTAACACCCAAAGTCCCAACTTTACATGAGGGTTCGCTTTTGATATTGTACATTCTATGGGTTTGGACAAATGTATCCACAATTAAAGTTATCATCCACAGCAATTTCACTGCCTTAAAAATCCTCTGTGCTCAACCAGTGTATCCATCACTCCCCCCAACCCTCAGCAACCACTGACTATTTTATTATCTCCAAAGTTTTGTCTTTTCCAAAATGTCATGTAGTTGAAATCAAACATTATTTAGCCTTTTCAAATTGACTTCTTTCAGTTCGCAAGTTTCCAACACCTTTGCATAAATACTGAGTTTAATTTCTGGGTCATATGTTAGGAATATGTTTAGTTTTGTTAGAAATTTCTAATCAGTCTCCCAGAGTTGTTGGACAATTTTACATTCCCACCAGCAATAAATGAGTTCCTGGTGCTCTACATCTTCACCAGCATTTGATGTTGTCAGAGTTCTGGATTATAGCTGTTCTAATAGGTGATGTCTTCTTAGTTTAATTTTCATTTTCCTCAAGACATAGAACATAGAGTATCTTTTTATGTGCCTTATCTTCTTTGACGCAGTATCTGTTGGAGGTCTTTGGCCCATTTTTCTAATTGGATTGTTTATTTATTGATTGTTGAATTTTAAGAGTTCTTTGTACTTTTTGAATAAAATGGTATTTTATCAGATTTGCCTTTTTTAAAAAAAAATATATATATATATATATATTTCCTCCCAGTCTGTGGCTTTTCCTCTTATTCTATAAACATTGTCCTTTGCAGCCTTACTTTTATCCTCAGTGTCCAACCCAGGCATAGACAGAGAAACTGAATATTAGGTAAATGAATTATTCTATGCTGTTCTGGGCAGAAATTGCAGAGATGGCTTGTGTATAGTTTAACAACTATTCTTTATCCTGAAGAAAGAAGTACGATCCTGCAATTTGGAGTCTTAACAGAAATGAAAGTGAAAGTAAAGTCGCTCAGTCGTGTCCAATTCTGCGACCTCATGGACTATAGTTGGCCAGGCTCCTCCATCCATGGGATTTTCCAGACAAGAGTACTGGAGTGGGTTGCTGTTTCCTTCTCCATATAGAGGAATAATTTGATTCTTTGTTATGTAATTCAACTTTAAAATAGCAGATGCACTTCATTTTTCTGCCACTTTTTGTCTCCACTGACTGAAATAGGGATAGTTTTCTAACATATGTATGTTAATATCTATGTGGAAAATAAAATTTAAGCAACTACGTGTAAACAAAGAGAAAAGCTTCAACTAAGAATGTGGACTCCCTGGCGGCTCAGTGGTAAAGAATCCACCTGCAATGCAGGAGAAAGTGAAAGTTGCTCAGTCATGTCCAGCTTTTTGCGACCCCAGGGATTATACAGTCAATGGAATTCTCCAGGCCAGAATACTGGAGTGGGTAGCCTTTCCCTTCTCCAGGGGACCTTCCCAACCCAGGAATCAAACCGGGGTCTCCTGCATTGCAGGCAGATTCTTTACCAACTGAGCTATCAGGGAAGCCTGCAATGCAGGAGATGAGGGTTCAGTTCCTGGGTTGGGAAGATCCCCTGGAGAAGGAAATGGCAACCCACTCCAGTATTCTTGCCTGGGAAATCCCATGGAGAGGAGCCTGCAGGCTACAGTCCATGGGGTTGAAAAGGAGTCGGACACTACTTAGTGACTAAACCACCACCAAGAGTGTTCAAATGTCTTCAGATATTCTACAATTTATCTATTAGTTTTTGCCACTCATTCGTTCACTTACTTATCTGTCAGATACTACTAAACATCAAGCACTAAGAAACGGAAAAGGTTAAAAGGTAAAATATACAGAAAGATAATTAAGAAATTCTAATGCCTTTATTTTTTTCTACAAGTTGGAATAAGACTTTCAGTATTCAATTTACATTCTATTCAAGTCAAGGACTATTAGTGTTCTGTTACAGTATAATTTCATAATTACTAGCCAAGGAGAAGTCAGGTCTATAAGGGGAATTTGTATTCATGCTTTGGATATGTTTTGAAGATTTCTAGTAAAAGAGAAATGATATTAATTAATAGTTGTCATATTCATAGTGTTTACTATGTAGCAAAAAATTTAATTTGTTTTTCATATGACTGCGTACATGAGTTTGCTCAAGCTCTGGGAGAGAGTGAAGCACAGAGAAGCTTGGCATGCTGCAGTCCATGGGGTTGCAAAGAGTCAGACATAAATGAGCAACTGAACAACAAAAAGTTTTTAATACTTATTAAAATGAGTATTAAGAAGTATTATGAGTACTATGAAGTAGGTATCCAGCTCCCCTCTACAAGGCTGTAAATTTTCAATTTCACATTTTAACTTTATTTTAGATGAGAAAACATATATTAAAGAAGTTCAGCACTTGCTTAAGATAACATGCAATAATAAGAAATGAATGATACAGGATTTGAGTATAAGAATTTTGCTCCCAATTCTACAAATATACAACATAAAAAAACTATTTTGCAACAACATAAAATGATTTTCCACTATGACCTGTTATTCAAGCAGAGAAAATATATAAAGAATGATTTATAAAATATCCTTCTGAACATCTGAGCTGAAAAATTCATACAATTTGACTGACATAATTTGGTCAGAGGAAAATAACTAATGTGACATATAAAGGTTTACCATGAGAGGTCCAAGGAAGAAAGCATTTGAAATTGGAGTGTCCTGTTCAAACACCTCACTTTTGAGCAATAAAAAATGTCATAAATAATATTTTAAATATTACACATTTCATTAATTTGTGCATAGTACTCACACTGAAAGCAAGACTCTTGAAGGTGTATAAAGTTATACAAACATAACATCTGTGAGGAAGGGGGAAAGTGCCATAAGACCACTAATATGTGTGAAGCATTCTATAAGAGCAGAAATTTTTTTATCTTTCTGAAATATTATCTATAATGTATATGTGTGAGTTTTTAGATTCCTAATATAACCCTACCTGCTCATTCTGTTTAAGAAACATGAGACTGAAATGGAATTCTACATGAGATTAATAGAAAAAAAGATAATGAAACTGTGACTTCCATACAAAAGTCATCTGATCTGGAAAGAAATAGAGCCTTGTAGATTTGCTGCTTTGCCCTTTTGATCAGTAATTTCTTTTCAACCTAGAAGTAGCTATACTATTAATTTGGGAAGGAAATATTTCTATGAAAAGAATGTACAATATATGAGTCACTTTGAATGAGAATATTCTTATAAAATAATCTATATAATAACCAAGCAGAATGTAGAGGGACAATAATATTTATAAGCTTAAATGTGGAGAGAACTTTTGCTATATAAAACAACTTTTTAAAAGGAAATATTTTTTATACAATTAGGGCATCGATATTAGATAAACCTTACAGATTTTATATTACATCAAGCAAACAGCAGGTGCTTCCCTGATGGGTAAAGAACCCAACTGCAGTGCAGGAAACATGGATTTTATACCTGAGTCAGGAAGATCCCCTGGAGGAGGGCATGGCAGCCCACTCCAATATTCTATTTTGGAGAATCCGGTGGGCAGAAGAGCTTGGCGGGTTACAGTCCATAGATTCTTTACAAAGAGTCAGACATGACTGATGTGACTGGGCAAGGATGCATGCATGCATGCAAACCAAACACTATGGTATAAAGGTTATAAATTCAAACAAACCAAAGAATGAAAGATCTATTGGTGTATACATGTCAACCCCAACCTCCAAATTAATAAAACATTGTAAAGCAACTATACCCGAATTTAAAGCAAAAAGAAAGACCAAAACTGTCATAACAGGAAATGTAAATAAATGACTCACTTGAAAATCTAAATGGCATAGAAAAATTAGAAATTCATGAAATGTTACTGGATCCTCAAAAACATGAAAAATTATATTGGTTTCTGTGGTATTTACAAAGTCAAATTTTGTTTTACCTCTCATCTTCATTAGTTTTATTTTAAAAAACAATATGCAGGCAAGAAGGACTCAAATATCCACTTCATTTTCCATCATTCTGGAATCACAAAAGCAAACCAATTCACCCACATAATCAACTAAAAGAGTACTTACAATAATTTATAATCAAAGAAATATATAATTCTAAAGCTGAAGCACCAAATTTCCTGAATGCAGTGAAAAGTAAGTTTTTCATTGTTAAGTCTTAAAAAATAGTTTGCTTTTAACCTCCGGGATTTCTTCTATTTTATAGATATGACCCATGAAATATCTCAGATTTCAAACTCAACTCATTTTAGTCCTATTTGTGATTTCCAAAATGCCTTAATTGATTTCAAATTAGAAATAAATGTGTTTCAGCTTCAAGATCTAAGTCTGAGTTGCTCTATTGTGTGTATTTTAGTTCAACTTAGTATCTGGACAAAACATGGAATTTTAATTAATTTAATCATAATTACATATGAACTATAAAATTAGTTTCTTTCCTCACTGACCAATGAAAATAGTGAAATAATTACTAAGAAAAAAACTTTATGTAGCTCAACATTTGTTCCTTAAGAACATAGGATCCTTTCAGATCATATCTTCCATTGCAGTTAAAATTAATAGGACAAATTATAGACTATTACAGCTTAAAAGAAAATTGGAAAATCAGTTTGCTCACTTTTACCTCTACACATTTACTATATTCTTAGTAAATCATTACTAGACATTATAACATTGTTAGCTATCTACTCTTACCATTTTACATACCATAAAATGTGAATACTAGCTAATTAAAGATAATAGTGTGTGTTAGTCACTCAGTTGTGTCCAACTCTTTGGGACCCCAGGGACTGTAGCCCGCCAGGCTCCTCTGTCCATGGGATTTTCCAGGCAGGAATACTGGTATGGGTTGCCATTCCCTTCTCCAAGGGATCTTCCGGACCCAGGAATCGAATCCAGGTCTCCCTGCATGGCAGGCAGATTCTTTACCATCTGAGCCACTAGGGAAGAGACAAAAGATAATAGAAAACTTCCTAAATGTTGAACTACAGAGAGTTTTAAAAATCACATTACCTAACATGTGTTTCCATAAAATTATTAATTCTGTAGGACATTAAAAGGATTTACATGAAAAAAAAGTAGTCATTGACAAAATAAAGGTGAGAAAGTCTGGGTTATCAAAATTTAGACAATTTCTTCACACAGAACTACATGTTTAATTTGTATCCCATGAATCTTTAAGAAAGGGATTATACTATTGTATTTTTACAAATGTGTGTAACCAAAAAATATATTCCATTGTCTTTTTTTTTCCAGAACACCTTATGGGCTAAGTTTTGGCAGGACTTATTTGGATGAAATCAAATTCAAAAACCTATAGCACATGAAAACCATGACACATTGGACAGTCATTAAAAACTTAGCAGAAAATTTTGTTCATTAGTTAAGTTGATTACAACGTTTGGTAATATTTATATTTATTATGTATCACATAGTATATGCTTATATATCTCTATTTCTATCAGATCTATCAATTTAAATTTCATAAAATTGTACTAATTCTCTTCTTAAAAATGCATTAAAACAAATGACCTACACACTAGAATGAAAAAAAATTTCTATTTTAAATCCTGATATTAAACACATTCAAGAAGTTTGCACTGAATTCAAGGTTCAAATAGTAAGCCTGGGATAAAATGGCATCTACATTCTTTCCATAAAACTGTTGCTTGGATTTCAACTTCTCCACCTAAGTTTTCGCTCATTTGCCACAATATGTTAGAGATTATGTTTTCCTTTACCCATTTTGCCTTTAAAAGACAAAAACTAAATTCCCTACAGCAAATTCTCTCCAATTTTTGGAAGGATATTGTCTGAAATTATTGGGGACAGATTTTAGTACTATATGTTTATCAAGTTACATTTTATTTGTTCCCATAAGGAAAACTGAATCTGGAAATAATTTGAAATCACATATTAGAAGGAAGCTATTAATCTAGGTCTGATTTCCTAGTTGAAAAAAAATCAAAATATCATGTTAAAACAAGTATTATTATAACTGAACATGAGTACTTTAGTTGCCAAATTTAACTTTTCTTCTTTTTTGTTTCATTTTTTATAAAAATGTGAAAAGTGTGAACAGACATCTCTGTTTGAAAAGTCCTATTACATCAGTTTTCCTGGTGTGATTATTAGCAGCATCCTTTTTCACTTTCATAAGTGTCCTAGTTTGGATGATGAATTATGTGGTCATCTGAGTCAAGAAGAGCCATTGTTCCCACCCATGACTGATACATGTCAATGTATGGCAAAAACCACTACAATATTGTAAAATAATTAGCCTCCAATTAAAATTTTTTAAAAAGTTGTAGAGACTTTATAACTTGATCAAATGAGCTTAGGAGCCGTTATAATTTATTATTATTTGTTATCAAATTAGTGCCTAAACTCTACATCTAATAGTTCTGTCAGGTAACTTACTCCTAAGAATACAGAAGCAGAAACTGGTTAAAGAATTTCAGATATTGCCTACTACACTACCTCTATTATGTACACTATTCATGGTGTATATACGTGTGTGTATGTGTGTGTGTGTGTGTGTGTGTGTGTGTGTGTATAGTATCTCAGAAGAAATTTTTCCCCCAGTAACCTCCTACTTTTCCCTTAGAGCTACTCCACTACTTACAATATTTTTGGTTGATTTGTTTCTTTGCTTGTTTCGATTTGCTTTATTGCCTCAAAGACAACTGGCATGAAGACTTTAATGCTACTAAGGTTTGAAAATGTTAAAGAGTGTCTTTCAGTTTATTTGTACTCTGCCATTTCTCTCTGAGGGCATAATTCCCAAATGAACAATAAAATTAAAGAAGTCAGAAAAAGGGGAGGATAAGGAGAACATACTGAATGAAAAAGAAATATTTAAAAAACTGTAGTTCTACCTCATATTTTTTCAAGCAAATACTTTTATCTTCAGGCATAACAAATTGATAGGGTTTTCCTATTGAAAATAGGAAAATCAATTATATTGATAAATTTTGCTTAAAGAAAAAATGATAGCCATAAAATTCTTTAAAAGAATAGTTTGTTGGTAGTAAGACTTTTGTTTTAACTGGAAAAGTGTCTTGTCATTAAATTCAGAAAATACTCAAATTATTATTATGAGATCACTACTGAAATACAATGTTTGCCATCATGATTGTATTAGTTAAGATCTTTTGGCTACAATAAACAAAGAATCCTTGTAAAGTTTTATTCAAAAAAGTAATTTTGTTAGTAATTCCTACTCCCACACTTCCTCCTCTGTACCAGATATTTCATCTATTGACCAAGATGGACCATCATGCAGCTAACCATCCTTATTTGGAGCGCCTCATAGAATTAGTTTTAATCTATTATACTTTGGTAGGTTGAGGACTCTTTTAAGAGAGAGGTCTATGAATTCTTACCCATTATTTACATTATACTTACTGTTTACATTGGATATTAGACTATATATTACATATATTATATTTACTTTATATTTATCATATACATTACACAAAATTTACTTTTAAAATTCTATAATTTTTTAAAGCTAAGAAATAATACTGCAGTTTTGTAGAACTAATTTAGTCACTGTCTTAATTAGCATACCTTTACCAAGAAACATTTATGGCAACAAAATTGATTCTAATGTTCTTGTTGTAGACTGTAAAATAGCACCCCACATGGAGGCATGTCTAACAGCTGTCTTATGCCAGGAAAGCCTATGCATTATAACTTCTGCCAGCTGGGGTGTAACAAAAGAAAAAATGTGCGTAAGAATAAACATATATATTTCATGTTTACATATCTTTTGCCTTTGTTTTTTCAAGTGAAGTCATTGCTACTATTCCAAGCACTAGAATAACAACTATCAGCATAACTTACTTTGATAACTCATAACTCATTTTGATAATCGTGGCTTCTGCTTTACTATTTAAAATGCTTTTGTTGTTACCTCTTTATTGCAATTGGACCTTCAATATGAGACTCTCTAGAGAGCCCAAAATTTAATAAACATAAAATTAAACTCAATAATTCTAATTAAGTAAACAACTCATAATGATGGGCACAATGACAAATGCCCACACAATTCGGTTTGACAGATGGTTTATAACCATAAATAAATAGAATAATGCATTTGTTGATTAGAGATTGGATACTCCTGATCTTTCTACAGGAGTTAACATGCTTGGGTCACTGTTTAGTAGAACAAGAGGAGAACAGAGCTTAATTCTTACTGTGGTGGCTAACCCTGGCCCCACTTTGATGCAGAGCACACATTTAGATGTCTGCTTTAGCAAATAGTAACTTGAAAGGAAAATTTTGTTTGAACATAAATTCTCAGAAAATCATGTCTTGTAGGAAGATTTGAAAATTTGAACTTCTTTATGAACAACAAGAGAGTATCCAAATATGGTGATAGTCAAACAAAAGATTATTGACAGTCGATTCTTTAGTCCAGTGCATCCTGCATCTAGATAGTGGTCACTGTCAATAACATCATCTTAAAATAAAATTGAGACCTGATAGTTCATGCACAGACATACATTTAAATGTTTATCAGGAATCCATATTAATTATCTACTAGAACTCCTACATGTTCAAAAGCAGCCCAGTGAGGATTATTTTATCATCCCCATTTTATAGATAAAGAAAACTGACTTTATTAAGTACTAACTCTGAAAAATAGCAAAGACTTAAATAAGGTGCTTGAAGACCTAATGAATGATGTGGGCCACATCACACAATCATCTGACCAGCATCCCCTTGCAAGACAGATTTCTAAAAGCTGTTTGTGGTTATCTCAATGTTGGAAGATAAGGAAAAGATAGCAAGTGTCTGTTTTAGATGAATCAAAACTACCTCACTTAAAAAAGAGCAAAAGTTTAACATATTGTATTAATCAACAAGACTGCTGCAAAATGTTTTAATTTCTGCTATTACTAAACTTTGTCTCCCTAGGCAAGATAGAATAGATTGAGCTAATTACAATAACATCCCCACTTTTAATTAATGTGTCTGATGTGTAGATAAGCCGCCAGCATTAGCTCATGATCTTGCTACACTCTCCCATCCATGCTTCCTCCTCTAGAGTCCCTTGTCTATTCTAAGAAGATCATATTTGCCAAATCACTTATACAGGAAACTGAATGGATATCTTTAATTTCTTCCTTTTCCTTCTCACATGCATTCTACGTTCGAAAGGCCCAAAAGCCCTATAGAAACTACTTTCTAAACATCTCTCTAGTTTCATTGTTTTCATCCTGGGTTATGTCCTCATTGTCTTTCACCTGGACCATAATAATAATATAGCATCCCAAATGTCTCCTATCTCCTTTTCTAGTCCATATTCCCAATACTGCTAATATTATCTCCATAAAACAGAACTTTAATTATGTGAGTTTTATATTTAATGAGTGCCTGCCTAGTCACTCAGTTGTGTCTGACCCTTTGCAACCCCTTGGACTATATAGCCTGCCAGGCTTCTCTGTCCATGGGACTTCCCAGGCAAGAATACTGGAGTGGGTTGCTATTTCCACCTCCAGGGGTTATTCCCAACCCAGGCATCAAACTTGAGTCTTGCATTAGCAGGTGGATTCTTTACCAATCAGTCACGAGGGAAGCCCGATATACCATCTGCTTACTGACAAACACACACACATACAGTTAAAACATTGATAATAAATAAATTTTTTCATTCAAGCTTCTCATCATGTTTTATACATCAGCCATTCTTTTCATAAATGGTGTCATCAGGTAACAGTCTTTCTTAGAGCTACATGATTCATTGAGAAAAACAGTCAAGATTGACAATCAGGTAAGTACCTTGCGGACATGACATAACTAAATAACTACACAGAACCAAAATGCATGTTCTTACAAATAGAACTGTGCAATTAGGGTATATATGTTTAGGAGTAGAATGGGAAGGATGTATCTGGTATTCATTTGGAAAATACATTAAAGAGAAGCTATTATTAGAGGTTATAGTTTGTCTTCTTCAAATTTATAATCTTTCTGGAAGGACTCTAAGCTGTGGGACTGAATTGGCGTATTTCTTGCTATTTTGAATCAAGGAGCTCTAAGCATTTCTGTTATCCTCCTCAATGTGTACATATTATTTCTGTTTGTTGTGAAAGTTGGTGTCTAGATCTAGGCAAAAATGGCATTTCAATTCATGTGTTTTTGTTGATGGATCTGGAAAGGGAAGAAACAAAGTTTTTCATGCTAAAGAACTGATTGCAGCCATATGATCTTTTCCACACTGATGTGATGAGTGGAGGGGGAAGCATGGTTAGCTTTATACAGAAGAGATTCCATTAAAAACATGAGCTGGGGCATCCATGGTGCATAGCATCAGGTACTAATCACAGACACATACTTCGCAGGTTCTGGTGTTTTTGTTTGAAAGCTCAGCTGCCACAGCATCGTACAGTCACTGCCTGGACATATTGTTGACGAGAACTGCCAGGCACTTTAACTTCATCCCTCACACAAGAAAGTGACAGAGGGTTGGAAACGCTCTCCGACATGACACCGCTTATACTTTTTTCAGCTGGAGCACAGATACTCTTCCATTTGTCCCCTCTTAGCTAACTCCCAGATTTTTTCAACATTCCTCTAGTTCTAGGAAATGTAAATAAAATAAGAAATGTGTGGCTGTGACACCATTTTAAACACATGTCATCCATTCCATACTGAAACTCCTATTTTTGTGGGACTTTGGGATATCGCTTTTGTTTTGTTCTTAAATATTCTTCAGATACAAAATATGAGAGTGAACTTTCGCAAACCAAACAAAATACTGCTTTGTGCATTTTTCAGGTAGGTTTCATTGTGATTGTGAAAGAAAGTGTTTCGCAAAATATGGATTATGTGATTTACTTATGAATGTATAACTCTAGATGATTTCTTATGCATGTTGGATATACTCAATTAACTCCAATCCTAAAATGAAAGTGAGTCTTCTCTAGTCTCAGACCTTCCTCTTGTCTCCTAAAGCCAAGATTATTCTTGCTATTGAGTAGAATTTCTCTTCCAAATAAGTCGCCTATGCAATCTTGGAAGTGGGCTAGCAAAGTATCCTGGTGGGCAAGGACACTCCAGACTATATAACACAGAATTTTTCACCCCTAATACCTAGGGCACTATATGATATCAATCTGTGTTACTGATTTCATGTATTGACTAGCTTAGCAATTTTAAAAAGTCAATAGAGCAATAAAATATCCAATACAAAATAGATTTGGCAGCATTTTACAATGACTTTTTTACTTTAGTCTTTTAAATGAGGGACAATATAGCATACCCTTCTAGTGATGACTGCTTTCTGGCATCAGGTATTAAGAAAATATTATAAACAATAGGATGGGAAAGATTAGAGATCTCTTCAAGAAAATTAGAGATACCAAGGGAACATTTCATGCAAAGATGGGCACAATAAAGGACAGAAATGGTATGGACCTAACAGAAGCAGAAGATATTAAGAAGAGGTGGCAAGAATACACAGAAGAACTGTACAAAAAAGATCTTCATGACCCAGATAATCACAATGGTGTGATCACTCACCTAGAGCCAGACATCCTAGAATGCGAAGTCAAGTGAGCCTTAGGAAGTATCACTACGAACAAAGCTAGTGGAGGTGATGGTATTCCGGTTGAGCTATTTCAAATCCTAAAGATGATGCTGTGAAAGTGCTGCACTCAATATGCCAGCAAATTTGGAAAACTCAGCAGTGGCCACAGGACTGGAAAAGGTCAGTTTTCATTCCAATCCCAAAGAAAGGCAATGCCAAATAATGCTCAAACTACCGCACAATTGCACTCATCTCACATGCTAGTAAAGTAATGCTCAAAATTCTCTAAGTCAAGTTTCAACAATATATGCACCATGAACTTCCAGATGTTCAAGCTTGATTTAGAAAAGGCAGAGGAACCAGAGATCAAATTGCAAACATCTACTGGATCATCGAAAAAGCAAGAGAATTCTGGAAAAACATCTATTTCTGCTTTATTGACTATGCCAAAGCCTTTTACTGTGTGGATCACAAAAAACTGTGGAAAATTCTTCAAGAGATGGGAATACCAGACCACCTGACTTGCCTTTTGAGAAATCTGTATGCAGGTCAAGAAGCAACGATTGAACTGGACATGGAACAGACTAGTTCCAAATAGGAAAAGTAAATCAAGGCTGTATATTGTCACCCTGCTTGTTTAACTTATATGCAGAGTACATCATGAGAAACACTGGGCTGGATGAAACAAAAGCTGGAATCAAGATTTCTGGGAGAAATATCAATAACCTCAGATATGCAGATGACACCACCGTTATGGCAGAAAGTGAAGAAGAACTAAAGAGCCTCTTGGTGAAAGAGGAGAGTGAAAAGCTGGCTTAAAACTCAACATTCAGAAAACTAAGATCATGGCATCTGGTCCCATCACTTCATGGCAAATAGATGGGGAGACAGTGGAAACAGTGGCAGACTTTATTTTCTTGGACTCCAAAATCACTGCAGATGGTGACTGCAGCCATGAAATTAAAAGACACTCGCTCCTTGGAAGGAAAGTTATGACCAACCTAGACAGTATATATTCAGAGAAGGCAATGGCACCCCACTCTAGTACTCTTGCCTGGAAAATCCCATGGACGGAGGATACTGGTAGGCTTCAGTCCATGGCGTCACTAAGAGTCGGACACGACTGAGCGACTTCACTTTCATTTTTCACTTTCATGCATTCGAGAAGGAAATGGCAACCCACTCCAGTATTCTTGCCTGGAGCATCCCAGGGACGGGGAGCCTGCTGGGCTGCTGCCTATGGGGTCGCACAGAGTCAGACACGACTGAAGCAACTTAGCAGCAGTAGCAGCAGACAGTATATTGAAAAACAGAGACATGGCTTTGCCAACAAAGGCCCATGTAGTGAAAGCTTTGGTTTTTCCAGTAGTCATGCATGAATATGAGAGTTAGAATATAAAGAAAGCTGAGCACCGAAGAATTGATGTTTTTGAACTGTGGTGATGGAGAAGACTCTGGAGAGTCCCTTGGACTGCAAGGAGATCCAACCAGTTCATCCTAAAGGAAATCAGTCCTGAATGTTCATTGGAAGAAATGATGTTGAAGCTGAAACTCCAATACTTTGGCCACCTGAGGCGAGGAACTGACTCATTTGAAAAGACCCTGATGCTGGGAAAGATTGAAGGCAGGAGGAGAAGGGGACAAGAGAGCCTGAGATGTTTGGATGGCATCACCAACTCAATGGATACGAGTTTGAGTAAACTCCAGGAGTTGGTGATGGACAGAGAGGCCTGGCGTGCTGCGGTTCATGGGGTCACAAAGAGTGGGACACAACTGAGTGTCTGAACTGACTGACTGACTGATTAACTATTTCATATTGTATAGATATGTTAAATTAAGTAATTACTCAAATCCAAAAATGCAGTACTAGTGAGTGAAAAGAAATATGGAGAGTGCACTGGAGGTCCTCAGATTTGCTCTGTGATCAGGACTGGAATGAGAAGGAAAGGAGTGTTTTTTCATACTTCTTACAAGTGGAGGGAAGAAGATAAAAGCCTGGGATTGGGTGGATTTAACTCAAAACAATTTCTAAAATTACCTGTGAACCTTCCCATAAGGATCTGAGTTCAGCAACATAATGTTCTGTAACTGCTTTTTTTTTTTTTAATTTGTACGAATGAATGAGATTTAGGAATTAATTCAGGCAGATAATTGTGTATTTGAAACCATTCTTGTGACACCGAACCTTTTTTTGTCCTCTTCCCTTTATTGAAAGCCAATCACAGACCATATTCCATTAAGAACTTCTTCCAAATCGATGGCATGTAGTTCCATAAGATACAAAATGTGACCTATGCTTGTGAGAGAACGTTTTAGAATTTGATGTTTCCTTTTATCGATAACTTTTTTTCTTAATGTTCCTTACTGATGGATTGTAAATTTTTTAACCTTAGCTTATTTTGGACTATAAAATATATTCTTCAAACATTGATAAATTCTTAATATGTATTAGTAGAGTCTTAGAATATTACTTTGATTTCTACCCTGTGTTGCTTATACAAATATACAAATGAGCTAGCCTTGAAGCCACCCACATCCTGGTACATGCTAAACACAAATCAAGCCTCCATTATGAAACAAGAATCAAATCCACATCCTCTGTGCCACACATTGAAATTCTTGCCTTTTTTTAGCGAATATGTGTGTCAGCTCTTTTTCTTTTTTTCTTTTTGTGAACTTGCAGCCTCAGATGTTAGTTAAGTTTTACTATTCTTCAAAAGCATTTATTTGAAAAACATGTGAATGGAAAATGAACATGCTAAACTAATTAGGATATGCAAATGTGGTTGAGTGGGACTGCTTTTTAAGTGAATCATATTTATTTGAATACACAAATAAAAGAAAATTTGTTTCAGTAACAATCTGGAAGTTAGTTCATGTGGAACGAATAAGGGTTTAAATTATAAGGATTAACTTTTCAGAATCTACTTTGCAGTTCACCTTTTTAATAGAAGGAAATGTAGACTTGAGCCAGAGGCCCTTCTTGGCATTCAGAGAGGTTTGATGAGCCACAGCATACTTACCAAATTCTTGTCCTCATTTAAAATGAATGAGGAGACTGAGGAAAGGGGGCCTTCTGAGGATTTCTTTACTTTTTTTCAGAATGGTTTAAAGACAAGCAGGTGCAAATTTATAACTCTAGACTATAGGTACTTAAAACACCTTTCTTGTAAAAAACCAATATTGTAAGTTATAGGATGGAAAATATTTGGCATGTTCTTTCCCAACACTCTGTTCTTGATGCAGAAAGAACCACACGGAATGTTAAAAGAGAGAAATAACATTAAAAGAAAACGGAAAAATGATGTTAAAAATAAAAATAAATCAGGGCAAAATCATATATGGAAGAAATGGATTTTGAGGATATTGTATACCGGAAATATATCCCCAAAGAACTAAAGTTATAATTAGTATTTTGGATTCATTTTGCACATATAGAAGGATTGAAATTTATTAAGTCATGGTGAAATCAAAGAATAAACTGGAATGACTAAAAATGTTATTCTAGGTCACTTACCACCTACTCAATGCGTACCTTTTTTGTAGGGGTACTCTAGTTTTGCATGTGGTTACTTTATAAAACCTGTTTAATTTAAAACATTGCATTATTCCTATGAGATAATCCAATGCTCTAAGTTAGATCACCTACCTTCAGAATTTATATTGTTTCATTTGTTCCTCATTCAAACTACAAATATTTGTTCAGCTCCAACTATCTGCTATTCATTCTCAAGGTGCCTTGGGGAATACAAAGGTGAACATGACATGGTCATGACCCACTCTTAGCCAGCAGTTTTTGTGGAGGAGACCATGTATGAAAACTTATTCTCCAAAGAAACATGCTGAGCTACAAGGCTCTATGTGTCTGTCTATATGAGTTGATATGTTTCAGGACTTACTTTTTGACTGGATGGAAGTAACAGCAATATGGTTATGCACATGGCTGTATATAATATGGTTATATACACGGTAGCTAACTAGCTAACTTGTTGATTACCTGTTGGTACCAGGGACTGATTTTGAGTCCCTGTAGAGATGAAGAATACAGAAAGAAATCAAAGGAAATATTTCCAAGTGACTCAAAGAGTTTGGGGCAAAACAATGTTGTCTAAAAGCACAGATATAAAAATGTAATCCAAAGTTAGGGAGAGTCCAAGTCTTTTCCTTGGAGTATTATTAGGATTATGTCCACTCAGTGGCCCCAAATGGGATAGGTTGCATAGAGTTGGGAAGTCCTAGATTTGGCTTTCTTAGGGGTTAGTTACAGGGAAGCCTGGTGTGCTGCAGGCCATGGGGTCACAAACAGTTGGACACGACTGAGCAACTCAAATGAACTGAGCTTAGTTACAATAGACATGTTAACATACTGACATGGCACATCTGCTGCAGAAACTTAGTGGACCAACAGCAGAGCTTAAAGTAATAAGTGTGCTAGAGAGCACACAGAAGCCCCACTGCACCCGCATGAACTCTCTCTCTTGACTGGAAAAACTCTGTGGGATGGGATTGACTTGAAGCCCTGACGCCATGCAGTGGGACTAATGGGTCAGTGAAATACAAGCCTAGGTGTTTAAGTGAATTTCAAGTTACAGTTATTTAACTTGACCACAGACTATGATGTGAATCAGAGTGCATGTGGTATGAACTGTGAGATGTCTGATATCAACCACCTAGCATTTCCAGAATGTTTCCTCTCTTGCAGATTGATGATTTAGACTAGGTCACTTTCAGCACAAAACCTCCCACCAACATGGAGCTCTAAGTTTAGCACGTTAGAGAGTGATTAATAATCAAACCAGGAATGGATAGGTAATGCCAACACCGAGTGATATTTATATTTAATAAATTTTGACAACTAGGCAAAGAAGGTAATAGGCTGAGGAAGGAGTAACTGCAAATGAAGAAGAGACACAGAATTATGTTCAGGTGATGACAACAGTCTCACTATCTGAACTCTGGACCACAGGTCACAAAAAAGATAGTTTTGTGCTGAAAAAGTAGGCTAACATCAGATCTTATAGTTGCTTGACTACCATTCTCATACTTCAAAGTTAACATTATTGGTAGCAGGGGATTTTGAAAGTCTTTGAGTTGGCAAGTATGAAAATTTGTATTTTAGGAAGAACATCTCTTCTTAGTGGAAGGTGGCTATTATAATAATTCAGATAACAAAAATTAGATAATGATCAAACTTCAGAAATGGAATCTACAGTGCTTCCATAGATATGGGGATCGAAGAAAGGGCAGAAGATAAAGATGACTGCACGGTCATCTGGGGGACTAGAATCCACACTCATGACTTTGTTAGTTGGGTTGGTGTGGAAAAAAGAAGGTGATATTTTGGGGGAGGTTTAAGTAAAACACCATCTTGATATTGTGATGATCAATTATATATATAATGATCAAATTGCTAGCATGAGAATTTCTAGCTCTTTGAATCTGTTTAGAACAGTCGGCATCATTTCCGTCACACTCTCCATTTTCTGGTGGAGGTGGGCAAACAAACAATAACAAAAAAAAAACAAGGTCAACTAAAGTTGTTACTTGTTACTGGATCAGATTGGGCTCAAACCCTTAGCTGAAAAATAGCTATAGGACGTGTGTAAACCCATGGGATTCTCTAATTTGCCTACATTAACCACAAGCCTAAACTGCTTACATGATTATGCATTTATTTGGAGTCACACTTCAAATGTCTCAGAGTGAGAACTGGTCCTGAGTGGGAATTATCCGCAGGTTTGTTTCATCGTTTTAACCGCACATAGTTTCTGAAGGGAAAATTAGAGTAGAAAGTAAAAAAACAAAGACAAAAAGCATAGCAGGCCCAAAGAAGTGAATAAAGACATTGATAAATGGCTGCAAGAGCTGTTTAATACTAATATCAATACCAATAGTTTGGTTTAATGGTTGCTTGACCTCCATCCCTCTGTAGATCAGTATACCTTCTCTTTATATGATAAGAGGCTTCCCTCTTAAAAGTTCTAAGATCTGAGCTGAAACTATATTGTGCTTCCTTGTTCCCAAGCACCTGGGAAGGGGAAAGCCAAAGGTGCAAGTACATCCTGTACATCTTTAGAAAATGTTTGCATTTAAGGTTCAAAGTTTAAGCTGATGAATCCAAAGAGTAAAGGGCACAGCCAGACAGAAGTATAATTAAGCAGGAAGCATATCAAAAAGAAGAAAGTGACTGTAAATGCAGATATAATATTTGAGTTCATTTTTATTGACAACCAGTGCAAGGACCATGGAGATATGGACAGGCTCAAATGTAGAGAAGTAAAGCAAAACTTAGAAAATGCAGATGTTATTGGAACTCAAGGTAGAGTTTTGGGAGATCATTCTCCCATTTGATGCCTCTCCTTCGTATTTATGGGGGAATTCCAAAAATAGAAATATCCACAAAGAACAAAACATGAGATTTATAAACTGAGATGTAGATCTAAGAATTACTAACATATAGATAATAGAACACATAGGAAAGAAATATGTTGAAGGAAAGAGAAAAAACGATAAGAGATATTTTATTTCTCTCTAATAGGATATGGATTATGTATTTATATTTTAATCATTTATTTGAGAATGGCTAAAAAAATCCCTAATCCTTGGTTTAGGGATTAGCATAAGATATAGCCCTCTGCACACAGCGAATTCTGTGGCAATGAATATATAATCCTAACCATAAAAATCAAACATGCTCAAATAATAAGGATGCAGAAAGGATGCATACCAAATTTTTAACAAAATTTGGCACTAAATGGGTATTTAGAGTTTATTTTACTACATTGATGCACGTTACAAGATCAGAGCAAAACAACAGTCTGTGTCCAGACCAATAGATGAGCTCAAGATGTCTTCCCGTGTGGCAAACTCATGGGATTTTCAGAGCACCACAAAAGAATTTTTGTTGTTGTTGTTGGTACACTGCACCGCTGTCATCCACAGTTAGCTAACAAATATGATAGGTTTTTAATATAATCCAACCCGTCCTTGCCAGTGCTCCTTGTCGGTTACATCATCTTTCTGTGGGCCAAGAGTTTGTTTTCCCCAGATGGCCCTTACGAGACTGCTGACAGCCTTCCTGACTGAGAAACTGTGGAACAGCAATCTTCCGATTCATTTGGTAGTTCTGACAGAGAGAGCTGTTGATATCCTGATGCAAAGGCGCTCTATCAGGCATTACATAGTGTCTGTGTTCTCAGCATGTTTGGGGCGTGATAAGTCATAGCACATGCTTCTTGACATCTCTCTGCCTTTCACTGCCGTGTAGAGTTTCCTGAAGTTGAAATCGGGGTGACAGAATGTAAAAAGCCAAGTGTGACATCATCAGCAACTGGTAGCAGTCACTGTATCATAAATAATATTTTGCAGACATGTAAAAAAAAGAACTTGTGAAGAGCTCCCCACAACCTCTTTGAAGAAAATTTGAAATCAACGGTTCCATTCATTTCCACACCCTGATTTTTGCCAAGTAATGACAACATACAGAAATATCTGTCATGTTTTACATTGATAAGTCAAAGGACCAAAATCTTGGTAAGTCTACGCAGAGAAAGAGCTGGGAATCTTGTTTTAAGCAAATTGAAAAAAAGTTGTATTTTGCTTTGTTTAGTTAGAAATAGCTTTGCTCTTGAAAGTGGCATCGTATAACTGCATCTATAGGTCCCACAAAGCAATGGGTGGCACCGCACGGGAGGTGGCTCTGCCGTGCATGGAATGTCTCCTGATTGTGATTACGCTTCGGTATTAATAAGAATAGCAGCTGCAGCAATCTGTTCAATTTTATGCAAATTAGTCCTGGCCCTCTGGCTCCTGGCTAGTGGCCAAGGCAGCCTTCGGCTGGGCAAAGTTTGGATTTATGCTTTATTCTACTGCTGCAAAGGTTTATTTAATTATCTGTATTTATTTAAAGCAGAATAGTACAAAGCAATCGTGCATGTTGGTCAACTTTGCGATGGCTGAATTGTGTAGGGTTTCCCACACATCCACAAGCGAGTTTGAATCACTGAATATCTGAATCACTGACTACAACCCCGAAGAATAAGTAGGGGTGACTCTTCTCGTGACTTTCTTTGGTAATAAAGGGCTCCAAGTGGTTTCTCTCTGCTGTACTATTTTGAAGGCCTGTGAAATCAAGTAAGGCAGGTATCTTTTAAATGACACTGTAAATCTTTAGTAGCTGGGACTTGGGGAGATTATCTGAATTAGAGAATTTGATATACACGGTATTTTTAAAGAAATGGGTGAAAGTGGTCAAAGCACACAAACTTACAGTAACAAAACAAAATGATTTAGGTCTATAATATACAGAACAGAGACTGCAGTTAGTAATGCTGTATTATATACTTGAAAGTTGCATAAAGAGTAGATCTTAAAAATTCTTACCACAAGAGAAAAAATGTTTATGTGTGGTGGTGGATGCAAACTAGACTTATTATGGTGACTATTTCACAGTGCATACATATCATGAATATGTTGCACTCCTGAAACTAATATTACATGTCAATTATATCTCAATAAAAATATTTTTAAATAAATTCATGTCTACTATTTCCAAATATATGTGCCTAGCAAGCCAAAATAATCTAGCAAGATATGCTCTTAGTGCCCATTTTCATGATAATAATTTGTAATTTTCATCTCAATTTCATATGGCTGGTATATAAAATGTTAAAAATAGTTTACTGTCATCTTGTGTGAAATAATAATTCCCTTTTACACTTGCTTATAATAAAATTAATTGGTGTACCAAACTGATTTCTTCCTGAAGAGTATATAAGAGAACCTGGGTCCAGCTCACATCTTAATCCTCAAATATCAGAATTAATGAGGTTATAGCAAATTTTCAAAATGTAGTTACTGGATACCTACAATTCATTGATTTTCTACACAATCAGTTAATATGAGACATGGGTTGGCAGCCATTTCTGAACTTGCTCTACATGTTTTATGGTAATTTTATTTGTGATCCTTCTTGGTTTTCATAAATTCAGTTTTCATAAATACTACCAATTAAATATTTCATAGGACACTTGGGATAGGGAAATTCTATCTCCTATTTTATCAGCTAAGTCTTCTGCAATCATATTAAAAGCCACAAAATATGCAGAGATAGCACCCACCATTTTCAGCTACTTGTACTAAGATTTCAGCATCAGATTGTTCCTCCTTCCTGTTAATCTAGGCTCTTATGAGCCTCCTTTTATTTTAAGCACAGATTCAGCTGACAGCCAGCACTTGTTCTGGTTTTGAATCAAACGCTGGCAGTGTTCCCAGAATATGAACCAGTTGTTTCTTTTACACACTCTTTCATTGTCCCTCATCATCCCAACTGCTTTCAAAGCAATGTGCCATAACCAAACTTACACTTGCTTTAATGAGAATTAAAGTGCATGAATCAAAGCAATGCTTCCCATGTGGCCACTGACTATCTCTGGGGTAAATTAAGACAGTTGATCTGCAAAGTAGTAAAAGAAAATGCAGAAAAAAAAAAAGGGTGTAGAAGACATCTCCTGTTTCAAACTGAAGCATAGAAATTATGTATGTATAAATAAGTTTTCTCTGAATTATCCAGTCTCCCCCCTCCACATTTTAGCTATTAGAAACTTGATCTAAGAGTTGCTGTAACTATGCTCACTGGAAATGATAACAACCCTTCCACTTTTGCCTTTGAATATCCCACCATTCTTTTCTTCTTCTGATAATGACCAACATCTTATTTCCAATTTTCCATCCTCTTTATTGCTAAAATTTATTTTTAGTACAAAGTTATTTCTGCTGTTATGGTAAAGTTTACTATAATCCATTTCTATTCTGGATCCTGTTCAATGAGACTACTTTCTAAAGTTCTGAGAAGATATTTTCAAGTAAGATATTCTTGGGCAAGGATTTGGAAGACTATGTAATAACAAGATCTTATAGAAATATGAATTTATACCTTGATACTAAAATGTTAACCATTATTTTAATTAATAAGCTTTTATGTAGCTAATCCTTTAATATTGTGAAATATCACCATCTAACTTAGCTTTTGAAAAATGCTGATTTTTGAATGTTCACATTTATAAAACAAAAAAGCAAAGAATATAAATGTCTAATAAAAGAGGATTAGTTAAATAAGTATGGCACATTTAATATATGATCATCTAGACTGAAACTAGAAAGGATAAAAGACTGTGACATTTTACAAACTGAAAATGATAGGTTCTATTAGTTTTTATTTTACATACACACACAGATGACTGAAAGATTCACATACATGTATCGGAGTTGCATTCTGAAACTCTGCTCCACAGATGGAAAATAAATTTAGCTTCTTATATTCTCTACAAGTGATCCAATTTCCTCACTATTTCCCATGCTGCTGGGCTGGGAGAGATAGGTATATTGGGATAAGTTTACTTGCTAATAGCAGTGAGGTTTTCCACTTTGAGTCCATTCAAAAGTTCTAGTATCTTTGGGGCAAATGCTTAGTTATTGAATTTCCCTCTTCTCCCTCACATCCCCATGTACACTGATTCTCTGTAGGAGACATATGGGTAGACGGAAAACTATATGACTTTCCAACTGTTGAGGAAAAAGACCTCCTCTTCCCACAATGGCTTTTTATCTGTACTCATCTGTGCAGCTCAGTTCTTCCTGCCATTGCTCTGGTGTTCATCATGGAGACACTAGTCCCATCTGCTCTCTTGGGATTTCAGGTTGTTACCAACCATTCATGTTCACGGCCTTGACTGCTCATGTTGGATTTCAGTGTCCCTGATCACTGTGACCTCCTTGTCCATGCACCTTGCTTCTACTGATACACCCAACCAATCTTAAAATTATGCATCCCTTCTAGGAAGATCACTGAGATTTCTGCACCCCAGTTAACCTTTCAAAGGCCGTGGGAAGCCAGCAGTCCTATGACAGGCTCATTTCTTATGGTCAATGCTATTCTACTGGTCGTTTACCTTGCTAGTCATGGTACCAGACTGGACCTGGGCTTCTTCTATAAGTTTGCATCCTTTCCTACATTTGCTTAAGGAAGTGGACACTAGTTCTGATGAGCTCAAAATCATCCCATCCCATTCTTCCAAGGTTTTTCCAAGGTGGGGTGGGAATAAAGTGCTAGCACTCAACTAATTCCTTTTTCCTCTACATTTCTTCTTTCTGTACTACTCAAGTTCAGAAGAGGTGGGCCTTATAGTTTCCCCTCCTCTCTAAAAGAGGCATTTCCTCTTCTTTGGGAGCATTAGACCTCACAGCTTGCCCTTAGTAACGGAAACTCTTTGAGACCCCATGGACTATAGCCTGTCAGGCTCTTCTGTCCATGGGATTCTCCAGGCAAGAATACTGGAGTGGGTTGCCATGCCCTCCTCTAGGGAATCTTCTCAACCTAGGGATCGAACTGGGGTCTTCTGCATTGCAGGCAGATTCTTTACTGCCTGAGCCACCAGGGAAGCCCAATGATGAAACACCAAACTCCTAATCAAATAAGTGCTCCTCTTATGATCAATGTAGCAAGAAAATTAGGAACTAGGGATTTCTAAAACCAGAAACACATAGTTTGCAATAAAAATTCATCAGTCCAATTACAGAGAGTCATACTTACATATACATTTATATACATGAGTAGAGGCATATATATGCACATATATAACATGCTGGTATATCATGAAAGGCATATTATATACATTTTTCATTTTATGACATCCTAAAATGTTACCATTATTCAATTTGTGGATAAGATAATAAGTGATTTTTTATTTTCTTCCTTACACCTTTTTAAAATATACTTTAAATTTTCTAAAATTAACACATATTATTTTATAATAAAAATAATTTATCAAACAAGATAATGTATATTTGCAAAAATACCTGTACTTTAGCCTAAGAATTTGGTCTTGTTTGAGTAGCATTTTCCATAATATTTAAAATCTTTCTACTAAAGCATCAATAGAAGAATCACTTTAAAAGTCTAATTAAAAATTTTCAAGGCCTTAAATGTCTGCAAACGATGACTACAGCCATGAAATTAAAAGATGCTTGCTCCTTGGAAGGAAAGCTATGACCAACCTAGACAGCATATTAAAAAGCAGAGACATCACTTTGCTGACAAAGGTCCACATAGTCAAAGCCATGGTTTTTCCAGTAGTCATGTATGGATGCGAGAGTTGGACCATAAAGAAGGTTTAGTGTTGAAGAATTGATGTTTTTGAATTGTGGTGCTTGAGAAGATGCTTGAGAGTCCCTTGAACTGCAAGTTGAACCAGTCAATCCTAAAGGGAATCAATCCTGAATATTCACTGGAAGGACTGATGCTGAAGCTGAAACTCCCAATACTTTGGCCACCTGACACGAAAAGCTGACTTATTGAAAAAGACCCTGATGCTGGGAAAGGTTGAAGGCAAAAAGAGGGTGGCAGAGGAAGAGATGGTTAGATAGCATCACAGACTCAATAGACATGAATTTGAGCAAATTCTGGGAAATAGTGACAGGGACAGGGAAGTGACCGACATGGGCGTGCTGCAGCCCATGGGGTCACAAAGAGTTGGACACCAATTAGTGACTGAACAACAACAACAGCACAAATGTTTAAATAATTTCCCAGGATGCATATAATGAGTTGATTATAATATTTAGATTTTGCATTTTACACTTAGCAGAGTTACCCCTGTTTTCCATTTGAAGATGGAAGCTCTGGGTAGTTACCTATGGATGTGTCTAAGGGGTTCCTCTATCATCCTTGCAGCAGTTGTCTACAGAGATTATTAGTCTTGTGGACTGGGCCTTAATAGGCAGTTGTCAAGAATGTGGTATTTACCAAGGCTACCAATAGCTGATCTGCATGTGGAGTTTTGGATGCATTCGGCTTCTCATCTTATCATCTTCCTCTCCTAGGTACACACCTAATTGGATCAAGACCTCTAAGTATCCCCATCTTAAAGCCAAATAGACCCAACATAAAGGTTTTCTTTCCCATCTGTTCACTTTGGATCAATAGTTCTGTAAATGAATTTGCAGACCACCAAAACAAACTTGTGCTATGTATAAATTGTACATTGAAAACAAATTTTAACAGACCTTTCAAAATTTAAAACTAAGCAAGTCTAATATGCATATTAAAACTTAAGTTTGATTTCTTATAGTTAATCATTATTTTTAATAGAGAGGAAGCTAAGTCTAAACTTAAGAGCTAAATCTCATGAAAAGTCTCTGAAGTCAGGCTGAAAGATTCATTTCAGATACTAAATAACAGTACTAAGCTGTGCTCTTTGAAAATAAAGAATATTTTTATTCTTTCAGATCAGTGAACATTAAAATATACAGTGCTCTGTCCCTATAGAAAACAAGCAGAATATTACAGTATTTCATTTTGATCAAAAATTCTACTTTTTGGAAACACAAGATTATTTTCAGCAATTATTTGAAAATTCACTTTATACAGTATCTGCTGGATATCTTATATTTCATAGAAAACCATTCTGTGAGACAATCTGGAGAGAGGGAAGTAAAAATTAGTGCAGTTTGTAGAATAGCAAAGTTTTATCTTAAAAAGTTATATCCCGTTCTTTAGTATACATGGATGACTATCTGGCATTTCAAGCACTGTGTTAAGTGTAATGAAATTAAACTGAATCCAGCATTTGTATTACTATTTGAACAAATTTTTTTGCTCTTCGGTGCACAATCTCGAAAATAAGTCTATCATTCCTGGGTGGTCACTGTAGATAGCTTCAAGCATGCAAAATACAAAAAGCACACATGAAATATGCCAGTCTATTAAATTAACATCTTGCAAAAGCCCCTCTCCAAAATCCAGATGCTTATATTGCTTTTGACAGACTGTAGGCAGTAAAGTTTTAACTTAAAAGAAGGGGCTTTCCGTTTCTGTTTTCAAGTTAAAAATAATGAAAGGAAAACACACTGAAATTCCCACATTATTAAATAAAACATTTAAGTGGCCAAGGGCCAATCATTGTCACGCCATGAACAAATGCCTTACGGTAATATGTTCCATAACTGTTTGCTAAAAACTACCAATTTTAACACATTTGCACATGATTAAACACCATAAAAAGTTGCTTATTGAAGCCAGTGTCATAACACTGTTACTCACGCCCAAGGGTAGGGAAGCTTCAGTGCAAACCTGAACGAGAAAGGTGGTGTGAAATAAGTTCCACGTTATGAAAACAGATCCTAAGCAGATTTGCCAAATAGCTGACTCCATTCAATGGTCAGAAGTTCATAACATCATCACAAGACTGCAGGGCTAAGAAAATGTTAACTGATGAATTTTCTCAGCAAGGAAAATATGAACAGATAGATGATTAAAATTAAGTTTTGAAAAATCTATTCGACCCCTGTAATCTCCTTACAAAAAAACCATAAATGCTTACTGGAAAAAGTAAATTGGAGTTGGCTTTCTTCAGGTAAGCTCCTGCAAAACCTTTTAAAAGGCAAAAGAAATCTTGTATTAGAGCTAGTAATTGGTAAGCTAAGAGAAAAAAAAATAGCAGGAAGAACTTTTCAAGTTTTAATATAATCAGAAGTTGCAACTTTATAAAAAACAAAACAATAGCAAAGTGAAAGAGTAATCCTTTGGGACCTTTAGTGCCTCTGGGCTCCATCATGACAGTCTCTGCCTTCATCATCACATGATGTTCTCCTGTGTGTCTTTGTCTTCATGTGGCTGTCTTCTTACAGGGACACCAGCCATACTGGATGGGGGATATATTCTACTAGGTATGACATCATCTTGACCAATTACATTCGCAACAATCCTAGTTTCAAATAAGGTTAAACTCTGAGATACTTGGGTTTAGGACTACAACCTATCTTTTTTCAGGGCACATGACTCCACCCATAAGAGTTAAGTATTTGTGGAGTTCTATGTTGGTGTTCTAATTTTGCTAAAAGATCTCAAATCCAGAGAAGTCCATGCTCAATGGATGAATGGATCAATGAGGAATAGTTAAGTGACAGAATTACTTCTTTATAAATGAGGACTACTAATTAAACCAATTTAGAATGTGTTAATTTATATAGTGTTACATTATAAAGTGTTGAACATTTATTTTCAAATCATGGAAAAATATTTTTAGATTTAGGTGGCAGATCTTTAAAAGCTTTATTATTGAATTGAGATGCCTGAGAAGAATTTCTAAACATAATTGACCTGTTGAATTTCTCTACTAGGCAATGCCTAGATAATTAAAGCTTCTAAATTTCTGAAAGATGGATGCCTTGCAAAATTGCACCCATTTAGGTTGTACAGTTAAAAATAGTGTTAACATTAAAGTACAGTCCTAGTTCTTTCATTAATGAAGTAAATCACATAAATGCTACTTTAGGTTCTACATTTGTAAACTAGAGACTCTCAAATTGACTTCATGTATTTATTGTAAGTCTGAAGATAACAAATACCATCCATAGTAAGATAAATTTTCATTAATGATTAGTAGTACAATTCAGTTCATTTACCCCAGCCGCCCCAAGAGAAGTCCCGTTAGACAGCAAGGGAGAAGTCTGAAAGGACCACACAGTGCCGTTCCCAGCCCTCACCTCCTGGCATTTCCACTGCTCTCAAAACAGTCGTTTCAGCAATTGGAATTCTATTTGAAAAGAGGGGATTGTTTCTCTATTCCTTTCTCTCTCTCTCTTTTTTTTTTTTCCCCAATTGTTTTTATTAGTTGGAGGCTAATTACTTTGCAATATTGCAGTGGTTTTTGCCATACATTGACATGAATCAGCCATGGATTTACATGTGTTCCCCATCCTGGTCCCCCCTCCCGCCTCCCTCCCCATCCCATCCCTCTGCGTCTTCCCAGTGCACCAGCCCTGAGCACTTGTCTCACGCATCCAACCTGGACTGGCGATCTGTTTCACACTTGATAGTATACATGTTTCGATGCTGTTCTCTCAGATCATCCCACCCTCACCTTCTCCCACAGAGTTCAAAACTCTGTTCTATACATCTGTGTCTCTTTTTCTGTCTTGCATATAGAGTTATCATTACCATCTTTCTAAATTCCATATATATGCATTAGTGTACTGTATTGGTGTTTTTCTTTCTGGCTTACTTCACTCTGTATAATGGGCTCCAGTTTCATCCGTCTCATTAGGACTGATTCAAATGAATTCTTTTTAATGGCTGAGTAATATTCCATTGTGTATATGTACCACAGCTTCCTTATCCATTCGTCTGCTGATGGGCATCTAGGTTGCTTCCATGTCCTGGCTATTATAAACAGTGCTGCGATGAACATTGGGGTGCACGTGTCTCTTTCAGATCTGGTTTCCTCGGTGTGTATGCCCAGAAGTGGGATTTCTGGGTCATATGGCAGTTCTATTTCCAGTTTTTTAAGAAATCTCCACACTGTTCTCCATAGCGGCTGTACTAGTTTGCATTCCCACCAACAGTGTAAGAGGGTTCCCTTTTCTCCACACCCTCTCCAGCATTTATTGCTTGTAGACTTTTGGATAGCAGCCATCCTGACTGACGTGTAATGGTACCTCATTGTGGTTTTGATTTGCATTTCTCTGATAATGAGTGATTGAGCATCTTGTCATGTGTTTGTTAGCCATCTGTATGTTCCTTTCTCTTAAAGGTTTTAAGTGGACCTGCCCAGGGGAGTGAGGCTAGAGCTGCCAGCGCCACCCCGCCTCCTCCAGGGGAGAACTGTCTCAGGCCGGAGGATGAAATAAGCAGTGAGGAGAAGCAGGGAGACCAGAGTCCTGGTGGGCTCAGCTGAACGCCTGCATCGAGGCTGATTCATGTCAATGTATGGCAAAAACCATCGCAATAGTGTAAAGTAATTAGCCTCCAATTATAATAATAATTTTTTAAAAGTGAGCCTGTCAGGAAAAAAAAAAAACTTTAAGAGTTATTGTATGCAACTATTTTCTCCCATTTTGAGGGCTGTCTTCGCATCTTGTTTATGGTTTCCCTTGCTGTGCAAAAGCTTTCGAGTTTCCTTATGTCCCATTTGTTTATTTTTGTTTGTATTTTTATTACTTTCAGAGGCGGGTCAAAAAGATCTTGCTCTGATTTATGTGACAGTGTTTTTCCTATGTTTTCCTCTAGTTTTCTGGTGGTGGACCTCACATTCAGGCCTTTAATCCATTTTGAATTTATGTTTGTTTATTGTGTTAGAGAGTGTTCTAATTTCATTCTTTTACATGGAGCTGTCCAGTTTCCCAGCACCACTTATCGAAGAGGCTGTTCTTTCTCTGTTGCATATTCTTGCTTCCTTTGTCATGGGTTAATTGACCATAGATGCGTGGTTTTATTTCTGGGCTTTCTACCTAAATTAATTTTTTAGTGAGGCATGAGACAAGACTTGTAGTTCTTGTTTTACACAGAGACGGTCAAGGTTTCTAACACCATATGTTGAGAAGAGTATCTTTTCCCAATTAAATTGTTTTAGGTGAAATTCAACTGACCACATGTATGTGGATCTACCTCTAGACTTTGCATCATGTTCCATTGATTTCTTTGTCTTTCCGGTGGCCAATACCACACAGTCTGGTTTATTGTAACTTTACACCTCTAAATAGTACGTGTGTGCTCAGTCGCCCAGTCCTGTCATTCTTTGAGGCCCCATGGACTGTAGGCTGCCAGGCTCCTTTACCCATGGAATTTTCCAGGCAAGAATACTGGAGTGGGGTACCATTTCCTACTCCAGGGGATCTTCCTGACTCAGAGATTGAACCCTTATCTCCTGCATCCTTGCATTGGCAGGCAGATTCTTTACTACTAGCACTATCTGGGAAGACCTCTAAACAGTATAATTCACCCATTTTTTGTCCTTTTTCAAAATTACTTGAGCTATTTATGTTCTTTTGCATTTCCATGTAAAACTTTGAATCAAATTGTCATTTTTTTACCAGAAAGAAAAATGGCCTAATGATTGAGATGGTACTGAATTTATAGATAATTTGGGGCAAAAAGGGCATCTTAGCATTATTGAGTGTTCCATATTTCCTCCTATTTCCTATTATTTCCTTAATAGCATTTTGGCAAATTTTCAGGTTTGGATAATTATGGTTAATGCTGCCATAAACATTCTTACATAGTTCATTATTCTTTTAAATATAAATCTAGAAACATCTATTAATTCTATTTGATTAGTATTTTATTCAAATCTTCTATTTATTTACTTTTTGTCTCTTTGTTCTAATAATAACTGGGTGATAGAAATTAAAATCTGTATCATTGTGAATTTTTCTGTTTTTTTTTTTTTAGTTCTTTTAAATTTTTGTTTTATGTACTTTGAAAAATGGTGATTAGGTGTATGCACACTTAGGAGTGTTATGTCTTATTGGAAACTATGTTATTTGTTAATTAGAAAATAATCATTTGTGATTATATTTGATTTATTCAAGTCTACTTTGTCTGATATAAATATAGGCAATTCATCTTTTACAAGTTTATTGTTTTCATGGTAAATCTTTGTACATCATCTTAATTTATTTGGTGATATCCTTAAATTTTAAGTGTCTCTTTTGTCCTTGTGGGCCAAGTGGCTAATACTGTGTCCTCAATGCAAGGGACCTGGGTTCAATCCATGGTCAAGGAATTGGATCCTTCATGCCACAGTCAAGATCCAACACAGCCAAATAAATAAATTTTAAAAAGATACTAAATAAAAATCTGCACTGTTTTAGAAAAACAATTTAAAATATCTCTTTTGGAAATATTCTTTGCATTTGTCCTTTATTCATTTTTCCTTTGTTCTTTCTTCTTTGGATTAGTTGAGTGTTTTCTGCTATTCCATTTAAATTTCTCTGTTACCTTTCTAAGTATATCTCTTTGTATTACTTTTGGCGACTTTTCTATAAATTGCACTCTGAATTATAACTTATCACAATATTATATTTTACTGATATTATAATATCAAATGTTTGATAAAAGAAACTTAAGGCAGCAGAACTACATTTCCCTTTCGCAGTCTTCCATTTTTATGTTGCTATTGTCATTTACTCTATTTCTCTACATGTTATATACTCCATATGCTTTGCTAGCTTTGCTTTATATAGGCAGTTGAGTTTTAAAAGAAAATTAGTAAAAAATATTTATTATTATTTCTTGTGATCTTCCTTTTTACTAATAAATCCAGTTTTCCATCTGGTATCATTTTATTCTATCTGAACAACATCTTTAGCATTTTTTTTTTTGTCATGTATGTATGCTGGTGACAATTTTCCTCAGCTTTCATCTAAATGCTGAAAACTCCTTATTTCACATTAATTTTTTGAAGTTTTTTTTTTTTTTCAGGGTAAAAATCCTATCTGATAGTTTCTATTTTTTTCTGCATTTTAAATATGCCATTACATTTTCTTATCCTATTATTTCTGATTAGAAGTCGGTCATAATTCTGATATGTTTTCCTTTATTTCATTTGTCCTTTCCTTTTGACTGCTCTTAAGACTTATTTCTTCAGCTTTTATTTTTAGCAATTTGACTACAGTGTGTGAAGGTGGGGTCTTTATGACTTATCTAGATACTTTGTTCCTTGGGATGGTATTTTTACCAAATGTGAAACATTTTGGCATATATTTATTAAAATACATTTTTTTACATCATTCTGTTTCTTCTCAACTCTAGGAAACCAATTATACAAATGTTAGAAAATAGATGTACATTAGCTCATAACTAATAGATTGAGTCTTTGTTTCCTCTATGGTAAGCATTTGCTAAAAAATCTGGTTAGTTCCCTTGGACTTTTGGATTCTTGCCCATGTGTGCATAATATACAGTTGAAGACACGGATTTGAAGAAAACCTACACTTACATTTTGGAGCTCTTTCCTCTGTAACTCCATTGTATCCACATGTTCCTTCTTTAATTTCTAACTGCTTTTGCAGTTGCAAATATCTCCTGTTACTTCTATGGCCAATAAAACTGTGGCTTTCTATTTAAGCTCTAGCTGATTCATTTATCTGTGTTGTGAAATGCCCTTTCAACCTACATATCATTTATTGAAGTTTTCTTCTTTTAAGGGTTAAATAGAATACAGATTCTGATACCTTCAAAGAGTTGTTTTTATATTTTGTCCAGAGTTTATAATTATTATTTATGGGAGAATTAGCCTAATAAATGCTTTTCCACCATTATCAGAAACAGATCCTCTGGACTAGTGATTTATAAACCTGCTCCTTTGAATCATAAGGATTCAGAGAGGATATACCACTGTCTGCTAAGAGGTGTTCTGCTACCCTCTGTCTATATTTGTGGATCTTTAAATTAATCTACTTATATATTCATCTTTCTCTTAATGTTTTACTAGAAGAAAATATTCTACTATTTGAAAGTCATGTTTCCAGTCTCAGATTAGTTTCCAGGAAACAAAATGATGTTTTTAAATCTAACTTTTTTAACTGTGTATGCTTACAAAGATTATTTTATGGCAGAATCTTTGGGGATGTTGTTCATTCACTCCTGGGTTATCCAGAAATGTTGTTGATTTATGTTTGGTTCTAAATACATGAAAAGATGCTCAACATCACTCATTATCAGAGAAATGCAAATCAACACCACAATGAGGTACCATTACATGCCAGTCAGGATGGCTGTTATCCAAAAGTCTACAAGCAATAAATGCTGGAGAGGGTGTGGAGAAAAGGGAACCCTCTTACACTGTTGGTGGGAATGCAAACTAGTACAGCCGCTATGGAGAACAGTGTGGAGATTCCTTAAAAATCTGGAAATAGAACTGCCGTATGACCCAGAAATCCCACTTCTGGGCATACACACCGAGGAAACCAGATCTGAAAGAGACACGTGCACCCCAATGTTCATCGCAGGACTGTTTATAATGGCCAGGACATGGAAGCAACCTAGATGCCCATCAGTAGATGAATGGATAAGAAGCTGTGGTACATATACACCATGAAATATTACTCAGCCATTAAAAAGAATTCATTTGAATCAGTTCTAATGAGATGGATGAAACTGGAGCCCATTATACAGAGTGAAGTAAGCCAGAAAGATAAAGACTAATACAGTATACTAATGCATATACATGGAATTTAGAAAGATGGTAACGATAACCATATATGCAAAACAGAAAAAGAGACACAGATGTACAGAACAGACTTTTGGACTCTGCGGGAGAAGGCGAGGGTGGGATATTCTGAGAGAACAGCAATGAAACAAGTATACTATCAAGGGTGAAACAGATCACCAGCCCAGGTTGGATACATGAGACAAGTGCTCAGGGCTGGTGCACTGGGAAGACCCAGAGGGATGGGATGGGGAGGGAGGTGGGAGCGGGGATCTGGATGAGGAACACATGTAAATCTATGGCTGATTCATGTCAATGTATGGCAAAAATCACTACAATATTGTAAAGTAATTAGCCTCCAACTAATAAAAATAAATGAAAAAATAAATAATAACATAAATGCTTGAGCCTTATTAGAGTATCCTGGAGCTATCAAAGCCAATGGTAACAATGCACAGTGGGTTATGGGGAGTGGTGGTGAGTGTCCTTCAGCCTGTGGAAGGACTCTCTTAACCAGTTTAAATGCTCAATATATGTACACCAATGCATCAAATATTTACATGAGAACTGTTTTAGTTTTTATTTTCTTAATGGTGTTGTCTTTACAGTTTAGTAATAATGGTCAATCTTTTCCTTTTGATTTAAAAATTCAAAACTAGCTCCTGGTTAACCATAACAAAAATGCAGAAGATGCATCTTCGATCCCTAGATCAAGGAGCTCTCCTGGAGGAGAAATGGGCAACCCACTCCAGTATTCTTGCTGGGAAAATCTTACGGACAAAGGAGGCTGGCAAGTTAGAGTCCACAGGGTCACAAAGTGTCGCCCACGACTGAGACTGAGCAGGCAGGTAACCATAGCTAAACATTTATCTGATCATAAAAAATTGAAATCTAACGAGAAGCGCTTGTCACAAGTTGTTTTACAATGTTTTACTAACACAGCACTATAAATCAATTATACTTCAGTAAAGAAGAAAAAAGAATTTAAGAATAAATTGATTGAAAGGATTCCTCAATTTTTTACTACTCCTAAAATATTGCCCTTGTTCAGAGAAAACATGACTATAAAATTTAGTTAAAATGTTTGCTTATTCATTTACAGTCATGACTATGAACTACATTGCATAATTCATTTGTATGTATGTACCAGATACATAGTATTTTGTGAAGTCATCTCATACCATCAGCAAAAATCAGTGTAATAAAATGACATCCTCTAATTGAGATGGGGGCTGGAGAAAGGAGAAAACCTTTATGTAGAGACACATGTTTTATAATCTCTTTACTGTAATATTCATCAGTATACTATTAATTTTATGTGTAATTTTGCAACCTCTATTTCTAATATTATAGGAAAGTTGTTATAGTCATTCGCCAACAACTATTGAGGCAATAAATTAAAAACTGAATAAGAAACAGTCCCAGACTGGTGGAGTCAATAATGTCCTAATGTTGTAAAGCGATAAACTTAATGTCCTAAGGAGATAATCTTAACAGAACGTGGTTACTGTTATAACAGATACTTGTGCCTCATGCTGTGGAAACATTAAGTCTGCACAGATAATACACGCTGAATTACTTTTGCTGTGTCATATTTTATACATGAAGAAAATTATAGAGACTAAATATTACTTATTAGAAACCCCTAAAATTCTGAGTCAAAAATTTTTAATGAAATATAATAAATTTGAACTCCATTTTATACTCCCCTTTCCTTGAAAAGAAACTGTCTAGAGAAGTTTTATTAATTCTTTATATGTTTTTGAAACTTTAGCTATATATATTTATATATAGGAAAAACGTGTCATGGCCTGGCATTTTTAAAAATGTTCACAATCTATTTTATCATTCAATATTATCTTTGAGGGATTAATCTGACATAAAGTCTATTCATTTTCACGGCTGAAAACACACCTAGTTATGTGAATATACCCCTATTACTGATCAGTTTTCAAGTTGATGAATATTGGTTTGCTTCCAACTTTGTGCAATTATAAACAAGGCCACTATGAACATCCTTGCTTCTTTGTCTATAGTTCTGAGTGAAACTATCTCTAGGGTATTTATTGAAGTGTAGAATTGCTGTGTCTTAAGAGATGAAAATTCTCAGTTTTACCAGATATTTCAAAAATCAAGTCTCCAAAATTTGTTGTAAGAATTTTCACTTCTACTCAGTATTACTCTATGGTTTTTCCTACATTTTAACAATATTGGGTATTGTCAGACTTTTAAATCTATTGGGCATCATGCTGCTTCATGTGAATTTTCTATTTATTAATGAGGTTGGTTGATATATTTATTAACCCTTTAGGGTTCTTCTCCTGTAAATTGTCAGTTTACGCTCTTGCTGCTGCTGCTGCTAAGTCACTTCAGTCGTGTCCGACTCTGTGCGACCCCATAGACGGCAGCCCACCAGGCTCCCCCGTCCCTGGGATTCTCCAGGCAAGAACACTGGAGTGGGTTGCCATTTCCTTCTCCAATGCATGAAAGTGAAAAGTGAAAGTGAGGTCGCTCAGTTGTGTCCGACTCTTCGCGACCCCACGGGCTGGCAGCCTACCAGGCTCCTTCGTCCATGAGAGTTTCCAGGCAAGAGTACTGGAGTGGGCTGCCATTGCCTTCTCTCTTATGCTTTTAGACCATTTTAAAATAAATTATTTGGGCTTTTTTTTTTTTTCTTGTAGGTTTGTTTTATGCTTCTTAAGTCAGTTTCAATATCAGGATTGAAAACAATGGTAGCACATGTGGAGAAAGTTGTATTCAAACCATTATCTGTAGAACATAAGTAGGTTTTCAAAGTCCTACCTGCACTTTACCTTTTAAGGTGAAATTACATGAACAGATGTGTGCACGCACACACACACATAGATTCAGAAACTTTTTGGGTCACGCCTTAGGACATAGGCATCTCTATAGATGTAGGAGATTTGCTCATTTATACAATCTGATGATCCAGAAAAGGAAACAAATACGTCTGGATTTTCCATGTGAAAGAAACAGATTAATCATGAACAATACCAGGGAGGAGAGACTTCAGGTGATGGTACTGTAGTCTAGGGGTGTACAAACCCAGACAGAAATTTGAAATAATCACTTTTGCCTTTGTTGTCCATCCATCTCTCTCTGCCTCTCTGGTCTTCTGTACTTTGAAGCCTTCTGGCATCTCATCTTTTCTACTCTATGATGTCTCAGTTTTCTGCTTCACTCCAGTGAGCACTGAGATATATTGCTGTAGGTGTCAAGAGAATAACAATGTGATCACACTAATGTGAGAGTTACTGATTACATTCCAAGATGGTTTATGTGTAAGAGGTTGTCAACGGCTAACTGATAAAATGTAAAAGAAGGACAGGATATGCATTAAATAAAATAGTGCTAGACTCTAAGCTAGCACTAAGTATCATGTGTTTTAATTTTTAGCTCTCAGAGTACTTGTGAAAGAGATATAAATATACATACTCTTTCCACAATGTAGAAGCAAATTTAGGACATATGTGGTAGGAGGCTGGCAGTGGGAATCTGTCTTCTGCCCATCAATTATATTACTAGGGTAGGCTACATAAAAGACCTCTTTCTTGCCCTGATGCATGTTGGTACCATATGTCTTCCAGGTCCTCAAGGATAGATCTATCTCATTCTCTCAAGTCACTAAATTCATTCCTATTGTCTATCAAGATAAGAAGGAGCAAAAATTTGACACAGCCTTTGGAAGCTGCATTGACTATGTTGTACACCATTGAAAACTTTTACAAATTAGAAATTATTTAAGAGAAAAAATTATTTTCAGAATATTAACCATATCAGATATGATCACAGATTGAAACAGTAACTAAAGAAAATACACAGTTTGAATTGCGTATCCAGCTATCTATAAGAGTAAAAATGGCCAGCTCAAATATTGACTAAATTGTCAAGTCAGTTTGTCCTCAAAGCTTCCTTAAAAAATTCTTTTTTATATGTTTACTAATGTCTCTTTGAAGCTTATCAATTTTATAAACCTGAATCAACTTGATTTAATAGAATGTTATTGGGTGGCTTACTCTGTATGACATTCTGTGTCAGGCATTGTGGAGTTTAAGAAAGTAGACACACAGTTTCTTCCTCAAGTTGCTTGTGGCAATGCAGATGGGAAGGTGACATAAAGTAGGTGGTGGTGTGAAATGACATGAGGTGATTGGGACTCTAGTAAATTGGAAGCAGAGGCAACTACGCAACAGGGTGAACCAGCGAGCTCCACCTGATTATTGCCATTCAGGAACACAGGCACACGGTTGTCAGATTTTGTGATTTTTTCCCCTCAGGAGCATTTTTATGTGAACTATGATTTTTAATCAGTGACACTTTTTAAAATTAAATGCTAATAAATACTGCATTGGTGATGGACAGGGAGGCCTGGCATGCTGCGATTCATGGGGTCGCAGAGTCGGACACGACTGAGCGACTGAACTGAACTGAACTGCAAGTTGAATATGGCATACACACTGAAAAGATTAAAAATATTAACTGTAAAGTGGATGTCCTGGAATATTCAGCTCATTTCAATGAAAATAATTAATCAATCTTCTTTCAAGCACTGCCATTCAATTGAAAATGATCCATGATATCCAGGTTACCAGATCTGCTATGGATTGAATTTGTTTTCCCAAAATCCATATATTGAAACTCTAATCCTCAGTGCTAAGGTATTTGGAGGTGGAATTTGGGGGAAGTAATTAGTTCACGCAGGAAGAGTCCTCATGAAAGAAATCAGTGTCCTTATAAAAGAGACATGAGAGAAATGATTCCTTAATCATGTGAGATATGGTGAAAATATGACCATCTGAAAACCGAGATGGGAGTTTTCACAATGAACAGTGCTGAAATCTTAGACTTCTAGACTCCAGAACTTTAAGAACATAAATTTCTGTTGTCTCAGTCACTCAGTCTATGATATTCTGTTATGGCAGCCTAAGCTGACAAAGATCCAAAATAAAATAACATTTTTTTCCTATTTCCATCTTACGTTTTAGTCCCCATAATTTGCCAAACTTGACCATCCCTTCCTTGTGGTGACATATTTCTTCCCTTCCCTACCAATACATTTGCAACCCCTTCCCAGTCTCCTATGTAGCTCCATCACTGTGAATGATGCTCAGATGTGGGTGTTACTTACTTTCGTATCTCCAGTGTAGATTGTTCATCTGTGCCTCACATCCATAGATTCAGTTGGATGTCTAATAGGTATTTTGCCCAGAATCTACTCTTGATTTTTTTCCTAATCTTATTTCTTCTTGACTCAATTTCATTGCAGCAAATTGTGTCAGTTACTTAATCTACTCGTTTCCTCAAGATATGTCTAAGATTCATCACTGATATTTTCCCCTCAAACGTATCTATTTCTGTCTGTATTTACTGTGTCCACATGAGCCCTGTCTACCATCATCTTTTGCCTCTCAACATGCTTCCTTGAATGGATGTTTGCTTACTCTCATAGAGCAACCAAAAATCTTTGAAAAACATAAGTCTTATCATATACTTCTCACTTTAATACCTTTAGTGGCTTTCTAGGACCTCTGTGTGAAATTCAAAACTCTTAAATGGGCTGCTGCCTCCAGGTGGTCTAGCTTCTGCTAGACTCTAACACCATAGTCTGTCTTGTTCAAGTGCACTCCACCCACATTTATTTCCTCTAGCAAGCCAAGCTTCTACCAATGTCTGAAATACAAATGTACACTAAAGTATTTAGAAAGATTTTCTCTGTCTAGCTGCCATAGGATTTTATTGGGTCCCAATCCTTCAACTAAGTTCTCTTTGTCAATGTCAAGGTCAGGAAATCCAGTGAAATGCTGGTGGACCCCCATTTATGTCACCTTTAGTCATCATCTTGAACATCACTGAAAACTGAGTAAATTTTAAATAGCTTTTTTCACTCATGTGAGTAGCCTTTCTGATATCAATATTTTCACAATTTATCTTGATATAAACATATTTTATTTATTGCTTTTTTTAAAATAATTTTTTTATAAAGAAAGTTTTTCCCAGCATAGAACTACACAAATTCCTGCATTGCACATTCCATTTAGAAGATCATATTATCTCAAAATGGATCTAGGAAAGCCCAAGGAAAATATGAATATATTTTATTTCTTCCTCCAAACATTTATTGAATTCTTACCATATGAAAGACATTGTCCTAAATTCCTGGGATACATTAATAAGGAAAAGACAGAAAGCTCTCATGAGCTTATGAGGAGATAGCTATAAATCAAATAATCACACAGATAATAGATATTATTATAAACTGAGATAAGTATTATGAAGAAATGGGTTAACATGCATTGAAAGAGTATGACAGAAAGTTGGCATAGCTTAGGGGGCTTAGGAAAGCCTTCCTTGGAAATAATGTCTGAGTCAAGATATGAAAGATAGGAGGAGATTAATCAGATGGAAAGAATTTAGGAAGACAGAAAGAAGGATAGTTTTCCAGGGGTGGAAATAGCATATGCAAAGGCCCTGAACCCAAAGAGTTGGTATGTTCAAGAAGGTGAATGAAGACCAGTGCGGCACAACCAACAGAAACAAAAGAAGATTTAGTGGAAGGTGCTGTTCAGGCAATAGGCAGATACAGGAGGAATGCGAGAAGATGACCCATATGTTGTTCTGCAGTTCAACAGGCAGCTACTTAAAAATTCTAAATGTCTTGTCTTACAATTTTTCCTTCATCACTTATCAAATTTTTATATTAATAAGAGAAAGAAAGGCATAAATAGAAACATATATGGGCTATGCCCATTGTAAAACTCAAACAAACTAAATTAGAAAAGTCTAAAGGTTGAGTAACACAGAATTTTTAAAAGCAATATTTTGCTTGCAATTTTTTTTTAATCTTAGTGAGTACATGTGGGCTGATTTCAAGGTGAATTCTCTAGTCAGTACCAGTCTGAACCAGCTGTTCAGAAGCAAATTCAAGTCAGAAGCAAATACAACCTGTTATTACATGTTTTACCTAGAAATCATTCAAAAAGAGTAAATTTGCTTCCAGACCACACTTACTGCATTCCTAATGTGCAGGCAAACCATGCCCATTTAGCTCTAAGATTCCTATTTAGCACAATCACAAAGAGCTTTTCAAATATATACAAGTATAAAAGTGAGGCATGTGGAAGAAAATCAGAAAGTGCATGAGAACTGATCATTATGAGAGCTATTTCATCTATTCTTTTCATAATATATAAGAGGGTAAGTGAGCTTCCTGAACGAGAATACTTAAACAATGTATTTGAGCATAAAGTGAAAGAAAGTGAAGTTGCTCAGTCGTGTCCGACTCTTTGCGGCCCCATGGACTGTAGCCCACCAGGCTCCTCCATCCATGGAATTTTCCAGGCAAGAGTACTGGAGTGGGTTGCCATTTCCTTCTCCAGGGGATCTTCCTGACCCAGGGATCAAACCCGGGTCACCTGTCTCTTTCAGATCTGGTTTCCTCAGTGTGTATGCCCAGAAGTGGGATTGCTGGGTCATATGGCAGGTCTATTTCCAGTTTTTTAAGGAATCTCCACACTGTTTTCCATAGTGGCTGTACTAGTTTGCATTCCCACCAACAGTGTAAGAGGGTTCCCTTTTCTCCACACCCTCTCCAGCATTTATTGCTTGTAGACTTTTGGATAGCAGCCATCCTGACTGGTGTGTAATGGTACCTCATTGTGGTTTTGATTTGCATTTCTCTAATAATGAGTGATGTTGAGCATCTTTTCATGTGTTTGTTAGCCATCTGTATGTCTTCTTTGGAGAAATGTCTGTTTAGTTCTTTGGCCCATTTTTTGATTGGGTCATTTATTTTTCTGGAATTGAGCTGCAGGAGTTGCTTGTATATTTTTGAGATTAATCCTTTGTCTGTTTCTTCATTTGCTATTATTTTCTCCCATTCTGAGGGCTGTCTTTTCACCTTACTTATAGTTTCCTTTGTAGTGCAAAAGCTTTTAAGTTTCATTAGGTCCCATTTGTTTATTTTTGCTTTTATTTCCAATATTCTGGGAGGTGGGTCATAGAGGATCTTGCTGTGATTTATGTCGGAGAGTGTTTTGCCTATGTTCTCCTCTAGGAGTTTTATAGTTTCTGGTCTTACATTTAGATCTTTAATCCATTTTGAGTTTATTTTTGTGTATGGTGTTAGAAAGTGTTCTAGTTTCATTCTTTTACAAGTGGTTGACCAGTTTTCCCAGCACCACTTGTTAAAGAGGTTGTCTTTTTCCATTGTATATCCTTGCCGCTACACCATGGAATATTACTCAGCTGTTAAAAAGAATTCATTTGAAACCAGTTCTAATGAGATGGATGAAACTGGAGCCCCTTATACAGAGTGAAGTAAGCCAGAAAGATAAAGAACATTACAGCATACTAACACATATATATGGAATTTAGAAAGATGGTAACGATAACCCTATATGCAAAACAGAAAAAGAGACACAGAAATACAGAACAGACTTTTGAACTCTGTGGGAGAATGTGAGGGTGGGATATTTCAAAAGAACAGCATGTATACTATCTATGGTGAAACAGATCACCAGCCAGGTGGGATGCATGAGACAAGTGCTCGGGCCTGGTGCACTGGGAAGACCCAGAGGAATCGGGTGGAGAGGGAGGTGGGAGGGGGGATCGGGATGGGGAATACGTGTAAATCTATGGCTGATTCATATCAATGTATGACAAAACCCACTGAAATGTTGTGAAGTAATTAGCTTCCAACTAATAAAAAAAAAAAACAAAACCCGGGTCACCTGCAATGCAGGCAGATGCTCAGATGCTTTACCGTCTGAGCCACCAGGGAAGCCCCTAAACAAGGGCATAAACACTGATACAAATACTGATAAAGCAACCTAACTTTGGGAATTTACTACATGGCAGTTAACAACAATGACAACAAAATACATTGTTGTTATAAGATTCTTCACACACATGTATACATAGACACACACACACACACACACACACACACACATGTATGGAGCTTCTCTGGTGGCTCAGCGGTAAAGAATCTGCCTGTCAATGCAGAAGAACAAGAGATGTGGGTTTGATCCCTGGACTGAGAAGATCCCCTGGAGGAGAAAATGGTAACCCACTCCAGTATTCTTGCCTGAAAAATTCCATGGACAGAGGATCCTGGCAGACTACAGTCCAAATAGTCAGATATGACAGACACCACAACACAAGCATATAATACACATATGTACATACACATTTGTATATAAGAATATTTGTATAAGAATACTTACAGCAACATGGTGAGGACAAAAATTCGGCCACAACCTAAATTCTCATCAGTAAAAGAATGGGTGCATGGATTATAATAAAGCAAAGGCATCAAGTTAATATTTACAACATGAAACATGTCTATGTGTTTACCTGGAGAGAGGTTCACAAAACAATGTAAATTAAGTGAAAAAGAAATTGGTGTCTGTAACACAATCTCATTTTGGTAAATAAACAAAATATGTATATATACATAGATGTTTAGTGTAAATATAAAATGTGTGCAAGGATAGCTATTTTATTAGATGAGTTGGGCTAAGGATGATTCAATCATGAAAAAATTCTTTCCTGACACTCCTTATTGAACTATGTTGACACTTTCTTTCCCAGACCTGTATAGCATTTCAAGTTGGTCCCACAGGTTTGACAGACCCTCTAAGATAATTTTTAGAAGTCCTCTGACAATGGACTATTCCTATAAGTTGATAGGAAGTAAAAAAAAAAAAAGCAATAAAAAGTGGGTAAAATTTTTTCTAAATATACACACTATAAAACAGTATATCAAAATGGCTGATAAATATATTTGCTAAAGTAGAAAATATCTGTATCCCGTGACCAAGCTATCCTTAGTTTTATATACCCATCAGAAATGTGTACATATGTTTACCTAAGGACATATACTCAAATACTCACAGCAGCACTGTATGCATTAGCCAAAAGCTGGAAACTATCCAAATACCCATCAACAGTAGAAAAGATTTTTTTTATGTTAGCTGGAACACAATTTATGAACAGACAACTTCTGTAGACAAGCCAGAAAGACTTGTCTTCCTCAAATCAGCATTGCATTTATCTACTTCTCTATCTCCATGACATCTTGTTATGCTGTTACTACCTCTTGAGTCTTCCACTGTTCCTCCAGCCGCAGGAACATGTATCCAAACTTTAAAGCTAACCAAAATGTTCTCCCCACTACTAAGTATTCTCTGATGCAGCAGAAACCTTCTCATTATCTGAATTCCCATTATGTTTGCTTTGTTTCACCTCCCTCTCCACTGCTGGCCTAGGAAAGCAGCAGCAAGCCACCCTCAAAAGTACCTTAAAAACTGTATTAATAGACAAGACATCCTTGAAGATCAGAGATGAACTGCTTCCCTCCAGACTGAAGTGAGAGAAACACTCTTTATTCTTGCTTGAGCTGTTGGTAAATGTGGTCTCTGATAGAGCACTCGAATAAATAACATAGCAGGGCCAGTATTTTAATGTTTAACCGGTCCACCAGGATTGAGTCAAGAGGGTTTAATCTTCCTTTGTTACTGCTCAAGGTGTCCAGTTTTTAAATGTCAGACAGCATTCAGTTCAGTTCAGTTGCTCAGTCATGTCCGACTCTTTGCGACCCCATGGACTGCAGCGCCCCAGGCTTTCTTGTCCATTACCAACTCCCGGAGCTTACTCAAGCTCATGTCCATCGAGTAGGTGATGCCATCCAACAATCTCATCCTCTGTCATCCCCTTCTCCTCCTGCCTTCTATCTTTCCCAGCATCAGGGTCTTTTAAAATGAGTCAGTTCTTCGCATCAGGTGGCCAAAGTATTGGAGTTTCAGCTTCAGCACCGGTCCTTCCAATGAATATTCAGCACTGATTTCATTTAGGATGGACTGGTTGGATCTCCTTGCAGTCCAAGGGACTCTCGGGAGTCTTCCCCAACACCAAAGTTCAAAACCTTCAATTCTTCGGCACTCAGCTTTCTTTATAGTCCAACTCTCACATCCATACATGACTACTGGAGAAAACATAGCTTTGATTAGAAGGACCTTTGTTGGCAAAGTAATCTCTCTGCTTTTTAAAATGCTGTCTAGGTTAGTCATAACTTTTCTTCCAAGGAGCAAGTGTCTTTTAATTTCATGGCTGCAGTCACCATCTGCAGTGATTTTGGAGCCCAAAAAATAAAGTCTGACACTGTTTCCATTGTTTCCCCATCTATTTGCCATGAAATGATGGGACCAGATGCCATAATCTTAGTTTTCTGAATGCTGAGTTTCAAGCCAATTTTTTCACTCTCCTCTTTCACTTTCATCAAGAGGCTCTTTAGTTCTTCTTCACTTTCTGCCATAAGTGTGGTGTCCTCTGTATGTCCGAGGTTATTGATATTTCTCTGGGCAATACTGATTCCAGCTTGTGCTTCATCCAGCCCGGCATTTTGCATGATGTACTCTGTGTGTAAGTTTAATGAGCAGGGTGACAATATACAGCCTTGACGTACTCCTTTCCCAATTTGGAACCAGTCTGTTGTCCCATGTCCAGTTCTAACTGTTGCTTCTTGATCTTCATACAGATTTCTCAGGAGGCAGGTCAGGTGGTCTGGTATTCCCATCTCTTTCAGAATTTTCCACAGTTTATTGTGATCCACACAGTCAAAGGCTTTGGCATAGTCAATAAAGCAGAAGTAGATGTTTTCCTGGAATTGTCTTGCTTTTTTGATGATCCAGCGGATGTTGGCAATTTGATCTCTGGTTCTTCTGCCTTTTCTAAATCCAGCTTGCACATTTGGAAGTTCACGGTTCATGTACTGTTGAAACCTGACTTGGAGAATTTTAAGCACTGCTTTGCTAGCGTGTGAGATGAGTGCAATTGTGCGGTAGTTTGAGCATTCTTTGGCATTGCCTTTCTTTGGTACTGGAATGAAAACTGACCTTTTCCAGTCCGGTGGCCACTGTTGAGTTTTCCAAATTCGCTGGCATATCAAGCGCAGCGCTTTCACAGCATCATCTTTTAAGATTTGAAATAGCTCAACTGGAATTCCATCTTCTCCACTGGCTTTGTTCATAGTGATGCTTCCTAAGGCCCACTTGACTTCACACTCCAGGATGTCTGGCTCTAGGTGAGCGAGCACACCATCATGTTCAATTGCGCGGTATTGCACCATCGTGTGCAAACTTGTGCATTGATGGTCTCAAGACCGTCCCCAAGAGAAAGAAATGCAGACAGCATTGCCTTCACTGTAAGTCACACATACTGTCCCGCTTCGTTTTTCTAGCTCTCCCGAAAGAAGAGCCCATTGTTAGGCTAAAGTTGTTTCAAATAGGATCCCCCCTCCACCCCACCCAGCTCTAAAACACTTCTTTTGAAAAACCTGTACTGGAAATTTATCTTAGTTTGAGATCTGATATCTTTTGTGTTGGCACCTCAGTCCAAACAGAGGGAGAAACAGTTCTGAATTCTTCTTAATACTGTGTATTACATCTTTCAAATGTATGAAGGCTTAGGTGGGGGTATGTATTTCACTGACCATTACATACAGCCCCAGACATAAAGCACCTTCTACGTGCCAAGAACTATAGGAGGTAACAAGGATACCAGCATTATTAAAACCAGGTTCCAACCCCATTGTTATTTTCATGATTTTGGCAAAACACATATCTAACTCCGAAATATCATTTTAATAATATTGAACTATAACTTTACAATCTTTAACATTGTTTAAAAATAACTTCTATCAGGAAAATAAGCAGCAAAGAAGCATCAGCATAATTTTGTTTGTTTTTCTGCTTCATTTGATACCTGTATTCATGCTTTGATTCTCATTTTCTTGAGTAAATGTCCAAAGAAAATAAACTTCCTTTATAAAACCTCTATTTATAAAACTTGCTCTTTACTTTCTATGAGCTTGGACTCAGCATTGTTTTAAATACTTAAAAAGTTTGTTGGCATTTTTAAACATGCTTCAGAGGTTTGAAAAGATCTAGTTTAATAAAAGACATAATCAGAAGCCCGAAGGATTTTCTGACCCGCGACATACTTCTGGAAGACAGCATAGAGTCATGTAAAAAGAATTAGGGATATTTGGGTTACAGCAAAATTGACTAATTCTTTTAGTTCTGAGACTCTGGCTAGTTTATGAAGCTTCCAGAATTACAGTTTGCTCATCCTTAAAAAGATGATAATGTAGCCTACTTTATGAAGCTGCTTAGTGGATTCAGAGATAAAATATACACACTGCTTAGCATCAAATACTGTTAGTTTTCTTTCTTATCCACTTATCTGATGGTGTTAATGTTAAGACTCACTCTTTTCTAAATATTTAAAATTTATCTAGCTTAAAAACACTTTGAGTCTTAAAAATTACTTTGGCATTGTAATTATACTTTAAAGTATTAAATAAAATAGTTCTGGGATATGTAAATGTTTTACAAGCTGTGGAATCATAAGGACTGGTCAACCTGGGCAGGAAGCAGATGGGCAGAGAGGGAACAGGCCTCATCTTTCATGCTGGTGAATTTATGGGAATAATTAGAGCTTCACATGGAGCTGGTCATTTTATCAGAGTCTATACTATATAAGAAGAAATAAGTGTATACTTTAGATTGGAAAATGATTCTCTCTCAAATGATTAAAAAAAGGACACCTCTTTTTTTTTTTTTTTTAATCTTTTTGACAACTTGATTGGGGGAGTGGGGATGGAAAATGGCCCTACTTAAGAAAGGTAAGCAAACTATTGGCAGGCAATGACTTTAAATTGCACATTAAACTAATCCAGGGCTATGCCTTAATAAAGGCTAGGGCTGGGAATTCTTATGGATTTTCTAGCTCATTGCTGGGACAACATTGAAAGGCAATAAATGTTCTATTACTTACACAAGCTGCTAGTTCTCAGAAAATTAGTCACTAGTGACCTTTTGCCCTTTGTCTTGCTCTCCTTCTCAGTAACTGTACCTGATCTGAATCAAATGCAGACCAGTCCATAGAGAAGTTTTTCTGATAATCTGCTACAAATCTAAATAGCTGGATTTTGGTATCAGCAATAATGTTGATCTATTAAAGAAAAACACAATTATATACCTTTATCTGACCTTGAAACAAAAGCTGCATTCCCAAGTTACTGTTTTTAAGTTATTGCTTTAAGTAGATTAAATCTCATTTCCAACAAATAAGTCTCAGTCCAAACAAGCTGAATATGAAAAAGACATTCAACTGAAAGTTCTTAATTTCTATACAGCTAACAAAAAATATAAGATTCTTACAATTTTTTGGAGCACTTGCCTACATGTGGGACTGTGACTATATGAGCCATGGTGGGGATAACCATGAGGTGGATGAGGTTGGCTGTCTTAGGGCTGGTAGTGGAGGGGAACAGAAAAGGAGAGAAGTTATGTGATTTGGGTGCACCAGTCCTTACATTGAATTATATTGATTAGTTTTCCAGTTAGCAGGGAGACCTCCTTCTGACCCTATTTTCAGGGTCACTAGATCATAATGCAATCTCACAAAGAGGCTGGTGTCCCTCCTCATATTGCTTTCTGAGGAAAGTATGGACCTGAAAATCGCTCATTTGAAGCTTTCTTTTTTCTTCCTTTTCCTGGACTCCACCTAACAAATGCATATATAAATTGCATATACAGTGTAATAACACATAGTGCAATGGACACAGATAAGATATAAAAAGGTTCCAGCCTTTTGCCAAAAGGCCTTTTTAGAAATTGAATCTTGTGAATAGCATTTCATCTGAATCAGGAAAAAAAAATGATAATATGTGACAAACAGGTGGGTCTGCTATAAGATAAACCCCTTATTAGAGAAACCTGAAGGGTGTATTAAAATCTAGTTGAAGCATAACACTAAATATGAAAGACAGAGGAGATATTTTTGGTTTATTCATGTGCATTTTCATCTTAGATCAAACGTGATCAAGTTGATTAAGTGGCAGAGGAAATGTTTCTATGAATACTTATGATTAAAAATATCTGTTTTTTAAAAGATGATGGACTAAGTCCAATAAAAATTTATTTCTATGAAACATCCTGGAAAGTCTATAGTTTAACGAGGCATTTACTGTAATTCATGAGAAACTGACAAAGAGGTATCTTGACATCATGTGGACAAAACAGGTGACATTTTTCACATTTTAACTAATTGCATTGAAACTGGACTATCATACCAACAATCAGTAGTATGATGTCATTTGACATGCTATTACAGCTATTTACTGGGGCCTGTGGATACTTTGGAATCTGTTTCCTTACCTGCTATGCCTCTATGTCTTATATTATTCAACTAAAGGAAGCTGAATTCAACTAAATGTTCTCATCTTTGAACATTGACTTGTCTGTAATGTGGTGATTCTAACTTCCGGCTCTGTACTGAAGTAGTGGGTCACTCTCAACCCTACTTCTCCCTTGGTATTTATATACATACTTACTATTAGTCTGTTCTTCTCTTCATTTAGAGACATCTTGGGCTACAAACATTATACCATGAATTGACACCTTCAGGTGACTCACTAGTATGCCAGTTCATATCACCTGGAAAATGCCTACTTCTTTTTATTAATTCAAATCATTCTATAAGGTATAGATATCAATACAGTATATGAGGTGGTGTTACTGTTGAAAGAGGATAAATAATAGAATTGCTAGAACCACATAAGTGCAGTGTGATAGAATCATTCTTATCAACCAGTAAGCAAGATCCAACCAGTTCTACCCAAGTCCTGAAGAATCTCCCAGAGCATACCAACTCTCCAGGTCTACTGTCATTGTTTCAAACTGTTGGAAACATCAATGAATGGAGATTAGAATGTTTCCATTTTTAAAAATCCCCTCCCATTGAGTTCTTGATGCTTTTCTCCCCAAAAATGCCTATGTATTTCCATCAATGTATTTCTCCCTATCAAACATGCAGTAAGCCTAGATGCCCTAGGTATGAGTTGACAGCAGGCCACTGATAGTGTTGATAGAGCAAGTGTGATGCCTGACCTGGGAAGCTGGCTTTGCAGCTGATTTTAGTAATGTGCCCACAGGAAAATGTGTTGAAACTGGCCAAAGTGTCCATTGAGACCTCTGTGGAGAGTAAAGAGAGAGCTAGGGAGAGAGAAAGAGATTTTGCCAGAGCTCTTTTTAGCCTCATTTCTCACTGAAGGCCTAGAGTGCCTTGTTTTATTTATATGACTTTGATTATGAGTAAGTTAGTAAAGAAAAGAGATTGAAGCCCAGATAGTGAGTCTACAGATATAATTTAGATCTGAGTTTGATATTTATATCTTGAGTCATGTATAGAGGTTTGTCTTCAGCAGAAAATTGTGTGCCTGTCATTCATCCATGATACCATAGTAATTATAACATGATGTGTGCCGTCTTGTACGCTTCACTTTCTGGTTTTATGTTTTATTTATTATGTAATCTATAATATAATCATAATCAAGAATGAATAGAAATAATCTTGGCTGACTGTCTTGAATAGTTTATTTGTTACTCAGACTCGTGGTGATCTTAAGTTTCCTTTTTATAAAATAACAAAATTGGTACCTCTTAAATAGTTTGACTTCATGTTGTTAGTGAACAGGACTAGAGAAGGAAAAATGCCACCAGTTTTGGCCAAACTTCTGAAGAAATTATCTTGCAATCATTATCTAATGCTTCCAGAACTCAAATTTAGCTATGTACAAATTATTATGCAAGTGTCTCAATACTTCCAGTCTGCTAGTGAATTCTCTTTAGTCATCCTCATGGTTTGACTGGAATGGTTGCCTTTGATATGGAAGAAATTGCTGTTGGTTAGTGTAGGTATCACAACTGAAAACAGAAGAATTAGCTAGTCAATTTGTTACACAGGGGAGAAGGCAATGGCACCCCACTCCAGTACTCTTGCCTGGGAAGTCCCAGGACGGAGGAGCCTGGTAGTCTACAGTCCATGGGGTCTCGAAGAGTCGGACACGACTTCACTTTCACTTTTCACTTTCATGCATTGGAGAAGGTAGTGACAACCCTCTCCAGTATTCTTGCCTGGAGCATCCCAGGGATGGAGGAGCCTGGTGGGCTGCTGTCTACCGGGTCGCACAGAGTCGGACACGACTAACGCGACTTAGCAGCAGCAGCTTGTTACACAGAACACCAAGAAATTTTAAAGATTTAAAAAATCTCTTTGGGCTTCCTGGGTGGCTCAGTGATAAAGAATCTGCCTGCCAAGCAGGGGACACGAGTTCATTCCATCCCTGGGTTGGGAAGTTCCCCTGGAGAAGGAAATGGCAACCTACTCCATTATTCCTGCCTGAAATATCCCATGGACAGAGAAGCCTGGCAGGCTACAGTCCATGGGGTCGCAAAAGAGTCTGGCATGACTTTGTGACTAAATAACAACCACAGTAGACAGAGATTTAGTGCAAGAATGTTCTACAGTGCTAGGGGAATGAGACTTCCACAAGGACCCCAGGAAAAACTCCGAGAGCCCCAGCACTGGGTGGGGGTGGGGGACATGCCTTAGAATCTTCAGGAGTGTGGGGCACAGGAAAGCTGCAGGGGAATTGTGTTCAAGAGAGTTCTGCCAGAGCTGTTCTCTTGGGCCAGGAAGTTCTGGCAGCTACCAATGCCCCTTGACAGTCACTGAGCTAACGACAAGACACATGAATGCTCAGGCAAGGCAACCCAGTGTCTCCAGGATCATGCCTGATGGCAGCATCTACTGAAGTAGTGGGGATATGGCCTTTTAGGTCTGTTCTTAGAACTCTCATGCAAGTTCAGGCTGCTGGGATTCAGAGGTGACTCTCAATGGGTTAACTGCCCATCCTTCCAGGCTTTGGCACCTGGGGATGTCCTCCAAAAGAAGACATGGATGGTGGTGGCATGTCAGCATACCAAATCTCCCACAAACTGTGCTTATAGTAAAACTCTCAAAATTTTCTTCAAGATGATTTAGTTAATTAATAGCAAAGATATTCAATGCACGTATGTCCACGAGGCATAAATATTTCTTGAACTTTGTGTTCCCTGGGCAGTGAGTTATTGCATCTAGTGTTCTTCTCTAGGATGGACACTCCGTTACCTCTTTCTGGAAAGCCTAAAACCCACCAGACATTGCTTCCTCCAGGATCCTATGGACATTCCACCAGAGGGTGTGGGCTTACCTAGGTCACAGGACTTTATAGTCTATGAATAAATTGACTTTTTATTGTGTGTTTCTCTGACATGACTATAAGCTCATTGAGAGCATGAAATGAGCCTTGTGTTCAGAGTAACTAATTTATTGCCTGTTACGTATTACACATAAACAAATGAGGGAGTAATTTTGAACATGACAACTTATTTTATTTCATGTAAATGTCATATTTTTTCATGACTAGACCCCCTTCATGTATAAACCTTTTGTGCAAAGCATTGATTAACAATCTGCTATGTGTATTGCATTGCAGATCGTGTGTGGTCCTTGAGATACTTTGACTGTAAATTGAAACCTATCTCTATCCCTGATTTTTAAATGGTATAAAAAGAGGGTTTATTTCCTTGACCTTTTTTTATGTTTTAACTTTCCGAGCATGCTACATAACAAATTCTTTAAAAATAGTCTCATTTGTTTGCAACATTTTAGTCTATGAGAGAAAAGAACTAGTAAGAAATACATAATGGAAAGTAAAAAATAGGAAAATTATAAAGCATATTCTAGTTCTAGCTCTCATTGACCTGCTTTGCATCGTTGAACAAATCACTTGACATAAACATATCACAATTTCTCCATTTTCCTAATTTTAGTTTTCATTGCTTACCTAATGTTAATCTCAAACTCCTTGAAATCTTAACAGAAAGGATAAAAAGAACAATAGAATTTTTCTCTGAATTCTTCAGAGAGGTTGGCCATATAAATTTAAGATAGTATTGTAATTACATGGGGCACCATGTGGCATAGTGTTAAAGGAGGCTATTTTAGACAGACAGACAGGGACTCAGGATTCTGCTGGGCCACAGGCAAGCTGGAGGTAAGAAGATATCTTTGATCTTATAGACAAGGACTTCTAAAATACCAAGAAATAATTTCTGCCTCTAAGAGTTATTTCGAGTTTTAAATATATTATTTCATACTTTTAGGTGACTGCAAAAGTTGCATAAATGTCGATGAAAAGTTAGACAAAATAGACTCATAGACACAAGCACACACTCTCAGATCACAATATTAACCCACTCTTTAATGTGTAGCCTTTGGGTTCAGAGAAACATGTGGTATTTTACAAAATGGTTATTTTAGGAAAAAAATTAATCCAAGGTGTGGATTCTCTCATTAGGATATTATTATTATCACATCATGCTGTTTTTCCTAAGAGAGCAACATTGTTTTTTTGCCTAGATTCCCTTTAGTTCTATGAAAATGTCTCACACCTCACTCCCATAGCCACTTACATTGTTGCAATAAGTCGCTCATCAGTTCAGTTCAGTTCAGTCCCTCAGTCGTGTCCGACTCTTTGCGACCCCATGAATCGCAGCACGCCAGGCCTCCCTGTCCATCACCAACTCCCGGAGTTTACTCAAACTCATGCCCATCGACTCGGTGATGCCATCCAGCCATCTCATCCTCTGTCGTCCCCTTCTCCTCCTGCCCTCAATCCCTCCCAGCATCAGGGTCTTTTCCAGTGAGTCAGCTCTTCGAATCAGGTGGCCAAAGTATTGGAGTTTCAGTTTCAACATCAGTCCTTCCAATGAACACCCAGGACTGATCTCCTTCAGGATGGACGGGTTGGATCTCCTTGCAGTCCAAGGGACTCTCAAGAGTCTTCTCTGACACCACAGTTCAAAAGCATCAATTTTCGGCGCTCAGCTTTCTTCACAGTCCAACTCTCACATTCATACATGACCACTGGAAAAACCATAGCCTTGACCAGACGGACCTTTGTTGGCAAAGTAATGTCTCTGTTTTTTAATATGCTATCTAGGTTGGTCATAACTTTCCTTCCAAGGAGTAAGTGTCTTTTAATTTCATAGCTGCACTCACCATCTGCAGTGATTTTGGAGCCCCCAAAAATAAAGTCTGACACTGTTTCCACTGTCTCCCCATCTATTTCCCATGAGGTGATGGGACCAGATGCCATGATCTTAGTTTTCTGAATGTTAAGCTTTAAGCCAACTTTTTCACTCTCCTCTTTCACTTTCATCTAGAGGCTTTTTAGTTCCTCTTCACTTTCTGCCATAATGGTGGTGTTATCTGCATATCTGAGGTTATTGATATTTCTCCCGGCAATCTTGATTCCAGCTTGTGCTCCTTCCAGCCCAGCGTTTCTCATGATGTACTCTGCACACCCCATAAAACACTTGGCATGTATACACAATCCAAATTACAGATGCATACTTAGATAGAGAGACCTAAAACAAAACTAGTGGATTACATTTTGTCATGTATCATCATATTAATTGAAAACAGCTAGGTGTAGTGGAGTCTTAAGTAGAAAACAGGAAGTAGAAGATCCAAGGTAGTTATAAACTTGACATTGTGAAGGAGCATCCTTAAGATCTTTCCTTTATCATACTAGACATATTTATTTAAGAGTCTTATTTATAGATAGTGTTTGTCTTTGCTGGTTTCTTTTTGAATCTTCTACATGCATAGAACTTACACGATAGCTAAGTCTTATGTAAATCCACGGCTGATTCATGTCAATGTATGACAAAACCCACTACAATATTGTAAAGTAATTAGCCTCCAACTAATAAAAATAAATGAAAAACAAAAAACCCCAAAAAACTCAAATTGGCATAGATTTGAAGTTCATAGCCTTCCCAGGTGGCGCTAGTGGTAAAAAGCCCCAGGCAGGTAGACATAAGAGATGCGGGTCCAGTCCCTTGCTGGGGAAGATCCCCTGGAGGAGGAAATGGCAACCCACTCACTCCAGTGTTCTTGCCTGGAGAATCCCATGGACCGGGGAGCCTTTTGGGCTACAGTCCATAGGGTCACACAGAATCGGACATGACTGAAGCCAACTTAGCTCTTAGCACAAGGGTCATCTTCAGAGTTGAAGCTGTTTTAAATATATTTACATGTTTAAAAGTTTGTGGGCAAAACAAGCCCTGTTTAGTAATAAAAGGCAACCACAGACTTGCTTAAGAAAATAACCATATTAATTATATATTAAATGGTTCAAACAGAAAAGAGTAGCTGCAACTGTTTGTTTTTAGTCTCCAATGAAATACAAAAATTGAATAAATGCTTACAAACTTTTATGACAATTCAACAAAGTAATTTTACGCCTGTTAAATGTAACAGTTAAAAATGAATGACGAATTTTGTATGTTTTGAATTTTCTTTCTTTTAAAAAATATTTAGATAACTTTCATGAATTGTATTTTACAAAAGTAGAGTCTGTGATGTATCAGAATAAAAATGTATATACGTGCCTACGTACATTAATGCCTGATCCTGCCTTTAAATAATGTGAAAAGTGCTGCTGTAATTTATTTTCTTCAGTGGCCCTATTAGACATGTAGAGCAGAAACTACTAATCCTCACTCACATATAGAAAATATTTATCTTTAAGACATTACATGATATCACCAAGGTCACAGAGAAAGCGTTAAAATCAAATACCAAGTTTTATTATCCCATAGCCTATGTGTTTCTGCTTACAGTACATATCATCAGAGAAAGTGCTACCCTATGCTAAAAATCTATTTACCTAGGTACTCTGATGTTGCTTAGTTGTTAGCTAGCAATGTGGGGAGAAACACCAAAAAGTTACAAATTAACATCATCTATCTATCATCTCTCTCTCTCTCTCTATCTTTCTATTTGAAGACAGACCTCAAAAGGAGCATTTAAAAGTTGCCTTTTATGTGAGCATAAGGAAGAAGAACAGGTAAAATGGGCATGTGTGTGCATGTGTGTTTGTGAAAAATGAGTGGAGAAAACAGCTATTAAACAAGAAAAAGTATACAATCGATACAATCAAAGATTGAGCCTTTGTTGTTGTTTTTTTTTTTTTTTTGAGCCTTTGTTTTAGTGACCACCAATTGAAAATTGGTATGGCAGTGGAAACCCCAAAGTTATATTTTAAATCCCCAGAATTGGACTTGCCTTGGTCTAGGGTCAGAGTTTTAATTCTACCATAATTGCAAAAACATAAAAAAAAAAAAAAAAAAAAACTTCCTGGTTTATAATCAACTGTTTCATGGAATAGCTTTGTCCTTTTTATTTGAGAAGAATTGTAAAGTTTAGGGATATCTTGGGGTGAAATATTCCTTCATAGGTAGTGTTCCTTACCTGGTATCTCAGGTAACTTACATGACCCTCCATTGAAGACTTCACTTGCATCTATACCACCTGGGGAACTTTGTCCATGAACTGAGATAGAATTTTTCACAAGATCCAGAGATTCTAGGAATGCCCAGAATTTTTCTGAGAAAATCTAGAGCCAGTAACTTGGACATCTGTAATTAATGTTTGCAAAATTCTTCCAATACTGATGCTGACTAGAGCTGTAATATGAGGAAATAAATAAAAGTAAATTAGAATTGAGTTTCCCAGGTGGATCAGTGGTAAAGAATCCATCTGCCAAATAGGAGATGAAGGTTCGATCCCTGGTTCAGGAAGATCTCTGGAGAAAGAAATGGCAACCCACTCTAGTGTTTATGCTTGGGGGATCCCATGGACAGAGGAGTCTGGTGGGCTACAGTTCATGGGGTCACAAAAGAGTCGGATATGACTGAGCTACTAAACAACAATAAATTAGAATTGATCAGAAGAGTAAAGTAGGAAGAAAAACAACAAAAAGGCATGATGCTTGCAAAGGGTTTAGAGGTTTGAAGCTGCCCTCAGTCAGGCAACCTTGTAGATAACCGAGTTTTTGAGATTGCCATTGTGAAGTCACCTTGGATTTGTCAGTCATTTGGAGAGAAGTGTGCATGAGATGTGTTACACACACTGATGATAGCCAGTTAATCAGTGATGAGGCCTGCATTTGCAAATATGGAAAGTAAGTCTTAATTTAGTTTTACCTCCCAATATGTCAAATTTTCTGTCTGGAGGAATAGTTTTTGGCACTAAATAAGGCACTACAACTATCTAGTGGCAGCAACTTTGAATTTCTGAGCTCGGGTCCTAAGAACTTCAAATGAGTTACTAGCTGATGTCTTGTTAATAAGTCTCATTTTAGTGATATTTGTGCCTGGCTGCACAATCTTGTTTGAGCAGCCCCATGGACTGTAGTCTGCCAGGCTCTTCTGCCCATGGAATTTTCCAGGCAAGAATACTGGAGTGGGTTGCCATTTCCTATTCCAGGAGGTCTTCCTGATCTAGTGTACAGTATATATCAAGTCAAAATAGCCATTACTTTTTTGGGGGGGGCACAATATCAAGCTTTTTGATCTTAAGTTTCGTGACCAGGGATTGAACTGCGGCCCTCAACAACTTAAGAACTGCACTGCCAGGGAATTCCCACCCTTAATAAATATATTTTTTTGATGTCATTTGAAACCTACCACAGTTTTTTTAACCTAATGAAATAATCTACTTAAAACTTTTCATTTATAAAAATAAGATTTATAATACTTCCATAAAAATATCAGTATATTCAATTTGTTATCATTTTAAGTGCATGTACTTGTTTCTCAAGAATGTAGAATTATTTATTTAAATTTGTCCATTAGCTATTAGGTATATGACTGTATATTTTACCTATAATTTCTTAAAACTCAGAAAAGACAAAATTTATACTTCTTTCATTTGTAGGATATTTCTGATCTAAAGAGTATACTTAAGGGTTGTGTTAATGCTTCTTTCACCCCAGTGACCTGAGCCTTTTAGTAAATTCTGTTCTGATATTAGTTTTCCTAAGTCAGGAAACATTTTCCATATGTCACGGAGCATTATCCAAAGGGAGTTCACAGCCACAGTGCTCCAGCTTTATCATCGTCATTCTGGCTGTAAGGAAAGCCCTTCTCGGTGATAGCACCCATCTGAGAAATCAGACAAAAGCATTTCTGGTACACCATTGTTCTTGAGTTAGCCTCATCCCTGGACTGGAATCATTTCACAGTTTTTATTAAAATTATTATGAAAGAACAGCTGAAAAAATAAACTAAGTTGTCTGAGTGAATCTTATTTAGTGTCATCAAAGAAAAATTATCTGTCCTAGAGCAAAAGAGTGCAATGTAACAGCTGAAATGAACATCTAAGCAGAGGCATTAGAATTTGCTGAGGATCCCAGAAGTGCTCTACTTTCAGAATACTTAAAACATAGCAGAGAAAGAAAAAAGAAGGGATAAATGTCAAATAAGAAAATTATTAAAAATTATAAAAGAAAAACCACTGTAAGAGCTATTATAGCATGTCTACGAAAGCAAAACTAAAATAAATCATCTAAGACAAATAATTAGAATAAAAATCAAGATTGTACAATTATTAATGTATTCATATGCATTAAAATGTAGTTATGTTTAAAGACATTGAATAAGTAAATATAAAGGGAAAAATCAGTTATTAGGTGTATACATTTTGGATACAGGCAGATTCTTATAAGCATTTAATTTTATCATTGGAAAAGGGAACAGATTTACATGGACATTATCTTTGAATTGTTGTTTGAGAACTTAGTAGACAGGAAATTTGTGCCTGCTAAAAAAATACTCAATAATGCCTTTGGTGTTGTTTCAGAATAGTTTTAGATTGTGACCATGTCAATTTGAACACTAGAACTCAAAACAAGTTTAGTTAAAATAGATCAATCAAATCTTACAGAATTTAATAATTTTTCTAAAATCAGGAAGTAAAACTATGTGAATAATAGGAGAATACACAAAGTAGGAGGAAATGCATTTGTTTTAATAATGGCTAAAAACAGAAAATAATAACATTCAAGATACTTAAAACTGTCAGGTAAACAATTTTTACAATGTGTGTGGTTGCCATGAGCAATATCCATCATAATATGATCATTTATCAAAGGGGGCCTTTTAAACCCAATTCTGTATATAATAATGCATTTGCAAAAGAATATTTTCTTTTCTGATCTTTACTCTTCCTGCTGTAGCTTAATCATGAAAAAAATTCAGAATAGAAATTATTCTTGCCCATGGGGTTGTAAGCTAAGTAAAATAGAGGGTAAGAAATTTATCCCTTGAGTCCTCTAGATTAGAAGTGCAAATTTGATTAGCAAAACATATACCTGACAATAAGTGTGTTAGGCTACTCTGAGTCAAACTAAATATTATCCTCAGGGACTAGCTGAGATCAGGGCATTGGTTAAGGCTCAAAGCATATAAATTATAAATGGAAAGACTTGAATGACACAGCTATTTTATGTATATATAATCTTAACTAGCTGAAGACTTTTCAACAATTTCACAGCAGCTGTTCTCAGAATAGTAGGATTCTGATTGTTGACCAAAAAGAAAAAAATTACCTTTGTTAATGAATGCCAAGAATTGGAAACAAAAGAACTAACAAGAATTAGAAGGTTCACTTAATAATACACCAAATTTTTTTAAGTTGCAACAAACTTGTAAAAGTGCTATCATGTAATTCATAAACTTTCATACCTCAGATATAACATTTATTTAAAAAAATTTACCTCCCCAAGACATAACTTGAAATTTTTGATGAGTAACAAAACCAAGATATATATATATATATATATTCCATCTATCAGTGTAAAGGTACAAAATATTTGGCAGATTAAGCCTGTGTTCAAACCAACACAAAAAGTTACAGGAACTGGCAATGCAAAATAAGCCTGTTCCACACCATATCCAATACTTTAATTGGTTGCTTGTCTTTCATCAGTAGTGAGGATTTAGTGTTTCATTTTGCCAATTATCAAGATAACTGGACATTTTAAAGATACAAAGTGACAGGCTGAGATTATCTAAGGTACCTAAAAAATGCATTCAAAATGAACATCTATGGAGATTAATCTTTTTTTGGACTAACTTGCTAAATCTGAAGGGCAGTCTGCTTAAGGAACCTATCAAAATTCCCTGAAAGTCCATGAAGGAGGTTCATGGCCAAAATCAGCTTTCTCCCTGTGAGAAAGTTCTTTGGAAGACCACATATTTCGTTTTTAGAATTTGTATAGCATGTAGAAGAAAATACATGCATGTACAAAACTGCCTAAAATGAAGCATTTCACACTAAACGTAAACAAAATATTTAATATCTTCTTCCCAAACAAGTGATTTAAAACAGGCAAATGTTCTTATATTTCATATTGGGTGTGCTCTATTTTTCTACCTAGAACAGAAGAAAAAAAAAGTCTTCTTCAAAAGAAAACATAAAGTTGGAGAGAATTAAAACAAATACCAATTTTATTTTGTTAACAGGAGCAAGACACAGAGAAGAGAGACAAAACATTCTGCATCTTTGGACCAGTTTGTGATTAATCATAGGTAGATTGCCTCACAGAAGATAGAGCCAAACTCCTGGGAGAGGTACAGAACATGCAGGATGTTTTAGCTAGTAAATGATGACTTGTCACTAATCCTGAGGTCAGGACATATATTAGGATGGCAGACATATCCTGGTAGGCAACATGTGCGTGCTCAGTCACTCAACTGTGTCTGACTCTTTGAGACTCTCATGGATAATTCCTGAGAATTATCCAGGCAAGAATACTGGAGCGGGTTGCCACTTCCTACTCCAAGTGAGCTTCCCAATGCAGGGATCAAACCCGCATCTCCTGTGTCTCCTGCATTGGAAGGCAGTTTCTTTACCACTGCACCACTTGGGCTGTGATTGAGAAGCATAGGAGCAGCTAGATGTTGACCTATATGGAACTGTGCTCTCCTTCTAAAATATTCTGTTATGCACTGTGGTGGAAATTCTAAAGAGTTTCGACATCCCAGCCAGAAGCCATACAGGAATAATCTCTAAAGACTATTCTCATCACTCTAAAGAAGTGATGAGAGCAATAGCTTTCCGCAGCACCCCAGAGAGTGGATTTCTGGCAAGTCCTGCCAGCATGATGTCATAATGGTTTCCCTGTCATCAGCGGGCATGGCCATGCTCTCGTCAGCACGATTTGGACTGAAGCCCTGAAGAAGAGTCAGGTCATCTCCCTTGGGTATGCTATCTCAGCCTTAATGGTAGTAACTGTTCCTTGTAACTGCTGTGCTTCTATAGTCTCTCAAGCTGTCTTCAGCCATTACATACCAGCCCCTTGTTGCTCCAATCCCATTATAATTAATAGCTTTCATTGAAGTACAGTTGGTTTACAATGTTGCATTCGTTTCTGCTGTACAAAAAAGTGAACCAGCTACATGTGTATATCCGTCCGCTCTTGAGCCTCCTTCCCCTCCCAGCCTTGTTCCACCCATTCATCACACCACGCTGAGCTTCCTGTGATCCACAGCAGGTTCCTACCCTTTGCTTTGCACACGGCAGTGCACATACGTCAGCTCCAGGCTCCCAATTCATCCTACCACGCTCCCCTCCCGTGTCCACTGATCAGTTTCCTATGTCTCTGTCTCTATTCCTACCCACAAATAGGTTCATCTGGACCATTTTTCCAGATCCCACATGCGTGCATTAATATACATTTTTTTTTCTCTTTCTGACTCACTTCACTCTGTATGAAAGAACTCTAGACCCATCCATGTCTCTACAAATGACTCAATTTTGTTCCTTCTTAATATTAAACTTTCTTAGTCAATTGTGTGTGGTTTCTCTATTTTGATTGCACCCAAACTGACTTCTCTGCCATCTGGTTGGCTACTAAAAGGCTTCAAAACGCACCTACTATACAGCGCAAACCTTTCACTGAGCATCTACTGTGTACCGTGTCAGTGTCAGCTACGAGGGGCACACAGCAAACGGCATGGATGCAGACACCATTCTGGTCTTCAACAAACGTAAACCCCACCCACAGAAACATGATGTAAACAGAACACTGCAGTGAAACTGGATAAAGTTCTGGTGCAGGCGTAATGTATACTGAATTGATAGGAGAGAGGACAGGATGATGGAGGATGGAAGGTTATGTCCTGAATCATGTGGAAAGACTTTCTACCTCCTTTAAGTAGGTGTGTGCACTCTAACTAGTATCAGAAGAGAAAGTTTCAGGGAGGGAAAATAAGAAATTATTTTGAAATTTTATGTCAGAAAATAACATTAGATCTCTCAGGCACGATGCTTTCTGGCACTGGAGATTCTAAACAGAGACCAGATGACTATCCCAAGGGTTAACTTTGGGACTTAAGTCATTTTCAAGGTGCCAGTCCTTTGATTCTATGATTTATACAACCAAGTCAAGTTACATGATCACATTGTACTTGCTTTTTCTCCTGTGTTCCATAGCTTGCTTAATTGTACTTTACTCTTCCTTGACAATAATTATAAAAATAAACAGTATATTTTCAATTTCTTCTTATACTATATTTATACCTGGAATTATATATAATTTCCTATTGACAAGGTATTACTCAAGCCTGTCCTGTAATTTCTTTGTAATTCCTTGTCCTGCATCAGGTACTCATTTTTCCACTTCTATTAATAATAATTACACAATAGCTGTCCCATTTATTTGATGCTAAGACCTTTTTCTAACTAGTGACCCATTCCTTACTTTTCTAATGTATATCTGTATGTTAGAGTTTACAGTGCTCTGAAACAAACCAACCAAATTTTCAATGACTTCTGGTAATCTGTTAATAATATATTCTTTTAGGATTGTAATATACAGTGGAACTATATGTAACTTTGCTCTGTATTTTCCAAGTCTCCTGTAAATATGTTACCATATTTTCCTAATTTAAAAAATAAAAAGAAAGAGAAAAAACAAAACAAAATAATATATATATATATATTTAGCATTTACCCTAGAGATTATGCCATGCTTTCTTAACAACAGAAAAATATAAAGTATTCTCTCATTTTCTGACAAAACAAATGTTTGTCTTAGAAACATTGTTCTCTCCTTTGTGTCTTTTACATTTTCTTATGTATTTTAGCTCTACTTATATTTTAGAATAAGCTATTACAAGTATTGTTTTGTGGAGGTTATATTCAGTTTTATTTGTCCACACTATTTATTTACCCTTGCTGGTGCTTCATTCTCTTCTGCATTTCCACATTTCCTCCATGGGCTCTGAGCAACCCTGCTTGTTCTTGGCCCAAGAATAGAAGGGCCTGACAATACTTTGTAACAGTTTCTAGGGTTGTGTTTTCAATGAGCAGTCTTGAGGACTGAGGTATCATCTGCTGCTGGACAAAGATCAAGGATATTGCTGCTTGCCATCAAAGCGGAGAATCCTCTAGATCAGTGTTCATCTCCTGAAGTACAATGTGGCATTGTGTAGGTATCCACATGGGCAACCTCCCGCATCACTCTATGGACTTGTAAAGCATCAGGAACTGGTACAAAATGAAGTTCATGCTGTATGTTGGGCTGTGAGTAATAAAGTTCTTTTTTTCTGACTCAAGGATCTCCTGTCTTCTGCCAGCATTCATGAATAACAGTAAAAGACTAGCTAATGAACTTCTAAGTAAGATAAAATCACTCTCCAGCATAGTTCTTCCCATTATAATTCACTAGTCTGTGTTCTTCTCTGTCTGATCTTTTTTAAATTCTGAGTTTTAATCAAATTAAAATCCTGAGTTTTTACTCTAGAGCTTGTCATTTTCAGTTCAAGTATTCCAATTTATAGCTTTATTTTCATACACTTTGATTCTCTATTGAAAGTTTTCATGTTTTCACTTAGTTTTTCCTTTATTTACCCCATGTACTCCCATAACCTGATTATATAGGTCATGTGAATCAGCTCCTTGTATTTGATTTTCTTCTGATCATTGATCATAGGGTCTTCCCTCTTTGCATGTCTATTTATTGTTTATTATGTTAGACTTCTTGTATTAAAGACTTATATAGACTTCAGATACTGTTATTTGTACCAAAGAGAGTTTGTAAGGCAGAGAAGATGAAGATCTGATCACCATAATATGCTCAGAATATATTTAACAAACAGACAAACAAAAACCTAAGGCAATTACAGAAATAACTGATAGAAGCAGAATATACAGAACAAAGTTTGGTAAAATTAGTCCCACTGAATTTTGCTCTAATGATTCAGCTTAGCTAGCCATCACATCATAAAATTCAATTTGAAGTATGAAACACTATCATACTTGGTAACCATTTCCCCAGCATATTAAAAAGCAGAGACATTACTTTGCCAACAAAGGTCCGTCTAGTCAAGGCTATGGTTTTTCCAGTATTCATGTATGGATGTGAGAGTTGGACTGTAAAGTAAGCTGAGCACCGAAGAATTGATGCTTTTGAACTGTGGTGTTGGAGAAGACTCTTGAGAGTCCCTTGGACTACAAGGAGATCCAACCAGTCTATCCTAAAGCAGATCAGTCCTGGGTGTTCACTGGAAGGACTGATGCTGAAGCTTAAACTCCAATATTTTGGCCACCTGATGTGAAGAGCTGACTCATTTGAAAAGACCCTGATGCTGGGAAAGATTGAGGGCAGGAGGAGAAGGGGACGACAGAGGATGAGATGGCTGGATGGCATCACCAACTCAATGGACATGAGTTTGGGAGTTGGTGATGGACAGGGAGGCCTGGCATGCTGCAGTCCATGGGGTCGCAAAGAGTCAGACACGACTGAGTGACTGAACTGAACTGAGCTGAACTGAACCACTTCCCCCACCCTGAGCTATGTAATAGGAAAACTTAAGTTGAGGGGATTGAAGCACTCACAATTATAGATCCAGGCTCTTCATGGAGTGTCTTTAACTCTTAGTTCTGTCATGTATCAGGCTGTAAAGGATCTTAGGTTTCAAATTAAGAAAGCAGAAGTCTCCATGATATCCTTTAGTCAACAGTTAATAAAGGGACAATTCTCCTTCCCAGGCTAATTCCAAAAACTTGAAGCATTTGAACATACACTAATCATTTGATATGAGTCTCAGTGAAACCTAAAATTACCTAAGACTGCTGCTGCAGCTGCTGCTAAGTCGCTGCATTTGTGTCCGACTCTGTGCGACCCCACAGACGGCAGCCCACCAGGCTCCCCTGTCCCTGGGATTCTCCAGGCAAGAATACTGGAGTGGGTTGCCATTTCCTTCTCTAATGCATGAAAGTGAAAAGTGAAAGTGAAGTCACTCAGTCATGTCTGACTCTTCATGACCCCATGGACTGCAGCCCACCAGGATCCTCTGTCAATGGGATTTTCCAGGCAAGAGTACTGGAGTGGGGTACCATTGCCTTCTCCAACCTAAGACTCTAGGTTGTACTAAATCTTTTAGAATATTCTATTTTACTCCAAGAGGGAAATCAGTAGCTAGGAAATACAAAACAAAACAAACACTGCCAACCTATGCATGAGAAGAGAGGAAAGCAGAAAAATAGGTACTTTTTTGGGAGACTACTATTGGAGTATTTTGTGTGTGTGTATTTACTGTTAAAACAAACATCTTTCAAAAAATAAAGCAGTACACAATATTTTTTTTAAAAGCTGTGTGTATTCACAATGAGTGGCTGTCATACGTCCACTATGTAAACCTAGCTTAGGTGAATCCATGGTCCTTTGCCATGACAAGAATAGATCCATGCAAGGGCACCAGATACAGTTATGACCTCTTTATCTGTGTCTTTAAATATAGCCTTCAGGATGCCAATGACCTGTATCAACAGAAATATTAAAAGACATTTCCATTTACTTTTTTAAACTTTTCTTTTAGCCCAGAGTTGAAGTTCTTGGTCATAGTGGAAGTGGTTATGAAAATAAATTTTGAATGCATATTCCCTGAGTACTAGGAATTGTACTAGGAAAAACATATTATTTCCAGTGATCTTAGTTCAACACAAAGAAAAGATACCATCATCCTTATTTATAGATGAACAGAGAGAGAGAACTTAAGTGGAAGAACTGAAATCTGAACACAGATCTCTCTTGACTCAAATAGCCATATTTATTTCATATGATTATTGCACCTTCCGACTGTTTTGATCCATGGTTATGGTTGCAGAGATTGTTGAAAGATTATGGTGTATGTCTCAGTGTCAGACTGAAGACTTTGTGTTGAATTTGTCACTTTTTATGGGCTGAGATACAGCAAGTAGAATAGACATCATCAGGCATAGCATGTATGAAGTAAGTATGATTTACCCCTTTGCAAGGCTAGCTCATGTTCTGTATTGTTTGTGAAACCTCTGATTGTGGAGTCTGCCCTCCTTTGAGTCAGGAACACATTCCAAGATGCAAATCTGCTTATTTTTTTGTGAGGCTCTGACAAGAAAATTAAGCCAAACTTTCTCTAATTGATAGCAAAATCTGTGGGATATATATGTGTATATATGTGTATATATATATATATATATTTATGAAGCAGATGTGAGCATTTTGCTGTTTCTTATGGGTTATGCCCCCAAGCAATTGTCATTTTCCCCCCAATTTTTCTAAAAATTATTTCCAAAGATATAAAAAGTATGAATTTTTAAGGCTGACATTTACTCCACATTGCCCTTGGCATAGAAGGCAATAGGGAATGTACATGAAAAAGCACCTAAGTTTGTGCTCAAGCTAGAGACTCTTAATCCTGACCCATTAAGGAAAACTGAAATGATTTAGTGGGGCACAGATCAACACCTAAAGAACACACAACTTGACTGAAAGATTGAGGATTATATCATAAAAAATGGGAGAGGTAAACTAACAGTTTTAGAAAAGAATCCTGGGGCAAACTTAAGAAATGATCAAAGGGAAGCGCTACTAATGGCTTTAAAGCTTTTGGTAAATTAATGAGAATGACCTAGGTTAAACCATAAATTAGCTAAGTCAACTATCAATGTTATTTATGGGAGCAACACATTGCCAGAAAACAAAATTTAAGTATTGATGTACAGGCCCATTTCTGCGTGGTCAAAATGGATTTGTGCTTTAAGTATCTTCCTGATATAATTCATATTTCTTCTTCAATACCTGTTACTACTCTGCAGTTTATAATCACCCATTCTCTCTGAATGTTCTTTCTTTTAGCACAATATTCGTTTTCAGGCATATTCCTGTATGATGCACATTTGTTTTTCTTTTAAACTATATACATGTTGTGGCATGATCTGGACAGATTAGTCATAGCAAATGTTTCCAGAATGTTATTAGTACTGTTTCTAAGTTCTGGATATCTTTCTTAAAGATTAATTCCTAATCAGCTCTAAACCACCAAAATGTAGCAAAACATATGTATGCAAGTAAATGTATAAAAATATATATTTCACGTTCACTTCAGAGTGATATTTCTAAACATCATTATATTACTGTTTTGTTTAATATCACTGGTTATTTGTGATTACAAATTAGGTTTCCAATAATTTAAGAAAATTAAGCAGTGGTAGCTCTTTTCTATATTTCCAAGCATTCAAATCGCTTCAGAAATTCAAAACTTAAGTCAAATCACTACATTTGTTCATATAGTGTGAAATACTATTATTCCCAATGAAAGAATTTAATTAGAAAATCCTTTCTAAACTTACTGACAGTAAGGCATCAAAATATAATATCCTGTCTCTGTTTGTTTTCTTGTATTGCTAAAATTTGTTTAATATTTTATTATTTATCCTTACTCAGATTCATGAAAACAATTTTTTGTTTGCATTACCACTACATATAATGAGCAGTAGCTTAATAATACTTACATTTAAAACATCAAGTTCCTTTAATCCTTACTATTTCTTGATCATTTAGTTCATACAATAGTTAACTGACTTACTTAAAAAGAAAGATCTGAGTATTGGCTGTAGAAAAAGGTATGAGCACACACATTGGTAAAAGCATATCGTAAATACTTTCTATTATCAATACTCTAACTAAAGATGATAAATGTGAGTAGACCTATTATATTTAGAATAACCAAACTAATTCAAGTTGATCAATGGAAGAAAATAAGTCCATGCAAGTTTTTACATGAGATGAAATCTAAATTTTTGATTAAACTTGTAAAAATTAATTTGCCTTAAAATGTTCTGAGATTCAGGCACATACAGAACTCTGTTTGAAAGTTGGCAGAATTATAGCTATACCCCCTCCAATTATGACACAATTGTTCTCAGATTACTATCATGAAATTAACTGTGAAGAGTCTTGGTGAAAATGTGCAATACAAATACATAGCTGATGAGCTAGAAAGTATTTTAAATTTATTCACTAAATCTAAAACATCACTTCTTTGGTTGTATATTACACAATAGAAATAGTGGTCAGAAGTGAAAGAAATGAGAAGACAATGGAAAAAGGAGTAAGAATCCTTTCAAAAATACTGTGATGTAAAGCATCTATGTATAAAACTAACCTTGGCGTATCAATCATCTTCAGTATATGGCTTCAGGTTTCAGATTCCATTAATTTGAATGAGCATCAGTCAGCTGAACAGAGAAAGCATTTACAATGGAGGGAGATGCTTTTTCAAAATCAGGATATAAACCCTCTTTTGACAATTTGAAGTGTGATTTTCTCAGAGATAATCCATTTCAAACCAACAGTGACTACTCATTTTAATTAGATGCAGGCAGTTTTGCAAATTAAATTCCCACCTTGAAAGTCAAAATTCCAGAAGGAGAATGCTTTCATTTTGTTAATTGCTAAATGAGTTTTCCAAACAAGGTAGAATGAAGAAGGTGGGGACGGGTCCTAGACAGCAGGTGGATCTTAAATGGCACACACCTGTGGTTATGAAGTGGCCTCTTAGTAGGGCTAGAATGTTAGTGCTGGATGTACAAGCCCTCAGAAGATTATTTGTCTTCCAAGTAAACCATCCTAGTAGATTCATTTCAAAGTAAAACCAATCTTTTTTCTCTTTTCAGTCATGTGCCTTCATGATTCTGTCTTGAATTGGACATATGTGAAGTTATTTGAATTAAAAGTATGATCTAATACCCCAATACAAGATGTGATGCTATGAAGTACAGCATGCTAATCCCTTTTGTGATATTCACTCCCTTAGTGGCCTAAGGCAAAAATCTTTGTCTAGGTTTCAAAGACATATGAAAGTGCATGTAAACGTACAAATCACACGCACCCTCACAAGCCCCTCTATTTCAATCAAAGGGAAAGACTTGCTTGAGATTCAGTTCACGTTTGAAAGAAAACTTAGGACTGGTTTCTCTATGCAAGTAAAATTCTTGAAGGCTTCTTCCTACCTGAGAGCCTGCGATCCTTAGAAGTGGCTTCAGGCAATTCGGGGAAGGATTTTCAAGGAGAGGCTGACCCCTGGAGGCAGACAGAGCTCCCTTTTGGCTAGATCTTGCTTTTGTAATTCTTGGAGCTATTAAGTAATGGACTGATAGGAAGAGATGACATCCATGGCAAATTCCAGTAGGCGTCTTGTCTACCTTTTCAATTCCTCCTTGACACATTCTAGCTTAGTTATAGAAGAGCTAATAGAATCATAAATGGTGGAATATAAAGATTTTTGAAATCATACACTATTGAACCCTAAACTCCATGAAGATAGAAAGTTATTTTATTCAGAATTATATCCTCAACTCTCAGCAAATGGCTGACACATACTTAGAACTAACTAAAAGTGTGTGGGAAGATTAAATGAACAAATGAATAAATATAGTCTAAGTCTCTTATTTTACAAAGATTAAGGAAATTTCACAAGGTCCCATACTTAGTAGAAGACAGGAATGCTGATTACTTAAAACAATGTGGGCAGAACGAAAAAGATTTAAAACATTCCTCCTAAGATAAGAGTCAGAAGGAGCCTGTGGAACAGATAATAGCGATAGTTATTTTATGTCAGCCCCTAAACACTGATCCCTGTACGTCCATCTTTGGAATGACATTGATAATTCCTTTCAAGAGGAATCCAGAAACTTCACTGACTTCCTGTGCACAAAGAGAGGAAAGGGGGCTGAGAGAATTGCTTGCTCTGTGTGACTCATAAGCTTTAGGCCAAAACACAGTCACGATGAGAAAGCTTTAGTTTATCCAAGGTAACTCCCCTCCCAACCGATGATGCAAATTAATCTGATTTAAGACAAAGAGCATTATTAACTGACATTATTCTTGGTAAGGTCTGGTTTAGACATTTGATAGGTTACTTAAATGTTAATGCTTATAAATGAATCATGTAAAAGAGACTTTGGTGTGGGAAGAAATATGAAGCCATGATAGTTTTGACTATTAGACACTTGTCAAGGCACTGGCAAAGCAAAGGCAGGAATTTTTTCCTAATAATTCTAAAAATTTCCAAAAGAAGGTAGATTAGTAAAATCCAATACTTGTTGAAATTGCTCACCTTCTTGTATATTTTAACACTCTTGTTAATTATACTGTGATTAGGGTTTTATCTTTTCCTTTGCTCTTAAATTCTCTCATGGGCTTTTGACCATCAAGTGCCCAAGTGTGCAGTATATAGCTTAAAAACAAACTAACAAATGAAAACAAAAAAAGACATTGACTCAATTGGAAGACAGACTTTATAAACTCTATTATTTTATTAGAATCAATCATGCTTTTTTCTCCATTTAAATTGTGCTCCCAGGAGCAGTTTTTAAATTCAGAAAAACACAGCTGCAAATATAAGCTATCTTCTCCTCTTTCTTGCCCCACAAGTATGTACATCTTTTTATAATACTTCTGAATTCTTGCTTCAAACACTTCAGTTCTTCTCAAATTTCCTCAGCTCTTTGTTGCTCTGCCTTACAATCTAGAATTAGTCTACATCAGTCGCCACATTTGCTTCTTCTCTTTTTGAGATAAAAGCTTATTTACTGACTACAAATGTAATTTTGCACTCCATGCATTAAACAAAGACAATTTCATAGGGAAAAAAAACCAATTTATAATCATACTGCTAAATATAACCACCACTAACATTTTGGTTATTTCTTATTGAGTTGAACAATTGAGTCTATACCATGCATTTATTTTCACAGGCTTCTTGCTGTACTAAATAATGCAGTATTCTAATGTCATTAAAATTTTATTTAAATATTTTCTTGCTTTTTCTTTGTTTTCGACATGCTTGCTTTTCCAACTTTTTAAGTCTTTAGCACTTTGAGAAATATACTTTAAATTTTTAGAAATTCTACTAGTCATACTTTAGTTTTATTTTTAAGGTTATTTTTAATTGGAGGACAATTGCTTTAGAATATTATGTTGGCTTCTGCCATACAACCACATGAATCAGCCACAAGGGCACATATGTCCCCTCTCTCCTGAAACTCCCTGCCACCACCCACCCCATGCCACCCATCAATAGATAAGTGGATAAGGAAGCTGTGGTACATATGTACAATGGAATATTACTCAGCCATAAAAAGAAACACATTTGAGTCAGCTCTAGTGAGGTGGATAAACCTACAGCCTGTTATACAGAGTGAAGTAGGTCAGAAAGAGAAAAACAAATTTTGCATACTATATTAACTCATATATATGGAATCTAGAAAAATGGTACTGGTGAACCAATTTGCAGGGCAGGAACAGAGACACAGAGGAAGAGAAAAGACTTTGGACATGGCAGGGAAAGGAGCATGTGGGACGAATTGAGAGAGTAGAACTGACAGATATACACGGCCAGGTGTAAAATAGCTAGTGGGAAGCTGCTGTAGGGCCACATGGAGCTCAACCCATGCTCTCTGACATACTTTATGTTTAAAGAACATTGGAAACATATTTATCTATTTATCATAACCAAGATGGAATATAATTTGAGACAATATTAACTTATCTTTACTCCTTTCACATCTTGTCACCATCTTCCTTCACTTTCTAGGTTTTGGGAGGAATTAGGAACAAGAACATCATTCTGTCCGTCTCTGTTAATTGCTCAGTCAAGGTTGACTCTTGGAGACCCCATGGACTGTAGCTCACCAGGCATCTCTGTCCATGGAATTCTCCAGGCAAGAACACTGGAGTGGGTTGCCATTTCCTTCTCCAGGGGATCTTTCTGACCCAGAGATTGAACCCAGGTCTCCTGCATTTCAGGCAGATTCTTTACCATCTGAGCTATCAGGGAAGCCTAAGAATATCATTATTAAAATTTTATTTTACCATTATCTATTCTGTTTTTAGGCATACATTCTAAAATTTTGAACACTTTTTTTTGTTTGTTTTGTTTGTTTTTTAACACTTTTAAGAACAAATTTCTAATGAATATTTTGAGAATCTCATTTGACTAATTTAATGCACAGCATCATAACTCTTACTATAACATTTACCACCCCCTCCCTTGATTCCTTAATTTTGTTTTAACTTATTAATGACAATGTGCATTTAAGCTTTTCTCTTGTCTCATTTCTGGTAAGTTTGGGATTGAGATTTATTAATTTTGAATTTTTACCTATTTGATCTATAAAGCTTAATTGTAACAAAAGAATATTAACTTAAATTATATATTAAGTCCCTTTTGTTCCAGGTACTTTGTTTTCCCTCAGCATTCTTCTCTTAAAAAGAAAAAAATTAATTATCTTATTCCAGTAAGAACACTTAAGATCTACCTTCTTAACAAACTAAGTGTACATTCCATTGTTGTTGATTTAGTTACAATGGATATAGCAGATCTCTAGAGCTTATTGATCATAATTAACTGAAATTTTCTGCCTTCTGATTAATAACTCCCCATTTTCCTGTCCCCTCAGCCTATGGCAATCATCATTCCACTATTTGATTCTATGAATTTGGTGGTGTTAATTTTTCCCCCAAGAGCAAATCAGATACAGTAACAAATCAATTCCCACTTACTTATTTTTGAGGTCTTTACTCTTAAGGGGAACATATAACCCAGTAGGATTGAACTTAAAGTCTCAACCCATAGAAATCTTGGTTTACCTACACTAGAGATGTCATCTTTCTCTCCTCATACCTGTCAAACTCCTGCTTCAACTTTTCCTTCCATGAGTTATTTTTCAGTAGCTCAGAATTAAAAAAAAATAAGTATTAGAAAAATCTAATGTCAAAGATTGAAAGAAGGTCAGCCAAAAATTGGAAAAGCAGAAATCCTACTCCTTAGTGCTTCCCATATTATCTTCATATTGCTGTTAAATTTTGTTTTTATGTAATTCTACTTAGTTACAGTAAACATTTTTTTTATAACATCAGGTTGATTTTAGTCTTCCAGCTTTTTCTTTAGCTTTTTCTTTCCACATCAAAGAACCATAGATCTTTGTATATTGAGAATGACAAATAATTTTATAAAATATTCCTTCTCTGTGTCATTTAGTTTTTTGAGGTCTATTACTCCTCTTAGTCTTCCAATTGGTCATGGCTTGTTTTTATCTTATTTTTATAATGATGTATTATTTCTTTTTTATTTATTCTAAAACTAGGAGAAATCTAACTAGTGAAATGAGCTTGATCCTCAGAAAATGTTAAACTAAATGCACTTAGAATCACTCCATATATGGAGTCTTAACCAGGTTCATTCTCTGTGCATGATTTACATTTTTATATCTAAAGCTGGAGGCTATGCAAGAACACACAACTGCTGTTCCAAATCTGACCTTGGTAGGCATATATCTTGTGAAGTTATGATATCCTGAAATGAGTTTCTCCTATCCTGATGAAACTCAGGTTGACAATAAACCCCCAGTATTCCATCTTACCTTCTGCCTAGCAAACATTTGCTCACAGAGAACAAACTAATGGGGGATTTGTGGGGTTGAAGAAAAAGGGAAGAGAGAAACAGAGGTACCAGGCAGTAGAAAATTCTCCTAGAGTTTTCAGGTTAATTTAGAGCCCATTTATCAGAAAGAGGAAATGGTGAATGAGAAATATTTCCATTCACTTTGACACAATGAGGATTTTTTTTTTTATTCTGTAGTGCATGATGATTGGTATTTTTCAGTTCTGTTTTATCAGCTTTACTGCTAGTGGAAACTCTTTCCAGGTTCTGGCAATAGAATAACACTCTGTGCAAATTTTCAGTGTCATTTAGACTTCACTAATTTTGGTGCTTCTTAAGCATTACATTGGGAATTGGAAAAGTTTCCATCAGGGGCTACTAACATCCCAAATTAGAATCTACTCTATAATTAATTTTTGTTAGGTATATCTTCAATCAATGGATAAGTGTGTTTACTGTTGAATTGTGGCAATGGAAACAATCTCAATTCAATTTAATTCAATTCTGTTTATGTGGTAATTATTGAATTTTAATTATTGGATATAGAATCCCAAATTGACATAAGTGAAAAAGGAAGTATATTCCTCCATATATCAGAAGAGCTCATGAATAGAACTGTTTTCATGTATGGATAGTCCATGAGTTCAAATATGTTCAGTTCTCCAGCTTTTTCCATTTCCCAATCTCTCAGATCTATTTTCCAGTGTTGATTTCATTTCTAGAAAAATTTTCTAATCAAGCAGCATCCAGAAATTTTAAACTTAAGTTCTTCTAGTACATCCTGGGTGGCTCAGATGGTAAAGAATCTGACAGAAAGAAGGAGGTTCTGAGGTAAAATCTGACAGAAGTAAGGAGGTTCTGAGGTAAAAACTGACTGAAAGAAGGAGGTTATTTTGAAAAGAGAACTAATAATAATTGCACAATATTCATCAACTGCTTATTCTATGTCAAATACTATTTCAAGTCTTTTATTGACTTTTCACAACCATACTATGAAGTATGTTAATATTTCCATATTTATAGATGAGGAAACTGAGGCAAGAAAAGGGAAGTAGTTTCACATATAATTAATAAATGATCACACTATTTAATATTGAACAATCACTTCTTTCTATTTCATCACTAAAGAAAAGCTGACATATGAGATCATCTTTCAACATTTTCCTGGTGGCTTCCCTGGTGGCACAATGCAGGAGACCTGGGTTTGATCCCTCGATCAGGAGGATCTTCCTGGAGAAGGAAACGGCAACGCACTCTAGTACTCTTGACTGGAATATTCCATGAACGGAGGAGCCTGGTAGGCTACAGTCCATGGGGTCACAAAAAGTCGGACACGACTGAGCAACTTCACTGGTTCACTGGTTTCAACATTTCACAACTTGAAGTGAAAGTGTTAGTCACTCAGTCATGTCTGACTCTTTGTGACCCTATGGACTGTAGCCCACCAGGCTCCTCTGTCTATGGAATTCTCCAGGCAAGAAGACTGGAGTGAGTTGACATTTCCTTCTCTAGGGGATCTTCCAAACCCAGGGATTGAACCCAGGTCTCCCGCATTGCAGGTGAATTCTTTACCATCTAAGCCACTAGGGAAGCCCTTTTACAACTTGGGAAACACTCTATTTATCTGAATTGGTTTTGGTATTAAATAACACTCTAGATCACCGGATCACTCTAGATCAAATTGATGTCCACTGCTAAATATGTACACTCCAATTTTATTTTTATTTTGAATAATTATTATACATGTTCTAGAAGTTGTTCTCAATAATTTATTTTAAATTAAAAATTAAAATGTATTTGTCATTGTTTAGTCACTAAGTCGTGTCTGACTCCTTTGTGACCCCATGGACTATAGCCCGCCAGGCTCTCTGTTCATAGGATTCCTCAGGCAAGATTACTGGAGTGGGTTGCCATTTCCTTCTCCAGGGGATCTTCCCAACCCAGGGAATGAAGCTGAGTCTCCTGCGTTTGCAGGTGGACTCTATCACTGAGCCATGGGGGAAGCCCTTTAAAAAGCATACAATGGTAGAAAATAATAAAAAGGAGACCATTTTTTAAATCACATAGCTTTTAACAATATCACATCCAATGTGTTCAAGTAGAATCCCTATTTTTCTTACTACCGCTAATTTTTTTAAAAAATTGGATATTCTTTTGCTTTTACATTAGCAACAATAAATAAAAATGTGTCTAATTTTCCCCTATATATTATATTTGAAGACTTGCTTATAGAAGGTACATTAAATGTGATGTTTATTTTACTTATTGGTGAAAACAAGCTATTAATTTTTAAAATATTAATATATTTTAATAGTGTCACTAGGATAAAGCAGCCTGAAATTTTTCCTTTGATTTTTCAACTGTAATGATCCAAACTATTATAGTATTTGGATAATTCTGACAGTTTTGTTTTTTAGAAACTGGTAATCGTGTCATGAGCAAAATATTTGGACAAATGCCAAATGGCATTACCCAGAAAATGATCATCAATAACAGCTTATTTAATAAAGCGTTTGTCCAGAGAGTAGAACCCTATATGAACCAACAGTCAAGAATTCTGCATGACCTCGCCTTGTGCCGTGACTTGCTTTGTGAATTGGAAAAATCAGTTAACCTCTTGGTGCTTCAGATCAGTCATCTATGAACTGAGAAGAGTAATATTTGCCACCTAACTCACCAGTATTTTATGAAGGTTAATGAGCTTCAGAGTTTATAAAGTGACTTTTCTTCTTGGATTGAAAGTCTCTTGAAGAGTATTAAATAGCACAGCTATATTTTTTCTTAATAAATAAATAAATATTATTTATTACAATATAAGAAATAAATTATCCTTTGAAAGACCCATGAAATTACAAAATATGTGATAAGATACTTCTAGTAAGGTTACCCCACATTAACCATGTTATCTGAGAGGTAAGAAAAGTTTCAATATCACTGCCATCAAACAGAATTCACTTCTATTGTTAATTTCTCAAACTTCTGTGTCCCAATAACACATGCGAGTTAGAGTTCTTCCAACTTCAATTTAAAATATCTTAGTTCTAATCAATTTGTTAAACTCTGTTATCTATTGATATAGCTTTATGAGCTGAATATTAAAAAGAAAAAAAATTTTCTCCACTGAACAAATGTGACCACTCTTTACTCCCACATTGAATTAATAATTAAGTTTTGACAGAAATTCACAAAAGTAAGGTGATTTGGTGAAAGGAGGAAATGTGTCCTGTCACACTGCATTTTCTGAAATAGTTTTGCCAAAGATCTGCATGAGATAAAGAACATTTTTAATAGCACAAATTTGATAGGATCCTGAATTTTAGGTGTAATGCTATAAATCCTATGTTTTACGGATTTTTAAATTTTATATTACTTTATATATTATTTTCAAATTTGAATGAGGGAAAATTATGTAATTTTCATGCTGTTAAAAATTTTTTTTTTAATTTTAGAAAGAGAGGTGTCAACACATAAGTTATTTAAGCAACATTGCTTAAATTATAGTTCACGTTTTTACTTTGAGCACTGAATAACTCCTATTATATTTTCTATTAGGACAATGTGTGTGTCCTTAGTTGCTTCAGCCGTGTCTGACTCTTTGTGACCCTGTGGACTGTAGCCCGCCAGGCTCCTCTGTCCATAGGATTCTCCAGGCAAGAATCTTGGAGTGGTTTGCCATGCCCTCCTCCAGGGAATCTTCCTGACCCAGGGATTGAACCTGCACCTCCTGTGTCTCTTGCATTGCAGGTAGATCTTTACCCCCCATGAGCCACCTAGGAAGTCCATTAGTACAATCTGTATGTGTAAAAACACATCTCACATATTTCTCCTACTTTATTTTAGAAGCATAATAAAAGGAAAACTAATAGGGAAAGTACCAAATACATACATTTTGCTCTTTTTATTTCTCTCCCAATAGGAGAAAGAGCCTATATAAAAAGAAAAGTATGCTCATGGTTTTCTCCTGACCACGGAAATCAGAGAAATTATCTGATTGTATTTTCAGTCTAAAATAAATAACAAGTTTTAGAGCACATTGTCTTAAAAGTTCAGAGAAAAATATTCAAACTAATTTTAGAAGTGTTGGGGTATCACCCACCCAAGGACTGTCACTGATAGGGAATTTATTTCTTTGGGCTCCCAATCAAAGTATATAACTATATAAAGATGAAACCGAGAGGTTTTGAGGAACATTAACCCACTATACGGAGAAGGCAATGGCAACCCACTCCAGTAGTCTTGCTGAGTCCCATCCGTCTGCCGTACCTACTCCAGACACAGAACATAGATAAAAATATACTGGTGCAGAAGGCCAAACTGGCTGAGCAGGCTGAGCGAGATGATGATGTGGCAGCCGGTGTGAAGTCTGGAACCGAGCAAGGAGCTGAATTATCCATTGAGGAGAGGAGTCTACTCTTACTTGCTTACAAAAATGTTGGAGGAGCCTGTAGGTCATCCTGGAGGCTTGTCTCAAGTATTGATCAAAAGATGAAGGTGCTGAGAAAAAACAGCAGATGGTTCAAGAATACAGAGAGAAAATGGATATGAGGCCGAGATATCTACAATGATACATTGTTTCTTTGGGGAAAGTTCTTGATCCCCAGTGCTTCACAAGCAGAGAGCAAAGTCTTCTATTTGAAAATAAAAGGAGACTGCTACCATTCCTTGGCTAAGGTTGTTGCTGGTGATAATAAGAGAGGGGTTGTGGATCAGTCATGGCAAGCATACCAAGACGCTTTTGAAATCAGCAAAAAGTAAAGACAACCAACACATCCTATCAGATTGGATCTGGCCCTTAACTTTTGTGTTCTGAGATTCTGAAGTCCCCTGAGAAAATTGGCTCTAATGCAAAAACAGCATTTGATGGAGCCATTGCTGAACTTGATAACATTAAGTGAAGGCTCACACAAAGACAGCACGTTAATAATACAGTTACTGAGAGACAATTTGACCTTGTGGACACTGGAGACCCAAAAAGATGAAGCTGAAGCAGATGAAGAAGAAAATTGCCCAGCCTTCCAACTTCTGTCTGCCTCATTGTAAAACTCACACCATAGACCATTTGTCATCTATGCTATCCACTGATACTTGTTTATGATTTCTCACAGGTTAATGTTACTTCTGTTTGAATTTCTATATGTTCCATGCTTTTTTTATGTTTAATATTTGAGGAGTAGAGCCAGTTAATGGGCTTCCCTAGTAGCTCAGCTGGTAAAGAATCTTTCTGCAATGTGGGATACCCCAGTTCAATTCCTGGGTCAGGAAGATCCCCTGGAAAGGGATAGGCTACCCACTCCAGTATTCATGGGCTTCCCTGGTAGCTCAGATGGGAAAGAATCCACCAGCACATGCAGGAGACCTGTGTTTGATGCCTGGGTTGGGAAGTTCCCCTGGAGGAGGGCTTGGCAACCCACTCCAGTATTCTTGCCTGGAGAATCCCCACAGACAGAGTAGCCTGGAAGGCTCCATGAGGTCACAAAGAGTTGGACATGACTGAGTGACTAAGCCCAGCGCAGAGCCAGTTAACAATAAGGAGTTATCTGTTTTCATCTTGAGGTGGCCAATATGGCGACATGGAAATATTATACAAGTTATAAAAGTTTGGCTTCTGTTTCTGAGTAGTCATGTATGGATGTGAGAGTTGGACCATAAAGAAGGCTGGGCGCTGAAGAATTGATGCTTTTGAACTGTGGTGTTTGAGAAGACTCTTCAAGACTTTCCTTGAAGTCCCTTGGACTGCAAGGAGCTCAAAACAGCCCTTCCTAAAGGAAATCAATCCTGACTATTCATTGGAAGGACTGATGTTGAAGCTGAAGCTCCAATACTTAGGCACCTGATGTGAAAAACCAACTCATTAGAAAAGACCCTGATGCTGGGAAAGATTGAAGGCAGGAGGAGAAGGGGATGACAGAGGATGAGATGGTTGGTTGGCATCACCGACTCGATGGACATGAGTTTGAGCAAGGTCCAGGAGATGGTGAAGGACAGGGAAGCCTGGCGTGCTGTGGCCATGCAATCACAAAGAGTCGGATTCAACTGAGTGACTGAACAACAAATAAAATTTGGCATAGTACTTTTGGTACATTGTGGCTTCACAAGGGCCAGTATTAAAACTGCCTCCGTGTCTAAGCAAAGAAAGCTGCCTATACATTGGCTTGTCCTGGTGGGGGATAAAGGGGTAGTTGGCTCCAGTCACAGGTGTAGTTGTGGGTACGTTAAGATTTACAGCACTTACATGGCTGTAGTAGAAATGGATGTCCCATAGATATTACGTGTTAAACCAGGTGTTATCCGTGGAATACCCATTCCCAATGTGCACACTGTTGACAACAGTTACAGAAGTGTTCGTTTAGCTGTGACCCAATTTTCCCGAATAAGGGCAGAAATAATTCACATTCCATTATTTGTAGTTACCTGCCGTTCATTTTCATTATTTTTGCTATACTCATTTTATTTATATTTAAATGTTTTAGGCAACCTAAGAACAAATGTACAAGTAAAGATGCAGTAAAAATGAATTGTCTGATATTCATTGCTTCATGTATATCAAGCATGGCAGTAAAACACAAACACGTGTGTTTAACTTTTCAGTTTAGTTTTTTTTATTATTATTTTTGCCTAACATGTCTGTGCTATAAAACTAGTTAACAAGGAAATAACTTGAGATGATGGCTAGCTTTGTTTAATGTCTTAAGAGATTGTCAAGAACAATCCAAGCATAATTGTTAAGGACATGTGTATTAAGTTTGTATAAATGGAATAAAAGTTTTATGAATGGACTTTTCAGCTACTTTCTCTACAGCTTTTCATGTAAATTAGTCTTTTGGTTCTGAAACTTCTCTAAAGAAAATTGTACATTTTTGGAAATTTATTCCTTATTCCCTCTTGGCAGCTAAGGGCCCTTTATCAAGTTTGAATATGAAGTTTATTATAACAACAAAATATTACTAATATTTTGTTAATACTACTGTTCCTAACCAGGTCTCATATCAATCCCTTCCCCTGAAATAAAATCTTTTTCTTTTCAGAAACAAGGGGATTGTTTGAAAAAAAATAATGCATTACATTAAAAGGTTTTTGGTATATGGCATTTTCTAATTTAGGAAGCCACAATGTTCTTGATCCATCATCATAGCAACTGGATAGCATTAACGATAAGTTTTATACTTTGAAATCACTTTTGTTTTTAAGAATTTCTTGATACTCATAGCCTGCCTTCAATTTTGATACTTTATTCTCTCTCTGTGTCAGGAGCACAGGATTGCTTTTTTTTTTTTTTTTTAAGCCTTCTGTCTGTCACCAACAATTCCTACTTGGTGGTCATGTATTGATGTTACATAAGATGCTATGAAAAAACCTGAATGAACTTTTTGGCCAACCCAGTACTTGGGAGAAAGACTGCATGGTCTTTCTGGCTCCACTCTGTTCAAGGACACCCTGCTTCCTTTGCTTGCATCCCACAAATTATTTCCCTCTTTCTATTCACTGCAGCAAATCTTTCCTTAGTTGATGAAATTGTTTATCTCCCTATAAACCCTACCTATCTTGAATCATCTGTCATTGTCTTTACCATTAAAATCCTACCTCTTCCTCTCTTTAAATAATGATGAGACTAAGTTATACCCAAAACTCACCCTTTATTTCCTCAGTACCTTGCAAAAAACATCAAACAAAAATATCATTTTAAAAGAGGTGTACATTTTCCCCTCTAGAATGTAAGCTCCCTGAGAGCAGGGACAATATTCTCTGTATGTTCTGTTGTGCCTGCTGCTGCTGCTAAGTCGCTTCAGTCATGTCCGACTCTGTGCGACCCCATAGACGGCAGCCCACCAGGCTCCCCCGTCCCTGGGATTCTCCAGGCAAGAACACTGGAGTGGGTTGCCATTTCCTTCTCCAATGCATGAAAGTGAAAAGTGAAAGTGAAGTCGCTCAGTCTATCCGACTCTTTGCAACCCCATGGACCGCAGCCTACCAGGCTCCTCCATCCATGGGATTTTCCAGGCAAGAGTACTGGAGTGGGGTGCCATTGCCTTCCCTGTCTATTGTGCCTAGTATACCATAAATGATCAATACATACTGATTATGGGGAAAAAAACACTCCAAGTATCATAATCATGAATAGATAATCAGACAGCTAAATAGTTAAAGCAGGCATCCTTAATTTAGAAAAGGTCTTTTCTAAAGTACAGAATTTATGCTTCATTTTCTTTCTCCTCTTAAGGAAATGCGATGCTGTGGTTCCCATATACCAGTTCTCAGACCAGGGCTGGCTTTGACCAAATTTTCACAAGTTCAGGACAAAACTAGAAAAAAAAAGACAAAGTTTTTATGTGTGTGATGGTAAAGTTGTCAATTATTTTGTCTTGTGCACATAAATCTTTTAGTCCAAGAATCTGCCTTCCCAATTTTTTGTGGTAATGAAGTGACTCATCTAAAATAGTGATGTGGGACAGACTTTCTTAATATATATATTAAAAAATCAGTTAGCAAACCTACATTGTGCCTGGTTCTTCCCCAGGTCCACTTTTAGAAAGGGAATGTTCTGATTTCCATCTGAATCCAGAAGTCTAAGACTCTTTGGTTTTAGATATCTTTATAATAGTTTTAGACAGCAGGAGAAATGAAGGTTCATAATATCATTATAGGTATAACAGAGATGTTTTATTGCTATTTAGATCATGGCATCTGGTCCCATCAGTTCATGGCAAACAGATGGGGAAACAATGGAAACGGTGAGAGACTTTTTTTGGACTCTAAAATCACTGCAGATGGTGAGTGCAGCCATGAAATTAAAAGACACTTGCTCCTTGGAAGAAAAGCTATGACCAACCTAGACAGCATATTAAAAAGCAGAGATATTGCTTTACCAACAAAGGTCCGTCTAGTCCAAGCTATGGTTTTTCCAGTAGTCATGTTTGGATCTGAGAGTCGGACTACCAAGAAAGCTATCTGAGTGCTGAAGAATTGATGCTTTCAAATTGTGGTGTTGGAGAAGACTCTTGAGAGTCTCTTGGACTGCAAGGAGATCCAACCAGTCCATCCTAAAGGAAATCAGTCCTAAATATTCATTGGAAGAACTGATGCTGAAGCTCCAATACTTTGGCCACCTGATACAAAGTGTTGACTCATGGAAAAGACCCTGATGCTAGAAAAGATTGAAGGCAGGAGGAGAAGGGGATGACAGAGAATGAGATGGTTGGATGGCATCACCGACTCAATAGACATAAGTCTGAGTAAGCTCCAGGAGATGGTGAAGGACAGGGAAGGCTGGAGTGCTGCATTCCATGGGGTCACAAAGAGTCAGACTCAACTGAGCGACTGAACTGAACTGAGAATTTAACAACATGAAAAAATAATAAATAGTATTTGTATGGTCTGCAGTATTGCTAAAAAAGATTTTTAAATGAGCAAAGTTGGTAGGTGACACATAAATTTGGTTCCTCTTTTTTTTCTAAATGAATTATGATTGATTTTAATCATATCTAATCTGTGACTGATATGACAAATTTCTTTAAAAATACATTAGAAAAAAATATTGTTGGGAAAAAAAACTGTTTGGGGACAATATGTGAAATGAAAGATTATGCCATAAATTAATCAGAAATTACTCTGGATAAGGCAAACCAACCCAGACAGTCCGTCAGCGTCATTTGACTACTGTCAATCAAAGAGCCCAAGTAAAAGACCTATAATAACTGACTAGAATATTCACCAAACATTAAGATGCTCTTTTTGGAATGTGACATTTCAGGATGAAGCTTACTGGGTTTAACAATTCTGTGTTTAGTAAAGGAAGAGAAATGTCTGTGGCTTATAGAAAAATTTTGGATACCTTCTAGATAACTTAACAAACACCTATTGGAATGTAACTCTAATTTTGTTGTACAGCCTGATTTCAAGTGTTTTTTTTTTTAATAATTTCTTTCAGTTATTAGGTAACCATGAATCTTATGAAATCTCATGCAGCAGTTTTAATATTTTCATAGGAAAAAAACCCACTGCAAGCCATCACAGGTTTCTGGCTTATTACTGTGTTGACCATTGTCTGCCCAGAGGAAACGCTAATGTCCACCACTAAACAGATAAAGCAGAGTCTTTACTGATCGCTGAATGACAGTTTTACAAGGCCATGTTTTTTTGAAATTTGTATTAAGCCGATGGGTTGGTTTTCCCCCTGTGTAAGTAAAGAAAGCTTGGTAACATTGTGGAATCTTTGCTGGGACTAACTTTATCTGCATATTTCTGGTCTCTTCAGACCAAAAAATGTTAGTGCTGGAAAATTCCTGGACAGTGGTTTTAGAGGTGCATGGCTATAAAAGAGAAGTATTTCCTTCTTTTTACTGCTTGACTTAGCAAAATAAACTCATTTCAGTTTTATAAAATGCAGGCAAGAATTCAATTGTAAAGGACCCTTATTTTTACTTTAAACAATTTAATCTTTTGCCTTTACATAACCTTTTAATATTATCTTTTAATAAAGAGAATAGGCTGCATAATGGTACTTTTGGCATTGCAAAGGGCTTTGAAAATATAATTTTAAACCCAATATATATTGCATGCTAAGTACATGGACAGGAAGTTTGGTTTGGAGAGTAATTATATCAGACTACCAATCAGAAGGTTGAACATGCTGTCCTCATTCTTTGGTTGACGTCATTGTTTTTCCAAATTTATTGTGCTATCCCGAGATTTCTCACCTGTGACTGAGAAAAGAAACGGGTATGGGGGGGAGGGGGAGGGAGGGAAGGGAGGGAGGAAGTAGAGAGAGAGAAAGATGTTTTAGAGTATTACTTACATAACAGTAGACTTCACATTTTCCCCAGTGTTTAGTAATGTACAAATACATTACTAAACGTAGGGAGGTCTGATTTCAAAATAATAACCAAATATGAGGAAAATGGGCATAGTAAATAAATCTTTGCTTATGTAGTGTCCCATATAAGACTGAAAAATATTAACCTATGAGAAAATATTCCTTTCATAAAGGGAGTCCAGTGTATATTTTTCCTTTTTGGTAGGTCGATTTAATTTCAATTTCTACATTTAGTGTTGGAGGAAAAACATGTTTTGGTGAGGAATAAATCAATTCCATCAAGGAATTGGCATCAGGTACTTGATAGTCAAAGGGGCTCATTTTCTGACACAAATACAAGGTCATTTAGCTATCTTATCTTCTAAACTAACTCTGACTTGGACGGCCCAGTTTCCTTGCAGAGAGAACTAACTAATGGGGGTCTTTCCCAGGCAAGTTCCTGAATGATTTGACTCAATTAGCTTTGTCACTGCATTTTGGTGAGCATCTTCTATTTTGATAAAGCAGCTAAGAAAAATCTATATATTCCATGTCAAGTCTCAAGAAGAAATTTTCTTTAACAAAGAAGGTTAGTAGGGTACTTGCCCAAGGATATGTAAAATCCTGTTCAACACAAGACCTAGAATGTTCTGGAGATTTCAGGAATTTTCCAACCCTCTGTGTTAGACTCTCAAGCACAGTTTGGCCTACTCCATCACCCCAAAGATAAAACCCATCAATCCTAAAGGAAATCAACCCTGAATATTCACTGGAAGGACTGATGCTGAAGCTGAAGCTCCAGTACTTTGCCCACCTAATGCAAAGAGCCGACTCAATGGAAATGACCCTGATGCTGGGAAAGATTGAAGGCAAAAGGAGAAGGGGGCAGCAGAGAATGAGATGGTTAGATAGCATTACCGTCTTTGACTCAATGGACATGAGTTTAAGCAAACTTTGCATAATAGTGGAGGACAGAGGAGCCTGGAAGGCTACAGTCCATGGGGTTGCAAAGAGTTGGACATGACTTAGCAACTGAATAACAACAACCATTACCCTAGACACATGTTCAGGGAAAAGATGCAATTACAGGAGACTTAAGGTTCCTCAGGTGATTTTATTCTTTGCCTTTCTTATTATAAATCAAAGGATAAAAAATAAAAGTTTGATAATATATGTTAATCTGTGATTACTGGGTATAATAGTTGGTTAAAACTGCCATAACAAGTACCACAAACTGGGTGACTTAACCAAATTTTATTGTCTCAACAACACCAAGAGTAGAATTTTGAGATGAGGTGTTGGCAGGCTTGGTGCTTTCTGAAGGAGGGGACTCTGTTCTGTGCATTTCTCCTAGTCACTAAAACTAGCTGGCTAGTCTTTAGTGTTCTTTGGCTTATGGACACATCACCCAGTCTCTGCTTCATGTTCAAACAGTGGTCTCCTTTTGTATGTATCTGTATTCAAATTTCCCCTTTTTAGTAAGGACACAATCATATTGGATTATGTCCCACTCTAGTGACCTCATCTTAACTTGATCATCTGCAAAAAACCCTATCTCCAAATAAGGTCACCGGAACTGCCTTAGATTCTCAGGTAGCACAGTGGTAAAGAACCCGCCTGCCAATGCAGGAGATGCAAGAGACGCAGGTTCGATCCCTGGTTTGGGAAGATCCCCTGGAGTAGGAAGTGGTAACCCACTTTGGTACTCTTGAATGGAAAATCCAGGGTCAGAGGAGCCTGCCAGGCCACAGTCCATGGAATCACAAAGAACTGGACACAACTGAACATGTACACACACCAGAACTGCAGGTGGGTAACTTCAACATCTTTTGTGGGCATACAGTTCAACCTATGAGGCTGGGTTTATCCAGTTTGACATTTGCATTTCAATCATGTTACACTCTAAGATGTACAGGTTAGAATACTGGGATCTCCTTATAAGGATTACCTTATATAAAAAAGAAGAGGATAGACAAAGAGAGGCTAGAGAAAGCATCTAAGACAAAATCAACTTAGTTTTGAATATTCATTTCCTTTTAGATTAAATACATGCCTTTGAAATTTGTTCCTACTGTCATTGTTTAGTTCTTACCCTTGTTTCATCTAATGAAATTTCTATTAACACATAATCCAAATTTTTAAAAAGTTAAATTTTGGCCAAAGTTTGGTGGCTTTTCAATCCGATCCATTTTAATAATCAAAGACATCCTATGCAATGTATATTTGTTTCTCTGCTAGACTTGTATATAAACTTATAAGGACAAATGCAGAGCAGAGAAATGCCTCAATGTAAATAACACACTGGTTCTTAGATAAACAGGCAGGACTGTATCTCTGCTGTATCAACCGATTTCTTCACTATTGATTGAATCAGCTGGGCAGACAATCTGATTTTGTCATTAAGACAACTGAAAATACCAGATTGACTCTTTTTGATCTGTTTTATTTAAGCATAATTATTGTCAGAGTGTTCTCCAGTCCTCCATTTGACTGCAAAACAAATGAAAGGCATTTTCCCCCCAAATTTTACCAAGAGCAAAAAATACAGTGGACTCTATGGTTGATTTACATAAATAGTAGTAAAAGTTTGCCAACAATTTAAAAAATTAAACCTAGGGGCCTAACTTGACTGTGTCTGGAACTAAACAGATTCAGAATTAATGAGCTAATATCTGGAAATATTGAGTTTCTTTAAAAAAGAAAAAAAGCAGCATTGGCTTTAGCATAAAGGCTTAGTGATTAAGAACAACAAAAAAACAAACAAACAAAAATAGGAATACACGAACTTCAGACATTCCAATGACCCAGGTATTGCCTCCAAATTTTAGTCTACCAGAGTGGTGAACAGAGTGTTCTCGTTCCATTGTGTTCACATTTATTCAGTTAAAGTATATCTCCGAGTGAAGACCAATGATCATACTGTGTGGTTAGCACCCTTCCTAGTTCACAAGTTCCCTGCAAATATCATCTCATTACTCTTCAAAATGATCCAGGCAAGAAATCATACATCTCATCTCAAAAATTATTCTTGAAAATAAGAATTTATATCCTCCAATAATAGTGTATACTATACATCTATGCACTTAAATTTTTCCTCCTAGTTTTTATTTTGGAGATCTTGTTAGCGAGTGAGCAATTAAAAAACCATCTAAACTAGCCAGGAAGCAAACCCCTGTCAAGATGGTATTTATGGACGACTCTCTGACATGTTTGTTTTACAAATTAACATTAAACCTTCAAATAACAAGAGCTTGGTGTGATTTTCTGTGAAGCAAACACGAAGCTGTAAGTGTTTCACCATATTGAGGGTTCCTTTTTTATTTACATAGTGATATATTATGTTTATCTTATTAGCACAATGAAAATATTAGTAGCCACCCATAAATACAACTCTGATAAAAGGCTACTTCATTTCAGAGTCACTAATCTATGTTAATACCATTTGGTCAAGGTCCTGTAACAGCTGTTAGGATTTCAACCCCTATAGGTCAGAGAAAGAAGATGGGAAAATCCTTAATAAAATGTTGTTAGAAGCTACAGGTGGGAAATAAAGAAGCTCTTGTGACCTGTAATCTTATTCCCTCATAAAGTCACCAAGAGAGCATAGCAGCTTCTGCAGTTGAAATTAGACAACACACTAGTGGCTTTTCAATCTCAACTTTTACAGTTCGATGTTATCATTTTCAGAGAAGAACAAATGAAGGATACAGCAGCTCTGGCCAAGATGCTCTCTCTGGGTTTAATCAGCCCACTCAACCACATGAGTAACTCTGCCTTAACAGTATTTTTTGTATTCCCACTTATAAACAATGTAAGCTTCTTTCTGATCTGTTCATAAACAAACATCAGATTTTCAACATGTTGTATTTGGGTTTTATCTTTCTTTTTATGCCAAATACTTCTGAAGAAAATAATTTCCTTTAAAAAATGTTTTATTTAATACTAAGTCAGATCAGCTTAATAATGGGAGTTGACATGAGATCATAAAATCTACCTGAGACATCAGCTTTGGTGTCAATGGCCTACCATACTGACACTGTGTATAAAAAGAAAAGAAAAAGAAAAGGGCCACAAACAAGTGTCTGACCAAATAAGAGTCCTGGTGATAACTGTGCCCCTTTAGAGATGTGTCCTGGGGAAGGCGATGGCACCCCACTCCAGTGCTCTTGCCTTGAGAATCCCAGGGACGGGGGAGCTGGTGGGCTGCCGTCTATGGGGTCGCACAGGGTCGGACACGACTGAAGTGACTTAGCAGCAGCAGCAGCAGAGATGTGTCCGTGAGCTCCTGCCCAAAGAGTAGCAGGCTTTCACTTTGCCCTGTCCTCACAGTCATTAGTGATGGAGAAAATCTGCTATATGTCTGTTGCATACCACTGGGTCCTGAGGGGTATAAGCTTGGTGCTTCATTTTGCTCAGAAGAGTCTGACTCATTTTTTTCTGGCCCCAAAGGGAAAATGAATGCTTGTTGGGATATCACCATTGACATGCTGTTCTTTCTTTCTTAAAACTAATGTGTTATGTTTTTTCCCTTTGATTTAGGAAGAATATTTAGCAAAATATAAAATAAAGGGGCTGAAAGGAAAAACAAAATATTCTTGTAGGAACAGTTATGAAAGGGTCAATAGCAATTTTCTGTTTTATTTTTCTCCCCATTTATAAAAAATATCTCTGGAGTTACTACATCACATCAAAGTCACATTTTAAAAATGTTTGATTAATACCAAAATGGTTTTTTTAAAACATAGCTTCAGACTATCAGCTTTAAAATTTCTGCCATAGCATAATAGAATAAGTTAAAATAAGTTCTTGGTGTCCTGGGTAACACAGCTTTTTTTTTTTTTTAACACACAGATGCACTACATTTTTTTTTTTGCTAAAAGTTAACTATGTAGTAGAAAGAGTAGAATTTAATATTGTTATTGAAGGAAAATAACATTTCATAGATTTAATTTGCTATCAAGCATTTGCATAATATTACAGTTTGGATTTAACATAAGCTTAAGGTTTGTCATATGCAATTTCCATTTATTTACAATGTATAGGAAAACTTGTCTAAGATCAGTTGGCTCTGTGAGCAGTTTACTTGACAAATTATGTCAAATATTTGCTTTCTGAAATCCTGAGAATTGGTTGAGTATAATTGTACTTCATGTTGGCAAAAAATAAATAAATATGGGACTAAGAAAGTCCTATCATTAATTTGTCAGAAACTTGAGTTGTCATTTCTGAAAATTTAATGTCACCAAAGCTCTATTTCCAATAGCAAAGGAGCACCATTGCTAATAGACTTCAGAGCTTGAAATAAATAAATCTTTGGAATCCTGTTGCATCTCTTGGGGTGTGACATTTGACAGTCTTTTATAGCACAGAACGAAACAAGTTTGTGAGCTGGAATTCAATTGTGGTGTATTGATTCCTTGCATCAGTCATTATTCCCTGCTGATTGACAGCTGAAAATTGGTTACGTTAAGTATTTCATATGTTATATTGGCTGACATTTGCTTGCCTGCTCCTGTGTCAATATTGTTGTAAAGATCTCCAGCTTTATGAGATAGCAATAGACACTGACTGTGGCTTTTGTGTGATGTTCCAGTGTTTTTCCTGACATAATTTAAGACATATTAAAAACCAGCAGCATCTTCCCTCTTGAGAAGCTTAATGCCAATATTATTGTCTTCCAGGGGAAGATCATGTATGCTCATAATCGGGTGCTAATTTCCAACCGTCCGCTCATGTTTAGGCATTAGGCACTATAACTGTAAAATTGAGCCTTCTTGATTGATTCATGTCAAGCCTCATCTCGGCTCCTGCAGGGGAAGTCATCGGCTGACCCTTTTTACACTAAAAGAAGAGATTTGTGTTCCTTTCTTTCACCTGGAACCATCAAATTGACTGAATAATCTGTAATACATTAGTGCTGACATTTGTTAGGGGAGAATTAAACAAGACACAGTAATCATTCCCTAGAATAAAAATTGTGTTTGATTTCCAACAGAGTTCTATTAAAGTGATGACAGAATCAGTCTCTGCCAAGGTGGAAAACTGTGAATATTCTCTGCATTCATGAATCAAGTTAACACATTAATTGCTTATAGAACCTAGTTCTTCAGTATGAGTGTTAGAGGGTGGGGAGGCTCTCATATATGTTCAGCGTGTATTTGTAATCATGGTGAGCATCTTGTGGAAAACAATTCTTATTGTCTTTTTATTTTGGGTAGTCTGAGATGTAAAAGTTGTATTATTCCCTGAGATACCTAAAATTCCTCCAAAAACATCCTACTATTTCTGCTTCGACTCACCTAGGAAATACGATGAAAAGAGTGAGTGAGCTAAGTACCGAAGTACTAAATTTGATTCCTGTTTTTCCTTATGTTTGCAATATCTTTTAATTTAGATCAAGAAATGTCCATACAGTTCACTCCTCCTGTTCTAAAGCACACAGGAATCATCACCATGAGCTTCATTTGAAACTTTCCCTGAACAACTGTATTTCCTATTCCCTGGTCTTCATTCCCAGCACCTGCTGCCAGCCACGACTGTCGCCAGGAAAGGGATCTTGTTACACTCCTTAGACTTCACATGTGTGTGCTCTGTCAGAACCACAGTGTTTTATATCTAACTTGTGTAGGACTCATTTTCAAGATGATTCATTTGTAAGTGATTATGTGAGTATGTCTTCCATTACGAGTTCACACTTCTCAGAAGTACCACTTAAAAATGGACCTTTCCCACTTTTGATGATATTTGTTGAAGTAGTTGTCAACTTTGTTAATTGGGGTCATTTCAAAGTGCTCATAGGCCTGTTCTCTAGATACTCCATGCTGCGTGGAGCGATTTGGGAAAGAAAACTGAACAGCCGTTGCAAAGAACTAACACAGACCAAACAAAATTTTCCTTTTCCTTGAAATATTGGAAAGATCTCGAGATACTTGTTAAAGTTAAATGAACAATCCATAAACACCTACCAATTTCTCCAAAAAATAAACTTTTAGTCTAAGGGGATAAACGAAAATGGTCTCACCACATTTATTTTGGGAAATTTATGTTTGGTTGCCTTGCATATAAGAATCTTCATGAACAAACATAAAACATATAGCCTCTTCCAAGAAGCTTGTTAGGAATTAAAGCTACTACCATGAAGATCACTTGATGATCAAACTGAAATCAGATTGATTATAGTCTTTGCAGCCGAAGATGGAAGAGCACTGTGGAGTCAGCAAAACCAACATTAGGAGCTGACTGTGGCTCAGATCATGAGCTCCTTCTTGCAAAAATCAGACATAAATTGAAGAAAGTAAGGAAAATCACTAGGTTATTCAGGTATGACCTAAATCAAATCCTTTATGATTATACAGTGGAAGTGGCAAATAGATTCAAGGGATTAGATCTCATAGACAGAGTGCCTGAAGAACTATGGATGGAGGTTAGAACATTGTACAGGAGGCACTGATCAAAAACACCCCAAGAAAAACAAGTGCAAAAAAGGGAAAATGGTTGTTTGAGAAGGCCTTACAAATAGCTGCGAAAAGAAGAGAAGCGAAAGGCAAAGGAGAAAAGGAAAGATATACCTATCCGAATGCAGAGTTCCAGAGAATAGCAAGGAGAGATAAGAACACCTTCCTAAGTAAACAATGCAAAGGAATAGAGAAAAACAATAGAATATGAAAAACTAGAGATCTCTTCAAGAAAATTAGAGATATCAAGGGAACATTTCATGCAAAGATGGGCACAATAAAGGACAGAAATGGTATGAACCTAACAGAAGCAGGAGATATTAAGAAGAGGTTGCAAGAATACACAGAAGAACTACACAGAAAAGATCTTAATGACTTGGATAACCATGATGGTGTGATCACTCACCTAGAACCAGATATCCTGAAGTGTGAAGTCAAGTGGGCCTTAGGAAGCATCACCATGAACAAAGCTAGTGGAGGTGATGGAATTCCAGCTGAGCCATTTCAAATCCCAAAAGATGATGCTGTTAAAGTGCTGCATTCAATATGCCAGCAAATTTGGGAAACTTAGCAGTGGCTACGGGACTGGAAAAGGTCAGTTTTCGTTCCAATCCCAAAGAAAGGCAATGCCAAAGAATGCTCAAACTACTGCACAATTGCACTCATTTCACATGCTAGCAAGGTCATGCTCAAAATCCTCCAAGCTAGGCTTCAAAAGTATTTGAACCAAGAACTTCCAGATGTACAAGCTGGATTTAGAAAAGGCAGAAGAACCAGAGATCAAATTGCTAACATTCCTTGGATCATAGAAAAAGCAAGACAATTCCAGAAAAACATCTGCTGCTGCTTCATTGAGTACACTAAAGCCTTTGACCTTGTGGATCACAACAAACTGTAGAAAATTCTGAAAGAGATGGGAATACCAGACCACCTTACCTGCCTCCTGCAAAATCTGTATGCAGGTCAAGAAGCAACAGTTACAACTGAACATGGAACAACAGACTAGTTCAAAATTGAGAAAGGAGTACGTCAAGGCTGCATATTGTCACCTGTTTATTAACTTATATGCAGAGTACATCATGAGAAATGCTGGGCAGGATGAAGCACAATCTGGAATCAAGATTGCTGAGTGAAATATCAATAACCTCAGATATGCAGACACCACACTTATGGCAGAAAGCAAAGAAGAACATAAAGAGCCTCTTTATGAAAGTGAAAGAGGATAGTGCCAAAGCTGGCTTAAAACTCAACCTTCAATAAACTAAGATCATGGCATCCAGTCCCATTACTTCAAGGCATATACATGGGGAAATGATGGAAACAGTGAAAGACTTCATTTTAAGGGTGGCTCCAAAATCACAGTGGACAGTAACTGCAGTCATGAAATTAAAAGATGCTCCTTGGAAGAAAAGCTATAACAAGCCTAGATAGAGCACTAAAATGCAGAGACATTACTCTGCCAAGAAAGGTCCCTATAGTCAAAGCTATGGTTTTTCCAGTAGTCATGTATGGATGTGAGAGTTGGACCATAAAGAAGGTTGAGTGCTGAAAAATCGATGCATTTGAACTGTGGTGTTGGAGAAGACCCTTAAGAGTCCCTTGGACTGCAAGGAGATCAAATGAGTCCATCCTAAAGGAAATCAATGGTGAATATTCATTGGAAGGACTGATGCTGAAGCTGCAATTTCCAATACTTTGTGATGTGAAGTGTTGACTCACCAGAAAAGACCCTGATGCTGGGAAAGATAGAAGGCAGGAGGAAACGGGGACAACAGAGGATAAAATGGTTGGATGGCATCACCAACTCAATGAACATGAGTTTGAGCAAGCTCTGGGAGATGGTGAAGGACAGAGAAGCCTGCCGTGCTGCAGTCCATGGGGCCACAAAGAGTTGACCATGACCGAACGACTGAACAACAAGAACCATGAAGAAATGAAGTTTGCTCTCATGGGGTCCAGTCTCCTGGGAGAGATGGAAGAATATGCTTAGAATAAGATTGGTTAAGTGTTGGAAGAAAAATCTTTACAAAGTTCTCTTTTAATACATTTAACTAGTTTGCACCCAACTTTATAAATAAGAGCACATGCATTCATATTTTAGAAGCATTTTGCAGCACACAGAGTGAAACTATAATGTGAAAGAGAGATACATATGATTTATGGAATCAGAATCAAATATTTTACAGTTTATCTAGTGTCCACGAACCTATTTGTTGACAAAATTACTTGCTGTAAAAGAACACCCTGTCTCTGCATTACCAGTCCCATAAAGGCATATTTTTGCAAACTCTGAGTTCTTCCATGGCCAGTTATGCTCTCCACTTGTAAAGCCTGGGGAACCTTGAGGAGTTTCAAAGACAGTACATGTTTTCACTGAAATTACAAACCCGATCAAGAACAAGCTAATGTGATAGCAGTAACTGTAGCATCAAAAAGAACACTAAACATGAAATGAGAAACCAAATTGTTCTGGCCTGAAATTCCTGACCTGGAAAAGTCTGAACTACTTAACTTCCTTAACCTGGAATGATAATCCAGCTCAATGATAATTTCTTATATAATTTTAAAAATGATACAAATAAATGTATATGGAAAAGAAGAATGTAAATGCTGTTAGAAACATGCCTATAACCAGGAAAATATTGTGGTTCATTTATTAATATAAATAAATGAAACATGGGTGACTTGCTCATCCAATACTGTCAGTTGTCAAGGCACTATAGGAAAATAAGACCCAGTCCCTGTCTTATGAGTCGTGTAGGTGACAGGAAGAGAGCAAGAGAGGCAGCCAAGGCACACAGCTTGATAAGCTCCATATAGGAAGCATTTAGGCATTGCTCTGACGCTGTGGCAGCCAGAGGAAATAGTGATTAATTGCAGGGGGTACAGACAGGGGTTAGAGGGAACATGTTAGCTGAGCAGACATTAAAGAATGTGTGGGACTTTCAAAGTGGCCAGAGTGGGAATGAATGAGCACTCCAAGGTAGCTGGGGTTTGTTAGGCTCCCTTTGCAAAGAACATAATTCTCTCTAAATATCTTGAGCAAGAAGGAATTTAATATAATGTGTTACTTAACTTATAAATCTTTGGGAGGACTGAGGAAAGGCTTTCAATTGCACTTTCTGAAATGACTTCCAGAGTCAGACACAGAGCCAGGCCACAAAGGAATGGCTGTGCTTCCCTCCAATCAGGAAATCTCTGGCCAAGAGCACCCTGTCACTGCCCATATGAAAGGAACAAACATAACAATCATAAACTAGGCAGGCAAGCTCCTCAAGAGCAAGGAGCAGGGTGTGCTCCATTCACGGACACCCCATGGACCTGGAAGAGTGTCCAGCATTGCACAGGTGTTCAATAAATATTTGTTGAATGAACCTAATAGCTGAACTGCTATCTACTAGCTCCAGGACCATGCCATGCCTAATATGACTCTCTCCAACCAGTGGAATCGTGGAGTTGGCCGCTCAACACCCACCAACTTGACAAGACACTAGTTCCTAGTTAATATCGAGAAGAGAAATCAAACCCCCTTCTCAGCAGTGCCTGTCAGCAGACACACTTGGTATTTCAGAAGCATGGCCTCTGCCTCCCTTTGACTTCCAGTCTCAGGTGACTGCATTGGATTGGGGCGCCTAGTCACATCCAGGACCTACCATTAAAGCAGCCTAGGAAATATGGCTTTTTTAGCATTTTACTCCCTTCAATATAAAACAGCATGACAAGAGAGTTCAACAGTCCAGCTCTTTGGCTCCTAACATCCATAATATCCATATACGCACTTCTTATCATACCCAGGTACAGTATCAATAAGAAAAACAGCTACAATCTCCATCAAGTACAATGAATAGAAATGAAAAAGCCCCACCCCCTCCCAAAGGGTGGACACAAAGTTCTATCCATTACTGTATTTATCTCTAATAAGGTGATTTTTCTCCCCTAATTCAGCTAGAGTCTTGCCTTGTGTTTGTGTGTGCTCAGTCGCTTCAGGAGTGCCTAATTCTTTGTGCCCCTATGGACTGTAGTACGTCAGACTCCTTAGTCCATGGGATTCTCCAGGCAAGAATACTGGAGTGGGTCTATGCTCTCCTCCAGGAGATCTTCCTGACCCAAGGATCAAACTCACGTCTCTTATGTCTCCTGCATTGCAGGTGGATTCTTTACCATCCTACCTTATTATCATATAAATCATATATACTGAAAAATAAACTTAGCAACCATGGTCATACATGAGATAAAAGAGAGTGGAGAAAAAGGAATAAGCAGGATTCAAAAATTCATTCACATAAAGTGGGGGGTCAGGTGAGATGAATGAATTGACCAGCATGAACCTGTATTGCAAGTTAAATAGGGCTCACTTCTGCAAAACAGAGCTTCCCTGATAGCTCAGTTGGTAAAGAATCCACCTGCAATATAGGAGACCCTGGCTCAATTCCTGGGTCGGGAAGATCCACTGGAGAAGGGATAGGCTGCCCACTTCAGTATTCTTAGGCTTTACTTGTGGCTCAGCTGATGAAGAATCTGCCTGCAATGTGGGAGACCTGGGTTCAATTCCTGGTTTGGGTAGATCCCCTGGAGAAGAAACCACTACCCACTCCACTATTCTAGCCTGGAGAACTCCATGGACTATATAGTCCATGGGGTCGCAAAAAGTCAGACACGACTGAATGACTTTCATTTTCACCTTTTTGCAAAACAAATAAATTCCAGCCCCTCTGTGTTAGGAATCACCTGGTTCCTTCTGCCTTAAATGTCTCTTCTGCCTTAAATATGAACAGGGAGAATTTGTGCCATTTCCCTGACTGTGAGTTTTAGGACTTTGGCAGTGATTCTAGTCATCCTGATACAGTGGGATACAGAGGGACTCACCCTCCACCCCTAAGTTTCCTGAGATGGAGCTGCTTGCTACTTCTCTGGGCTTCACATTTCCATCCCACGTGGGAAGCATTTGAAAGAGAGACTGGGTGGATGATGCAAGTCAGTAACCAATCTCATTACATCTGAAATACCTTCATTGCAAAGAGCTATGCATGTGTGTGTTTTCTGTATAAACGTATACACTGTGGACAGTAACAACAGTCTTACCTCTGCAAAAACAAAGTGTTAATCGCTCAGTCGTGTCTGACTCTTTGGGACCCCATGGACTATAGCCCACCAGGCTCCTCTGTCCATGGGATCCTCCAGGCAAGAACGGGTAGCCACTGTCTTCTCCAGGGGCTCTTTCTAATCGAGGGCACCCAGGTCTCCTGCATTGCAGGCAGATTTTTTACCGTCTATAAATGACCATTAATTCAGAATCAGAATATGATAAAAACTCTTCCTCTAATGCCCAGTCCACATTCCCTTTGCTCTTAGCCACAACACCCAGCTGGCCATTGTTGTTCATAGTGAAGAGCAGCCCAAACAGTCGTTCCTGAAGAATCTGCCTGCACAGGTTGCTGTATCATAGTCTGCAGGTGTCAGCCAGTCTCCCAGTGTTTTTCTGGGAGGGCGACGGTCACTTCCATTCCTGTGATGTGCTGCAGTAATCTAATTAAGACAATTCTTAGATTTTTCTTGCCACTAATCTTCCACCTGACCACTTGGCCTAAACATTAGCCAGTGAAGAGGCCCTGGTCATGTCTCCTTCCAGAAAACTGTTGTCAAAGGTTCTACCTGCTAGGAAGATTTACCCTTAAAGTCCACTTCTGAATACAGCTACAATGCTGGAAGCATCCAACTTCTGGTTGGGGAAAGCATAGCATCGTCCACAACCTATTAACTAATAGACTGCTTTTATGGGTCTTCTCCATGAGGCCAGAGGTAGCAGGGAAGGGAAAAGTGGCAGTGCAGAAAAAATAAGCACCATGTGAGGAAAAGATACCTCCCCTAGCAACTGATTTGAGATTTTCAGAAAATGCTTATGGTTGATCTTGTACAAACTATATCACCTTGGACTATGGATTACTGCTTGAACTTCTAACCCCACAGCTTTGTGATGAGAACACTTGCTCATTGATAGGGAGTCCAAGACACATGATCACTCGGTACCTCAGGTGTTCAATATATTCCAGTAGCATGCCAGCAGAACAATTCACTGACCACAAAACGCCTTGTTCCAAAATCTAAGAGGCCTGGTCAGTGATTATCTGTCATTGCCAGAGTCTTCATATATTTTTCTCATCTTCAAGCATCATTATATACACCGCACCATATAGGCCCAAAGGAGAAACTTCTTCCACGGCTGCCTAGAGAAGGTGAAGAATACTGGAGTGGGTTGCCATTTCCTTCTCCAGGTGATCTTCCCAACTTAGGGATGGAACCCGGGTCTCCTGCATTGCAGAAAGATTCTTTACCATTTGAGCCACAAGGGAAGCCCTTTCTTTTCTGGGACTCACACAAAGTTGGCAGCCTTAAGGCATACTCAGTGAATGGGTTATAAAAACACCCACAATATTGTTTAAATTGCCTCTAAATCTAAAGAAGTCCAACAAGCATTGTGCCTTTTCTTCTCCAATGCTAATTGATGTAAAGTCTGGCAAGGGTTGTTTTACGTTTGAGGAGATTACCTCACATATGACACAAGCTCTCTCTACAAGCTTCTCTGGCTTTTTGCAGCACGCAGCTCTCATCTTCTCGCATGCAAGTCCCACATACACACACAGATCATAGTTATTTCTTGCCCCCAGCTCCTATTGGAACAGAGACCTCCACAGAGTGGCCTGCGTAATACTCTGTGCAATGGTGAGTTGACCATGGTAGCAGCAGAATAAATCATGACAAAGAACCAGAAAGTGGCATATTGGAGTAATAGGGTGATACCACTGTCACTGAGAGAGGAAAACCAGCTGCCCTGGAATTTGCTTCTTCTTGGGATAGAGACCCTGGCTTTGCCAGATAATTGTTTTGTGCCCAGTGCTAGAGATTGGGTTGATGTGCTTCAATAACGAGACAAGTTCTTGAGCAGCTCTTGACATTGGACTTAACACTTGACTAAGTTCATCACAACCCACAGCTTAGCAGAGAAATGATAATGAAGGAATGACCTGACAGAACATGCAGACCTGGGTTAGGAGCTAAGAAACTAAAGATCTAGGAGAAAAGGGGGACTTTGAGAGTTGAGCCTGTGCTTCCGCCCCCACCCCTCCTTACCACTCTCTGATACAGCTGTAGTCACAATTACGTGAGTGACTGAGATTGGAGACCTTGAAAGAGATTTCAGAAAAACTAGCACTTGTTATTAGGCAGGGGTATTTATGAGGTATTCAGACAAATTATGGCCAGTCTCCTAGTATAGGTTGCAGAGTCATACATGGAAGACTTATAAAGTATAAGTCATACACTTATTATGTCTGTTTTCTAATTTGGGGATCTCACTCTTTCCCAATAAGTGCTCTAAAATTTATAAGAACCTTGAGGAGGTTCAGAATATAACCTATAATATAATTTAGCAACTTAGAGTGAGACTGGACAGTCTATTTAGGCAACTGCCGCTAGAGATAATAAAGTAATGATTCTTTTAGGACATCCATGGATGATCATGGTCTTCTGATGTCATCTCAATATGAGAATTTAAAAGGCTGCATTTTCATTTCTTCTTTAAACTCACCAGCATATTTTGAAGCAGTTGCCTTAAGTCAGTCATTGTTTTCCCCATTCTTTCCAGGATGGCCGATTGAAGTAGTCGTGTGGTGTGTGAGGCCTTGCCTTCACTGTGCCCTTCTCTCCAGGTTGTCTCTGGTGATAATTTCAGTAACTGCTTTATTTGCACAACACGGATAACCTGCCTCTCTTCTAATTGAGATTCATACCCAATCAGGCATTATTTATTGTGTTTTAGAACTTTTGCTTTCATTGAAAATATGTGTCTACTTTCAGTAAAATTAATTACATTAAAAAATTTTAGACATTGATATTATTTTAGATGTTTATCATTCTACTTTAGTTGATGGCATATTTGCTTGTCAAAAAGAATTTATATCTATAATCATGAGTTATGATCAATAAAATTATACCCCTGAATCAAGACTTTACAAAGAGAAGATTTCCTCAATATTTAGAATGGAATGGGAGTAGGATGGAGAAAAGAAACATATGTGGCAAGGAGATATATTACTTTCTTTTTTATTTTAACATTTATTTGATTGTGCCAGGTCTTACTTGGGGCACATAAGATCTTTTTTAGCTGTGGTCTGCAGGATCTTTAGTTTTGGCATCTCAACTCTTAGATACAGGATGTGAGATCTAGTTCCTTGACCAGGGATTGAACTCAGGCCCCTTGCATTGGGAGCTTGGAGTCTTAGCCACTAGACCACCAGCTGAGTCCCTACTTTCTCTCTTAAACTAGAGAATAATTGCTTCACAATGCTGTATTAATTCCTGATGTACAATAGTGTGAGTCAGCCGTATGTACACACATACCCCTGCCTCTGAGGCCTCCCGGCTACACCACCTCCTACCCCACTGCTCTAGGTCATCACAGAGCACTGAGCTGAGCTCCCTGGGCTATATCCTCTCCTTCCCCCACCGTGTCTTCAAGTCCATTCTCTCTGTCTTCATCTCTATTCCTGCCCTGCAAATAAGCAACTTCTTTAAGGCTTTTACCTTCATTGATGTCCTCTCATTCTACTTCTCAGAGACAGTACTCCTAGGGGTGATCTTAAAGCCCATGTTGTCTAACTCTTTAGTTTACAGCAAAAGAGCTGAGGTTGCACCCACATCTCAATTAAAACACTTCATTATATACTGTCTTATTCTCTAATTGCCTCTTGCATGTATTACATTTCTAACAAGACTATAAGCTCTTTGTTGCAGAGGTGATTATCTTGTTTTTTGTATCTCTCTCACAGCTCTTAATACTTGCTGATTAAATGATTGATTTAATCAAGGGTGATCTCTTTTTATCCCTTATGCTTCTGAGATCACTGGTCAGGTCACAGATTGAAGCACTCATGGCAGAAGTTATCGTTAGTATGTAGAGAATCCTAGGTCCTTTGGAGACAGTGTACTTGAATAATAAGGGAACTATATAAAGTCAAATGACTCATAATTACTAGAATAAAAATCAAAAGGAAGGATTACAAAATAATTTGTAAATTCAAACACACATTAGTTTTCCAAGATTGTAGTTCTGCTACAAATGGACTATAAAAAGTTTAAAAATCTGCTTATTATCCAAATAGAAAATAGGTGCTTCCAAGCCTATGTATATATAGGAAAACATATGAGAAATCCAGACTGCTTTGTATACTTTCTGTCAATTGCTGCACACAGGAAATTGGGAGTTTAAGATTATTCAGGGTATACACACAACTTAGGTATATACCAAGAAGTCATAGAAGTATAAAATAATACCTATCCAAAATTGTGAGAACTTACGTTTTACAAATGAAAACATTGAGGCATAGAGTATCTAAATATTTTAATACTCTATGTAAGTGTGCACATCTATTAAATAAACGTAGAATCAGTCTAAGTTGGTCATTTAAATACTTTTTTCCAGTCATTATCATGTAGCTGTCCTATATTTGAGGGGGATGTCTCTATAAATACTGAACTAGTTTTCAAACTGTCATTCTCAACTATATTATTGATAATTGCATAAATGTTAATTTCATTTATCAGTTTTCAGAGTGCTTGAAGACAAAGATTCTGCCATTCTTTTAAACTTTCATTATGTTGGGTATAAAGAATTGCACATAGTAATTGGTCAATAAATGCTTGCTAATTAAAAGAAAAAAATACTAGATCACCTCTACTTTATAAAAGTGTTTTTGTGGACAGAATGCCATCATCCTCACCACAAACTTGTGGAATTGAGTTATTGTAGTACTTTGCTGAGGCTCTAAGTAAATGAAATAGTTTTGTACATAAATCCTTTCCTCGAGGTAAAAGAAAAGACAGCAGTAACAAGTCCTTACACAATTTATTTTACAAGACTCCATTCTAATCTTCCTCGAAAAACTCTTCTAAATTCTAAGACAAATAAAATTAGTTAATTAGATGCTTAACTACTCTTTATTATATTTGTATATTACTCTTGGAACAAACTTAAATGCAGGAGAATTATATATCTACATGTGAGGAGTAAACTTGCAGTACAGAGGGATCTCTTGTATAAGCAAAATAGATTATTTTTAAAAAGGACTTACTTTTTGAAAATGAGCACATAATTCTACAATTAAGTATACTATGTATGGATTATGGAAAGATAGTGGAGATGGTGGCAGCAGTTTGGGATCTTCCTGAATCCCATGTGAAAACAGAAAGATTAACTAGAGAGAAAAACCAACAACACTTGGACAGTATACATGAAAAACTAGGTGATGAGGTATCTCCCTCAAAACAAAATAGAAATATGAAAGAAGGAACCATCAGTACTTCCAAGATCCGCTGTTAGCAGTATCTGTGAAGGAGAAAGAGGAAATCAAGACGGTGTCAGGCAGACCTGTAGCGAGAGAACCCAGTTGATAACAAGCATGGTGGACCAGTGAACTGACTAGGTTTTACCCTCTTTAATCCCAATAAGTGCAAGAAGTCCAGTCTAAAGGAGCTGTCACAGGTTGACCCCATGAACTTTTGAAACGGACCCCTTGGCTTCCTTACAGGAGAAGGCATTACATTTAAGAGAATGTGACAAGAGCGGAATCAAAATTGAGCAGACAAGAAGAGCAAAGACAAAGGAAAGAGAGAACTCTGGAAAAAGTGAGGTGAGAGAACAGATCCAAGATACTACCCAAAAATAAATAAAAAAATGAAAGAGAATAACAGCTGCCAGATATTTTAATATGGCATGAAAATGTAAGAGGAGGAAACTCTCATGTTGGAAAAGCCTTGAGAACCTATCAAGAAAACTAAATTAGTGTAAAAAGGAAAAACAGTGGAGTTTGGAAGTCAACTCTCATACAAAGATATTATTTAAAAACAAAAAAAGACTGGAAGGAGCAGAGAATTAATTCCATGGCCTTTCCAGTTAGCGCTAACAGTAAAGAACACCGCTGCCAATGCAGAAGATGTAAGGAAGATCCCCTGGAGGAGGGCATGGCAACCCATTCCTGTATTCCTGCCTGAAGAATCCCAAGGACAGAGGAGCCCGGTGGGCTACAGCCCGTGGGGTCACAGAGTCGGACATGACTGAGCACCTAAGCACAAGCATAAGCATTAAAAAGGAGCCGAAAGGAATTGTCCTGGTCATCGATTGAGAGGTACCGACTATACAACATGTAGTGGCTCAAAATCACCCATGTGATTTCATGGGTCAGGAGTTTGGGGAAACCTGGTCAGGACAGTTTGTCTCTGATCCATGTGGCATCAGATAGAGCAACTAGAGTTGGAAAATGCAATCCCAAGACAGCTACTTTATTCACATACTCGTCCATCACCTTGGTGCTTTTTGGTGCTCTCCTTCCTAAAGGAATCTCACCCTTAAGATCATGTCAATTTGGCTTGAATTTTTCACAGATCCCGGAGTAATATTTCTTACAAAGTGGTTTGGGGCTCAAAGAAGGCAGAAAGGGGACACAGTCCTTACCATCACTCCTAGCACCAACCAGAGGAGTGTCAAAGAAATTGTAGCCATCTTTAGTACATCATAGATGTTAAGAAAATGATAAGAGATGAAAGCATTCTATTTTTAACAGAGTTAAAAAAAAACAGAAAGGAGGTGATAAAATTCAAATAAAATTAGAAATAAATGAGAAAAACATCCCTTAAGGAGTGAAAAATAAAAAAGAATAAACACAAAAACATATATTACAAAACAAATAATGCCTTATGAGAAATAAAAAGTCAAAAGTAGAAACTTTAGTTTTCTTTAAAAAAAGAATATAGTGACACAATATATTTTCATGTGCCTGTTGACTATCTGTATGTCTTCTTCAGAAAATGTATACTTAGCTCCATTGCCTATATTTTTAATTGTAATTTTGTTGTTGTTGTTGTTGTTATTAAGTTGTATGATTTCTTTATAATTTTGTATATGAACCTCTTGCTGGCTGTATGATTTGCAAAGATCTTCTCCTATTCAGTAGGTTGTCTTTTAGTTTTGTTAATGGTTCCCTTTGCTGCGCAGAAGATTTTTAGTTTAATATAGTTTAATTAAACATTTTAATGTAGTCCCACTCATTTATTTTTGCTTCTATTTTCCTTGCCTGTGATATTGTTAAGAGCAATATCAAAGAGCATACTGTATGTCTTCTTCTAGCAATTTTACAGTCTCAAGTCTTACACACAAGTTTTGAGTTGGTTTTTGTGAGCGGGGTGAGATCTTCTTTTGATTGTGATTGCCAAAATTCTCACCATCATTTGCTGAAGAGACAATCTTTTCTCCATTGTGTTCTTTGCTCCTTTATAATACATTTATTGCCTATAAATGTGTGGATTTATTGATAAAACTATTTATTTAGTTTTGTTCCATTGATCTATGTATTTGTTTTTATGCCAATATCATGCTGTTAAATCAATTACCACATACAGTATCATCTCATGCCTGTTATAATGGTTATTATCTAAAAGGGAAAATAAGCATTGGCGAGGGTGTCGCAATAGGAACTTTCAGATACTGTTGAGAATGTAAACTGATGAAGCCACTACGGGAAATAGTATAGAGATTCTTCACAAAGTTAAGAATAGGATTACCATATGATCCAACTATTCCATTCTGGTTATTTATCTGAAAAAATGCAAAAATATTAATTAGAAAAAATATATGCACCCCTATGTTCATTGCAGCATTATTTACAAAAGCCATGATATAGAAACAACATAAGTGCCCATTGATGGATGGATAGATAAAGAAGATGTGACATAAAGGAATACTACTCAGCCATAAAAAGATCAGACCTTACCATCTGCAATAACATGGATGGATCTCGAGGGTATTATGCTAAGTGAAACAAGTCAAATGGGAAAAGACAAATATCATATGATTTCTCTCACATGTGGAATATAAAACAAACAAATGAACAACCAACACTAAGCAAAAACAAACATGGAAACAGAGAACATAGTAGAAGTTGCCGGCAAGTAGATGCGACAGAGGATGGACTAGGCAAAGGCGGGCACCTGTATGGTGACGGATGGACACGAAATATTTGGTGGTGACCGTGCCGTAGTGTATACAGGTGTGAGCTCAGTCATGACTCATATTCAGCTCTTTGCAGCCCCATGGACTGTAGACTACCAGGCTCCTCTGTCCATGGAATTCTCTACACAAGAACACTGGAGCGAGTTGCCATTCCCTACTCCAGAGGATCTTCTCAACCCAGAGATCTAATCCGCGTCTCTTGAGTCTACTGCATTGGCAGGCAGATTCTTTACCACTAGCACTATCTGGGAAGCCCCCAGTGTATACAGGAGTGGAAATAAAATGTTGTACACATGAGACTTATATAATGTTATAAATCAATGTTACCTTAGGAAAAAAAAGAAGAATTAAAAGGATGTTGATATTCATTGAAGACAGGCACAGAAAATCCAGCATAAAAAATCATAACAACAACAAAAGCATGAAAATAGAAAATACAGTAAAAGCTTTGATTCATGAAAAATGTGATATTTTTTTAAAAATTGAGCCTCCTATTAAGAGAGTATGTCTTTTTTACCTCAGAATAGAGACACAGAATGGTCAACAAGACACATTCTAAGAAAACTGGGTTGTTGTTTAGTTGCTAGGTCATGTCCGACTCTTCAGTGACACCATGGACTGTAACCCACCAGGCTCCTCTGTCTGTGGAGTTTCCCAGGTGAGCGCTTCCCTTTCCTTCTTCAGGGGGTCTTCCTGACCCAGGGATCAAACCCTTGTATCATGCAGTAGTAGGCAGATTCTTTACCACTGAACCACCAGGGAAGCCAAGAAAATTTAAATAGTCAGACTTTTTTTCCTAATAAAGACTATTTTTATACAGAAGTTTTATGTTCATGGAAAAATTGAAAGGAAGACAGAGATTTCTCACATTCCCCTGTCCTCACACTTGGATAGCCTCCCCCATTTTCAAAATCTCTCACCAGAATGGTGCACTTATTACATTGATGAACCCATATTGATGCATCATAATCACACGAATTCCATAGTTTATATTGAACTTCGCTCTTGGTGTTGCAGATTGTATGGATTTGAAAAAGACAGTATATGTCTCTTCATGAAAGACCACAGCACCATCCATAGTTTTGCCATCTAACATGAGTCTGACAATGCCTATCTATTCAGATACCATTTTTAGGAAGAGGACAGAGGAAAAATATTATGGAACTACATCATGAGTACCCAACCAGAAAATCTAGACTAAAAAACAAAACAAAACTAATTTAATTTTAAATTTAATTAACATAAGCAGAGAGTCAAACAATAAATTGAAATTATTTCTCCTATATCTTGCCCTGGTCAAACCACATTTGGAGTTCAGTGTTATAAAGAAGGGTATTTATGAGACAACAAAAAAAAAAGAACTGTCCAAATCGTCAATACTTGAAAGGATTTTTTATAAGCAATTATGAGAAAATAGTTTATTATGGAGAAGAAAAGAATTAAAGAAAACAAGATAGTTGCTTTCAAGAACAATAATAATCTGTCAGGTAGATACGAAATTTTAATTGCTTTGAGTAATTTCAAGTACAGGGCCAGCATTGAGGTTCCAGAAAAATCAGCTATGGATTTTTGGCAAATTGATCTTTTGAAGACTCATGGCCTACACTTTCACAGATACAAAATTTGGGAACTGATCTCATAGATCTCAGCCCAGTAGAAAAAAATGTAGACTACACTTAGACTGATTCATATGACTCTATGATTTTAAGTATTTTCTATCAAAACCTGGAGGTTATCTTGTGAGTTGATAGGTTCCATCACTAGGAATATTTACCCAGAAATCATAAAAAACTTGCATTTGCTGGATGTTGAGACCAAACTGCCTTTAAGATCTTCTCCAGATCTGGTGCTGTGTCTGAGGGGTAGAGTTAAGTGGCATATTTGATCTCCCTTGTGCTTACAACAGGTGTCCCACTTGTGTTTGTAAAGTTATAAAAAGTCATTAGTGTTCTGCTTAACAAATGACTGTTATGTCATTTGATTGAAATTGGTGGTGGCAGTTGTAGGAAGAGAAGGTGTCAGTGAGGAACCAAGGATTTTCAGAGAAGATGTCCCCGAGTAATATTTAGAACAGTGCCAAATCCATAAAAAGAGTTCAAATTTGATTAATATTATTATTATCAGTATTGGAAATAACTATGTCTTATAATTTGATAACATATATCATAATTATTGAACATGATTTTTTTATTGTTAGACCTGAGTTCAAATTTTTACTTGTGTAAATAACTTCTCTGAGCTTAAGCTTACTCTTTTGTAAAATAAGAAATAATAATTTCAAGGTCAAATTGCTTGTAAGGGACTAAAATATACCGTGAATATAGAGTTACCAGCCCTACATCATATGCACCAGAGACAGACAGCTGTCTGATTTAAATATCCATAGTGTCAAGAAGTCTCTGGGAGGCAGCTATCAGCCAGGAGCTCTAGTTTAGAGATGCCTCACATTCACTGAAGGGCTTCCCAGGTGGGGTTAGTGGTAAAGAACTCGCCTGCCAAAGCAGGAGACATAAGAAATGTGGGTTCGATCCCTGGGTTGGAAAGATTCCCTGGAAAAGGAAATGGCAACCCACTCCAGTATTCTTGCCTGGAGAATCCCATGGATAGAGGAGCCTGGTGGGCTACAGTCCATGGGACTGCAAAGAGTCGGACACGACTGAGTGACTTAGCACGCACAGTGAGATCTCGACACTAGATCTTACACCAGGACAAGAGCAGAAGTGGAAAGCGCTTCTAAGATTAGTGTCCTGCAGGCTCTCTGTCCCTTTCCTTGGCTAGGTGCAGGGCACAAAGAGATCCTAGCCTCAAGAATTATTGGAGCCTTTAGTTGTTAGGAGCCTGAAAACCTGGCTAATCATGAAAAAGCTACCTACTAACTAGGCATCTCTATACTGAACTGTGATGTGACAAAAAATAAATCCCTATTGTGTTATGCCCCTGAAATCTTGAACATTATTTGTTACAGCAGCTAAAATTATCCTTGTTAATATCCATCAATGACAGCAAGTGTTCAATACATTATAATATTCCTTTTAATCAGAATGTCTGATAGATTGTCTGGATAATATGAGGTTTACAATGAATGTGCATGCTAAGTCAACTTCAGTTGTGTCTGACTCTTCATAACCCCATGGACTATAGCTTACCAGGCTCCTCTGTCCATGGGATTCTCCAGGCAAGAATATGGGAGGGGTTACCATTTCCTTCTCCAGGAGATCTTCCCGTCCCAGGGATTGAACCTATGTCTCTCATGTCTCCTGCATTGGCAGGTGGGTTCTTTACCACTACTGTTACCTGGAAAGCCCTTCTCATGAATAGTAGACATTATTCTTTTAGTTATCTCAGTGAAAGGATGATGCAGAGAAATAATAACATGTGAATTATGCCCCACATCTGTTCTAATGTCAAAGCTAACAATTCTAATATATATTGTTTTTATCATTTATATATTAACTTTATTGAAATAACTAACAATAAAGTGGATTCATATCTTTACTTTCTATTTAGTATCTTCCAGATCTACTTTCCAGAGTGAAGACATAATAATTTCTCAATTGATCAAATGTCCCTTCTTTACTTCATATAATAATTATGGAAGTTCTCATTATATATAATACATATGTAGGGAAAATGAGTGTTTTGGCTTAAGTTTCACCTCACTTTTATGATCAAAACCACACACAAAAAACGCGTACAATGTATTTGTAAACTACACTTGTATGGGGGGCACTTTTTATAAACTGTATAAAACAGTCCTAGCCCGCAATATAGGCAGAACACAGAAATGAACTCAAAGGTGGCTTGTACAGTGGTGTGAATGAAAGAATGGCAGCAGAGCCTAGGAGAACATGGAGCATGCTGAGACCCTCAGGTGTCCTTTTCCAGGGAAGGAGAAAGGTTAACCTTAACCTTTCTATATATTTTCCCTTTTAATTAAGGGTCATATAAAAATACATTAACACATTAGTCACATGATCATAATATGACTGGGCCATTTTGATGCCCTGATCCTCTTTGGGAACTTTAATTTTTGTGAAACTTAAATATGGGAGACTGAGTAAAAATCAAGCAACTTGATCTGTTGAAGAATTAGTTGGCCATTTTATTTTGTTAGTTCATGATGTGTGTAGTCTAAAAACGAATCAATTCATATAACTCTGGTAACTAAGAAGCATGGTATAAAGATAATGACTCTACTCAGAAATACATTGTGAAATGGATGCTTTAAACCCACATTAAAAATAACAATAATAGTATCTCTCTGAATCCATTTTCTCTTTTACCAGATACTTTATTTTTCAGCTACTATATTTGCCACAATATATTACACATTGCAGCAAATTTTCAATATTTAGAATTATTATCTGAGTTTGTTGATGAGCATCTTGTCTTCTGTTATATCATTGGTTCAAAATTGTAATTTACCATCTCACTGAGAATTGATATTGACACTGCATATTTCTTTTCCACCTCACACAAAAACTTCTCTGCGAATTTGAAATAAAAATAAACATGCACTGGTGCATAAAATTAAATGTATCCTAGAAACAATTTGTGATTTTTTACTGAAGAGCAGAAACTATGTTTTGGCCTTTTTTCAAAATACTCTTTACTATAAGACCTAGGTTTTTAAATGATTGGCTTTAGCCAATCAACTAAGGAAGTCCCCCTTCCTCCCCGCATTTGTTGGCACTGCTTAAATGAATAGTGAAATAAAGACATGCTTATTTACTTGCAATGTAATGAGTAACCATAGAATTGCTGAGCACTAATACTGCATCAGAGATGATAAAGAAATTGAGCAGATTCGTTATGACTCTCTTTAAGATTTAAAATTTTACCATGTTAGCCTGTGTAATAAGTCCATCTAAAAGTCAAAGCTTTCTTATATTGTCAGAGTGGAAGAAAGTTCCTCATATGAAATAGGTACGCATTTGTTGAGTGAATAAATCCATCAGTTAGGAAGCTTATCCATTCAGTAAGCATATCCCCAGAAAAACAAACAAAAAAAGAATGATGATAAAACAGACTTTTCCATGTAACTTTTATAAATCTTCACTAAAATCTTAACATGTACATGATGGATACTTTTATTCCTTAATTTCTCTTTCATTTTTGCAGTCTGACATAGAGGGCTTGGAATCATTCATACATTTTCAACGAATGAATCCACGGCATGGTTTTTCTTCATCAGTTCACAAAGCAAAGCATGAGAATGGCGTTTCATTCTTACTCCTGAGAAAAGCCAGAAAATTGACACAACTACAGGGTGCTGATCACACTTTGTTCTTATAAGAAGAGAAATGTGCTATTTGTTTTTACATCTTCGGAGTTGTCTTGGGAGCAAAACTGCCTCCAGCTACATATGGGCTTAGTTGCCCACGTCCATCTTATGGGTGTCACCTGCTAAGGTGAGGAGTCTGGAATAGCCCAGACACATTATGTATGGGTGGCCTTTTGTTTACAGCAGACAAAGCCCAAATCCTCAGGATTACTTGAAGATATCATATAACACACAAGATGGAGTTACTATTATTCTCTTCTAAGACATATAGTGTTTCCCCTGGGCAGAGGAAGGAACGCACAGCCAATCATATGAAGACAGAACCCATTAAAGATTTATGCAAGCCTGAATTACTTGGCTTTAAACTATTTTCTTTTCCCCCCTTTCTTTTTCGCCTTTTTTCTTTAATAAGAGAGACATTTCTTCCTGAACGGCAAAGCTGAAGTAGATAGTATCACTGGTAATCCCAGGCTTAAGCACAGAGCTTCTAAATGGCTTGAATTAGTCTGGAAGATAGGGCTGTTTGATTTCCCTTCCTTTTTGCTTCTGTTTTCAAGGCTCTGTCACCAAATGTCCCACTAAACTATCATTTATGTGGACTTGGGGCCTCTGTGTGTAAGTTTCCTTTTAAGCATAGTCACTGAAACAGCTTTGAAGCTGTTGAACTGTGTAAATGTTATATTAACATTTTCTCTCGCAATTATAGACATTTACATGGTCTTGTTGAAATAGTGCTTTCAGAGGGAGAAAAAAAATACCAGAAGTGAAGGTACACAATGAAATGAAAAAGCAGCAGTGTGCTCTATTTATTTAGTTTCTGAAATAAATCATTTTGACTTTTAATTTACACTTCTCTAAGATGGTAGTTAAGAATAGACAAACAAAGGATACTGCGAGAAATAATTTCATTTTGTTCCTTTGTTACATTAGATCATTTAATTTCCATTTGGTTTGCATATGGAGATTTGGCCAACGCACCCCGTTCTTTACATTTGCCAACGAATAACAAGGACTTGGGAAGTTCATTCTAAGGACCTAAGACTCATGGGTGATGATTCAAAAATTATGAGACTACAAGCAGTTGTCCAGTTATAAGAAGAAAGGCAAATAGAGTAAATTAGACACTAATCCAGAGCATTCCCAACTATCCATGTCCCTATTTAACAGAAACCATAATGTGCTTTCAAATTGAAAAGTGATTTGAATCATCCCCAAACCACCACATGTGTGATCTCTTCACTGCACGCAGTCTGATGAACAGGTTAGGAAAGGAAAGATGTAATCATTTAGACTCTAAGAAAATATTTAATTAGCCTAATTTTGGTCCTTTTCTGCATACAGAGCAATCATTTATGAATGCACAGGGTCAGTACAATTCACAGCCAAATTATCTCCTTTCACATTGGTATGACTAAATGTATTTTCTCTAAAGATCAGTAATTGTAATCTTCACACTGTACCACAGAATTATTTGCTATTGCTAATCCTCTGTTCCATGATAGACTTGTTTTAGTATATATAAATATACATATACTCCTTGTCTTTGCACCAAAGCAAAGCAAAGAGCCTGTCCAGTGACGGAACCGTTGCTCAGCAACTGTGATCTCTCCACTGGTCTGACTGCTGCTCCCTCCAGCAGGGCAGATATGCAAGACGAACAGATGCATTGATCCTCAACACTGTATTAGATTGTGTTATATGCATTTCAGAAGCTGGTAGCAATGATCTTGTCTAAGTCCCTGTCTACACATCATTGAACTTTCACAGTCAAGCTTGGAAAAGCACCTTGTTATATAGGACTTTCTATAATTTCAATATCTAATTGATTTTCAGTTTTAAAAATTATGTTCTGGAGAATCTACTTTGATTGGTGTCCATGTGATCTCATAACATAGATAAGATTATGTTAAAATACACAGAAACATATTTTTCTATAGCGTTTTATTTCCACATTGTCCTACTTAATCCAAGAGCCAGCTTCCACCCATTTAATATTCTTCTCTCTTAAGCAAAAATATTAACTGCAATTTAAAAAACCTGGTGTTCAGGCATTAAATGAAAAGGTTGAATCACAACTTTTTTTTTAATCACAACTTATGGCAAAAGATGTTACTGGAATCCAATTTACCCAATCATTATTGGATAGGGCAGCTGAGAATAATTAAATGCATGTTTGTAAGAGTTAAAATTAGAATTATATGTTAAGATATTGACCATACAAAATGCTCTTTTTGATGTGCCTCTTCATCAAATTTTAGATTGAGTATATTTTACAGTTAAACTTATTTTATAAACTAGAATATAAATTCCATTAATTAATTATAATTTAATGTCTTATGTCAATTTATATGATTACTGTTAAGATTTTAAAAAAGAAGAATCGATGATTGAGAGAACTTATTTTAATCTGATAAGTAACTTAGTTCAGTTCCAATCTTTTTCAAAATTTTTTTCTAGTTGATGGCTTAGTAGGAAAAGCACTGCTTTGTCCAACTAATTTATCTATCTGGAGCAACATTCAATTCTTTCTTTAAAATAATAAATCATGAAATTTGACCCTGAGACATTAGTAGGTAAAAAATCATCTTATTTGTTTGCAAAAGTGGATCCAGAGTTGCAGATTACTTTTTTTTATAGATAATATGCTATTTAATATAAACATAGATATCTGTTAAAACCTGAAATCAAAAAAGCAAACTCAAAGAACTAAAGGAAAGGTGGATAGTATAAAACCTTAAAACAGAATGGCATTTTATTGGCAAAAAATTAATAAAGTGATAAAAATCAAAGTGAAAACATTTTCCAAGTTGATGATCCATTAATAATTTGAGAAAAGACCAAAATTTAGGGATCAATTTTGTTTGATCAATAAAACTAATTTCAGCAGGACATACCTATCTAAGCACACCAACCATCTGAAACATAGATAAGAAACAGACTATAAACAAAACCATCTGCTGAGAGGTCAAAAGAAATTCACAAATCAATGTATTTATAATTTTTATTTCATCTAGTTTTACTGAGATATAATTGACATTCAGCACTGTGTAAGTTTAAGATGTATAGCATAATGACTAGACATACATCATGAAACGATTATCAACATACTTTTAGACAATGTCTGTCATCTCTTATAAGCAGAAAATTGAAGAAAAAATATCTTTTGTGATGACAATTCTTATGACTTTCAATAATTTTCATATATAACAGAGCTGTGTTAATTATATTAATCATGTTGTATATTATATATCTAGTACTTATGTATAACTAATTTTATCATCTTCATCCAATCCTCCTTGCCCTATCTTCACCTATAGGAACCACATATGATTTCTTTTTCCTATGAATTTGTTGTTGTTTTTTTTTAAGTATAACTGACCTACCACACTATGTTCATTTCTGGTTCACAACACAGTGATTTGATATCTCTATACATCAAAGGATGATCACCATGATTACATACAAAGCTATGATGTTATTATTGACCATTCCTCATACTATACATTTCATGCCCATGACTCATTTATATTGTATAAAAATATTTTTTATATGTACCAGAATTTCACATTTCTCTTCAGAGTCCACTGACTTATTTTCTATTAAATTCTAATAAGCTTGGTGATATCAGTTGCAAGACATAAAAAGGGTAAAGAGTCGCTGCATATTACCAGGAGCACTGAATGTCAACCAATTGTCTTGCTAGCAGAAGGCAAAAAAATTTTAAATAGGTAAATAGACAAGTTAGTTAAAGACAATACACAAATTGCCTGGACTGGTTTCATTAACTATGGAGATGGTGAAAAGTAGTTGAATTGTGGATACATTTTGAAGGTTAGGTGCTTGGGATTTCTTGACAAATTGGGTCTGTGATGTGAGAGAAAAACAGAGTCAAAAATGACTTTCCCAATTCTTCTTTGCTTACCCTTAAGTGAAGAGAGTTAAAATAACATAGGTTATATTTTGGAAATTAATCCTTTGTGGGTTGTTTCATTTGCTATTATTTTCTCCTATTCTGAAGGCTGTCTCTTCACCTTGCTTATAGTATCTTTTGCTGTGCAAAAGCTTTTAAGTTTAATCAGGTCCCACTTGTTTACTTTTGTATTTTATTTCCATTACTCTAGGAGGTGGGTCACAGAGGATCTTGCTTTGATTTACTTCATTGAGTGTTCTGCCTATGTTTTCCTCTAAGAGTTTTATAGTTTCTGGTCTTACAGTTAGGTCTTTAATCCAAAATATACAAGCAGCTCATACAACTCAATACCAGAAAAACAAACAACCCAATCAAAAAGTGGGGGAAAGACCTAAGCTGACATTTCTCCAAAGAAGACATACAGATGGCTAGCAAACACAAGAAAAGATGCTCAACATCACTTATTATTAGAGAAATCCAAATCAAAACTATAAAGAGATACCACCTCACAAAAGTCAGAATGGCCACCATCAAAAAGTCTACAAACAATAAATGCTGGAGAAGGTGTGGAGAAAAGGGAATGCTCTTGCACTCTTTGTGGGAATGTAAATTGATACAGCCACTATGGAAGACGGTATGGCGATTCTTTAAAAAAAAAGTAGGAATAAAACCACCATGTGACCCAGCAATCCCATTCCTAGGCATATACCCTGAGGAAACCAAAATTGAAAAAGACACATGTATCCCATTGTTCATTGTAGCACTATTTACAGTAGTTATAACATAGAGCAACCTAGATGTCCATCGACAGAGGAATGGATAAAGAAGTTGTGGTACACATACACAATGGAAAATTACTCAGACATAAAAGGGAACATATCTGAGTCAGTTCTAATGAGGTGGATGAACCTAGAGCTTATTATACAGAGTGAAGTAAGTCAGATGGAGAAAGATAAATATCATATACTGATGCATATAAATACACAAAATCTAGAAAAATGGTACTGAAGAATTTATTTGCAGGGCAGCAATGGAGAAACAGACATAGAGAACAGACTTACAGACATGGGGAGAGGGGAGGAGAGGATGAAATGTGTGGAGAGAGTAGCATAGAAACCTACATCACATTATGTAAAATAGAGAGCCAATGGGAATTTGCTGTGTGTCTCAGGAAACTCAAACAGGGGCTCTGTGTCAACCTAGAGGCGTGGGATGGGGAGGGAGATGGGAGGGAGGTTCAAAAGGGAGGGGATGTATGTATACCTACGGCTGGTTCATGCTGATGTTTGACAGAAAACAACAAAGTTCTGTAAAGCAATTACCCTTCAATTAAAAAATAAATTAATTAAAAAAACAACATAGGTTAGGAAAAATTGCGGGTCATCACCAAGGAGAGAGAGTAGATATCTTTCAATTTGTTAATGTGGTGTATTACATTGGTTTGCAGATATTAAAGAATCCTTGCATTCCTGGGATAAAGCCCACTTGGTCATGATGTATGATTTTTTTTAATATGTTGTTGGATTCTGTTTGCTAGAATTTTGTTAAGGATTTTTGCATCTATGTTCCTCAGTGATATTGGCCTGTAGTTTTCTTTTTTTGTGGTATCTTTGGTTTTGGAATTAGGGTGATGGTAGTCTCATAGAATGAGTTTGGAAGTTTACCTTCTTCTGCAATTTTTTGGAAGAGTTTGAGTAAGACAGGTGTTAGCTCTTCTCTAAATTTTTGGTAGAATTCAGCTGTGAAGCCATCAGGTCCTGGGCTTTTGTTTGCTGGAAGATTTCTGATTACAGTTTCGATTTCCTTGCTTGTGATGGGTCTGTTAAGATCTTCTATTTCTTCCTGGTTCAGTTTTGGAAAGTTATACTTTCCTAAGAATTTGTCCATTTCTTCCAAGTTGTCCATTTTATTGGCATAGAGCTGCTGATAGTAGTCTCTTATGATCCTTTGTATTTCAGTGTTGTCTGTTGTGATCTCTCCATTTTCATTTCTAATTTTGTTAATTTGGTTCTTCTCCCTTTGTTTCTTAATGAGTCTTGCTAATGGTTTGTCAATTTTGTTTATTTTTTCAAAAAACCAGCTTAGAGAGTAAATAAAGAAGACAGGGAAGGTCAAGGAGTAAGTTCAAATATTCATGTGTTCTTTACAACCATGACTTTGGACCATTAAAAAAAATGATATTTGCTGCTAAATGTATATGTGATGTACATGGATTCTCACTATGTATGCACTTACATGAATGCAAATACCTGATTTTAGGAAAAAGAGAAATATAGAAAAAAGTAAACTTTTGGGGATTCCCTGGTGGCTCAGACAATAAAGTGTCTGCCTGCAATGCGGGAGACCCAGGTTCGATCCCTGGGTTGGGAGGATCCACTGGAGAAGGAAATGGTAACCAACTCCAGTACTCTTGCCTGGAAAATTCCATGGACAGCGGAGCCTTGTAGGCTACAGTCCATGGGGTTACAAAGAGCCGCACATGACTGAGCGACTTCACTTCACTTCACTTCACTTCACTTCACTTCAAACTTTAAATAATGTATGCTATACTGTCTGATCTTAGTTTTCTGAATGTTGAGTTTTAAGCCAACTTTTTCACTTTCTTCTTTCACTGTCATCAAGAGGCTCTTTAGTTCTTCTTCGCTTTCTGCTATAAAGATTGTGTCATCCACATATCTGAAGTTATTGATATTTCTCCCAGTAATCTTGATTCCAGCATGTGCTTCATCCAGCCCAGCATTTCTCGTGATGTACTCTATATATAAGTTAAATAAGCAGGGTGACAATATACAGCCTTGATGTACTCCCTTCCCTATTTGGAACCAGTCTATTGTTCCATGTCCAGTTTTAACTATAGCTTCTTGACCTGAATACAGATTTCTCATGAGGCAGGTAAGGTGGTCAGGTATTCCCATCTCTTTAAGAATTTTCCACAGTTTGTTGTGATCCACAGTCAACAGCTTTCGTGTGGTCAATAAAGCAGAAATAGATGATTTTCTGGAACTCTCTTGCTTTTTCAATGATTCAACAGATTTTGGCAATTTGATCTCTGGTTCCTCTGCCCTTTCTAAATTCAGCTTGAATATCTGGAAGTTCATGGTTCATGTACTGTTGAAGCCTGGCTTGGAGAATTTGGGGCATTATTTTGCTAGTGTGTGAGATGAGTGCACTGGTGTGGTAATTTGAACGTTCTTTGGCATTGCTTTGGGATTGGAATGAAAACTGACCTCTCCCAGTAGATGGGAAAACAGTGGAAACAGTGAAAGACTTTATTTCTTTGGGCTCCAAAAACACTGCAGATGGTGACTGCAGCCATGAAATTAAAAGACACTTGTTTCCTTTGAAGAAAAGCTATGACCAACTTAGACAGCATATTAAAAAGCAGAGACATGACTTTGCCAAAAAGGTCCATCTAGTCCAACCCACGGTTTTTCCAGTAGTCATGTATGGATGTGAGACTTGGACTATAAAAAAAGCTGAGCACTGAAGAATTAATGCTTTTGAACTGTGGTGTTGGTGAAGACTCTTGACAGTTCCTTGGACTACAAGGATATCAAAGCAGTCAATCCTAAATAAATCAGTCCTGAATATTCTTTGGAAGGACTTATGCTTAAGTTGAAGGTCCAATATTTTGGCCACTTGATGCAAAGAACTGACTCATTGGAAAAGAACCTGATGCTGGGAAAGATTGAAGGCGGGGGGAGAAGGGGATGACAGAGGATGAGATGGTTGAATGGCACCACCGACTCAGTGGACATGAGTTTGAGTAAGCTCTGGGAGTTGATGATGGACAGGGAGGCCTGGTGTGCTGCAGTCCATGGGGTTGCAAAGAGTCGGACACGACTGAGGGACTGAACTGAACTGAACTGATACCATCTGATATTCTACTAAATGAGCTAATAACCAAAAGCTAGGTGGAAAAGATAAATCTGCATCCCTTCCATCAGCTCACATGTCCTCTCTTGTGTCTCTTGCAGTGTCAGTTTCTCATGATGTGCATTTGTGGGGTTTTTTTTTTATAACATCAACCTTAAACATAAGGTGTTTTGCATTTTTAAATATTTATTTATTTTAATTGGAGGCTAATTACTTTACAATATTGTAGTGATTTTGCCATACATGGACATGAATCAGTACATGTGTTCCCCATCCTGATCCTCCTCCCGCCTCCCCCCCCATCCCATCCCTCTGGGTCATCCCAGTGCACCAGCCCTGAGCACTTGTCTCATGCATCCAACCTGGACTGGTGATCTGTTTCACATGTGATAATATACATGTTTCAATGCTATTCTCTCAGATCATCCCACCCTCACTTTCTCCCACAGAGCCTAAAACACTGTTCTATACATCTGTGTCTCTATAACACAAACCTTAAATATATCTAGAAGCCACTCGAAACTTATGGCTTGACACTGAAAAGAGATAGTAATCCATTCTCCAATAGAAATATATATTTAGCCATGTACCCTGTATTGTTTTCAACTTAATGGACTCTTAAGAATAAGTTTGAAAATCTTAGTTTTTGCCTTATAACTCTTTACTTTACAAACAAGTCCAATATAAAATGAGACCCTATGGTACATATTTTTAAAAGCAAGGACATATATTAACATTTTAAATAAAATTATATAACAGTAGGTTCCAGCTTTCCAAGTTTTGTTGCTACAATGAGAAAAACTTCAGCTATTCTGATTTCGAATGAGCCAATTCCTGAGTTTCAAATTACTTAGTTTTACCTACATGCTCATCCTTATGATGAAAATGTATCAGTTCTCCAACCTTTGGAATATGAGTCATGAGTATGTATGATACTGATATCAAAATTCTATCTTTCTTTATACAGTATTATGGCTTTATTCCTATAGTTTTATTTTCTAATTTCTCCTGTGGCTGCAAATTTGTGGATGTGTTTTCTGCCACTTCTCTTCCTCCCTCTCTTTTAATCTATTTATATTTTCAATGGCCATCTTTCTCTTTAGTCCGATATTATGTTATTGCAAGTTTCCTGTTGCATTCTGAAAACAGACAATTATATATCAATAAAAAATACAATCATTCCTGTCTTGTGGTAGTCTGAATGATGTCACATCAAGCTTGGTAATGGCAACTTCCTCTGTAAAACTTTTGAAGGATAAAATTCAATCTAACTCAATCAAAATACAATTTATTGAGAACAGATTATAGCAAGAAAATTACTGGCTTTCACAAAAATATACACACAAAATTTTGAAAAAGACATCTACCTTGTCCTCTTAAGCTTCAAGACCAAAGTCAGAAATGTACAGACACGACTGTGTTATAAGGTAAACAAAGCTCAAACCTGAAAACACTAAGATTTGAATAAAATGAAAGCATTAATCTGTGAATAGGTATGTGGTATGCTAGGATAAAAAATGCCAGATTCAGAAAATATTTCTTTTCCAAAAGACTCACATAGAAAAAAAATATGCAGACTATTTTTAAATAACTAAAATACTTTTCCTTATTGCTTTTTGAACATTGAGATCCATGGTAGGGAGGGTAATTCCGTTCTTACGAATAAGAAAAAGTGGTGACCATTTGGGTACTCCTTCTGAAGAGCAGCAAAATTCAAGCAGCTTTCAAAACTTCCTTTGAACTAGAAACACAGTTGCGGATTGTGTGACCAGGCTAGGTGGTTCTCAGTTAGTACCTATGAGAATGCCAGGGTTCAGAGAAAGGAGGGGTGGAGTCCCATATACCAAGGTCACAGGTTGCAAGACTTTGTACCAACACCATAGACATGGAGCCCAAAACCAAAGTCATCGCTGGAACCGACTGAGCCCCACTGTAACTGTTGCCAAAAGCCCCCCTGATCCTTACCAGCCAGCTTGCTGATCCCAAATTAGGTAAAAATACTTATCCTGGTATGCACCCGAGAGCAGCCTAACCAATCACCTAATGCCACCTTCCAGCAGGAATTTTCTTTGTCTTGAGACTAAAAATTGGGGTGTTGTCCTATGAAACACGTGAAAAGTGTGGCTTTCCTTTGAGCCGGCTCGCTATTTTAACAGCGTCTCCCACTCTAATTCTCCCTTCAGAAGTCGACTCTGTCCTGTCAGGAGGTCGGCCTGCTTTGCTTGCAGCACCCACATTATCTTTGCTCTCTCCTCTTAATAAACTCACTCCTGTCCGAAATGCTCTGGGTCTGGAAATTCTTTCCAACCCGTGCTTGGACTGCCATAACAGAGGGAATGTTCACAAAAGGTAACTTTTTCAGGTACTTCTACCAAACAGTCCTCTTAACCTCAGCTACCACTTCCTCATCTTTGCTTGAAACACTTTCCACTACTATTGCTCCCCAGTTATGCAATATCTCTGTGAGTGTCATATACTTATTTCTTTGCACAGAATGTTCTTTCTACCTTCCTCCACATTAGATATCTACTGTGCTTGGGTCTTTGGATCTTTTTACTTTTGGATTTCTTTGTTGTTGTTTTTTATTTTTTTCCTGTCCAGCATCTGTTCCTCTCTGAAAACAAACTTCAATTTGCCTTTGGGAAGCAATGCCTCCTTCTCTTCTTCCATGGAGCTCACATGCGTTTAGTCCGGGTCCTCACATACGCACCACCCAATGCTAAGGGTGAACATGTGCTCTGGGCTTTACATGCCTTTCGTCTGGTGAGTGGGTAAGGAATAAACGTTCATTTGGTTTAAACCAACAAGCAGCAAGCTCAGACTTCTGCTAGGTGGATTGAAAAGAAAACATTGTCTTACCTCTGGCGGTGGTGATCAGCTAGGATGGAAGGCTCCATCTTGCTCCATAAGAGGTGCCTGAAAAATTAAGTCCATAAAAAAAAAGAAAACTAAGAGAAAGAAAACACAGGTATGGACAAAGACAGATTCTTGATTAATTACTTGGTTGAAAATGAGTTTAGCCATTGGATTTGTCATTTGTGTGAACCAACATAGTCCCCCTTTTTACTTAACCAGGGTTTGTTTCAAGTTTCTGCCACTTGTAACCAATTCAGTAGACTGTTCTAACATTAAATCCCCTCACAAGTAAAGGCTCTACAAACTAAAGTCTTCTCTGGCTCATTTCTCATTTAAGAGATTGTTGGGAATTCCCTGGCAGTCCAGAGGTTAGGACTCTGTGCATGCTCTCACTGCCTAGGGCCCAGGTCTAATCCCTGTTTGGGAAACTAAGTTTCCGCAGGCTGTGCCAACGCTGTGCTATACTTAGTTGCTCAGTTGTGTCTGACTCTTCTGCAGCCCCCAGGCTTCCCTGTCCATGGAATTCTCCAGGCAAGAATACTGGAGTGGGTTGCCATTTCCTCCTCGAGGGGATGTTCCCAACCCAGAGATCAAACCCAAGTCTATTGTCTATTGTATCTCCTGCATTGGCAGGCAGGTTCCTACCACTAGCACCACCTGAGAAGCCCTCTGCAAGCTGTGTGGCATAGCCAAGAAAAAAAAAAAAAGTTTAGAGACTATGCCCTCAGAGATCCCTGAGGCACTAATCCTTTCAGTCATTACACTGTACATCATCACTCAAGTGATGTCTTCCCAGCTATGCTGTAAAGATTCATCAGGGTGGGGAAGTAGTTTCATTTGCGTTTCTTTTAGCCTGTGTGTTCAGTCGCCTAGTCATGTCAGACTCTTTGCGACCCCATGGACCGTAGTCTACCAATCCCCTCCAGGCAAGAATACTGGGGTGGGTTGCCATTTCCTCCTCCAGGGATCCTCCTGACCCAAGGATTGAACCCATGTCTCTTGTGTCTTCTGCATTGGCAGGCAGATTCTTTCCCACTTGCGCTACCTGGAAAGCTTTATCCTAGATATATATTAAAGAATCAATAAACATTGGATGATCAAATTAATAAAATGAAGAGATGATGGAAAGCAGCATCAAAAAGTATGAGGTTTCTACCAAGAAATCCAAGTTGGGACCTTGAAAAGCATATGAAATTGCTGTGGCATTTTAATAAGTTGATGGGATGTGTACTGTATTAGCTGAGACAGGTTGCCTAAGCTTGTAGAATTCATCAGGAACAGTTTCATGGAGGTTGTTGAATAAGAAACTAAAGTTGGTCACCTATAAGATCAAGATTTAGATAATATAAAGAAATAGTATAATTTTTTTTTTTTTTTTAAAGACTGCAACTACAAATGTTGTGGAACCAAATGAGTCAGCATGCTTGTTGTGCAGCAAAGCCAATCTTCTGACATCAGGTTGGGGTGAAGGAAAACTTGGGATCTATTGCAGGACCAAGCAAAGAGAATGGGCAGCTCATGCTCAAAAGACCAAAACTCCTGGATGACTTCTAGGGAAAAGTAGAAGGGAGAGGATCACAGCGGGTGTGATCAGTTCTTATACAATTCTCTGATTGGTGATGGTGAGGTAACACGGTGATATCTTGGAATCTCAGTCATCAACCTTCTAGTTCCCACCTATCTGGGATCTGTGTGCTGGTGGTCAGCATGCAGTCAACTTCTTCCACCTGGTGATTTTAGCATCTGCAAAACAACTGAAGGATGTGACTCAGGATAATATCTCCAGCCCTTGAGGAGGAACTAAAAGTGCTTAACCTTGCTTTATGGTTAAACTATTATTATCTTGCTTGAGCGCTTACTTTGTTTCTACATTTTCTAAATTCTCTGGTTAAATCTGCTCTTTGGAACTTGGGGAAGGCTAGTGTTGCAGGAAGGAGGATACCTTCTAGGGCTCAAGAATGGGCTCTTCCCTAACACTTGGAAATGAACTGTCTGAGGAGACACACATGTTGACAAAGCAAGGGCCTTTATTGGGAAGGGGTGCCTGGTGGGAGAGCAGCGGGTAAGGGAACTCAGGAGACGCTCTGCCACATGGCCTGCAGCCCCAGGTTTTATGGTAACACAGTTACTTTCTGAGTTGTCCCTGGCCAATCATTCTGACCCAGGTTCCTATCTGCTCATGAGTGCATTGCTCAGCCAAAGTGGAGTCCAGCATGAAGGATTCTGGGAGGTTGGTAGGACATGTGGACTGATGTCTCCTCTTTCCTTTTGACCTTTCTTGAATTATTCTGGTTGGGGGTAGCTTGTTAGTTCCACGTTCCTTGAGAGGACCTCCTTTTGCAAGATAACTTGTGTAAATGGCTATTAACTTTCCTGGTCAGGCAGCCAGTTTCAGTCAATATTTCCCCTAACACTCTGATCATATTAATACATTAATAAGATGTGGAAATTGAATTCAAACATACTCAATCTGATTACAGAATCTGAATTTGTTACTATAATATATAAACTACATGCCTTCTTACTCTTTATACCTGCAGCTGTGGTTGTGTTCCCTTTTCCTTTCTTAAAGTCACTTATTTATAGTCTTATTCTTCATGTCTTGATAAATCTTACTGGATGTTTGTCAACATTAGTAGTTTTGTCAAGCATCTACATTTTCCTTTTTGTTATCCTTTTCATCATATATTGTTGTTGTTCTTGTTCGGTTGTAAGTCATGTCTGAATCTTTGCAACCCCATGGTCTACACTATACCAGGCCTCCCTGTCCTTCGCTATCTCCCAGAGTTTGCTCAAATTCATGTCTACTGAGTCACTGATGCCATCCAATCATCTCATCTCCTGCCACCCCCTTCTCCTTTTGCCTTCAAACTTTCCCAGCATTAGGGTCTTTCACAATGAGTCGGCACTTCGCATCAGGTGGCCAACGTATTGGAGCTTCAGCTACAACATCAGTCCTTCCAATGAATATTCAGAGTTGATCTCCTTTAGGATTGGTTGGTTTAATCTCTTTGCAGTCCAAGGGACTCTCAAGAGTCTTCTCGAGCACCACAGTTTGAAAGCATCAATTGTATATTAGTTTTCATTTTTTTTTTTACTAATTTGTTTCATCTTTATAATTTCTTTCTCAATTTTTTTGGGTGAGGTGGTTCTGTTGTTTTTCTGTTCTCAAGTTTTTAAGATAGTTCCTTAAAGTTAAGATGGGACATTAAGGCTTTCTCTCTTTCATGATATATATGTCTTTTCTAAATACTTCATCTGTGTGCCATAAGTTTTAAAATGTAGAGCATTTGTTACTATTCCACTGTAAAAATGTTTTATTTCCAATATGAGTATCCTTTCATCTATTTTGTTGTTATTCAGTTGCTAAGTCATGTCCGACTCTTTGTGACCCCATGAACTGCAGCCTGTCAGGCTTCCCTGTCCTTCACTACCTCCCTGAGTCTGCACAATCTGATGTCCATTGAGCCAGTGATGCCATCCACCCATTTCATCTCTCACCCCCTTCTCTTGTGCTCAATCTTTCAAATGATTTCAAAACATGTTTCTAAGTTTTTAAATATGGCTTGTTTCTACTTGGCTTTGTTTATGTTTTTTGTTGTTATTGTTGTTTAATTTTAACTTAATTGCTTTCTGTTTAGAGAATAAGATTGCCATGTTGTTGAGTCTTCCTTAACAGCCTATGATGTGTTCAAAATTTAGTCAGTTCAGCCAGTCAGTTCAGTTCAGTCGCTCAGCTGTGCCTGACTCTTTGCAACCCCATGGACTACAGCACACCAGACTTCACTATCCATCACCAACTCCCAGAGCTTATCAAACTCGTATCCATAGAGTCAGTAATGAAATCCAACCATCTCATCCTCTGTCATCCCCTTCTCCTCCTGCCTTCAATCTTTCCCAGCATCTGGGTCTTTTCCAATGAGTTGCTCTTCACATCAGGTGGCCAAAGTATTGGAGTTTCAGCTCATCAACAGTCCTTCCAATGAATATTAAGGCTGATTTCCTTTAGAATCAACTGGTTTGATCTCCTTGCAGTCCAAGGGACTCTCAAGAGTCTTTCTCCAACACCATAATTCAAAAGCATCAATTCTTCGGCACTCAGCTTTCATGATAGACCAACTCTCAACATCCATACATGACTACCGGAAAAACCATAAGTTGGGCTAGATGGACATTTGTTGGCAAATTAATGTCTCTTCTTTTTAATATGCTGTCTAGGTTGATCATAGCTTTTTTTTCCCAAGGAGAAAGCATCTTTTAATTTCATGGCTACAGTCACTATTTGCAGTGATTTTGGAGCCCCCAAAAAAGTCTGCCATTGTTTCCATTGTTTCCCCATCTATATGCATGATGTGATGGGACCAGATGCCATGATCTTAGTTTTCTGGATATTGAGTTTTAAGCCAACTTTTTGACTCTCCTCTTTCACTGTCATCAAGAGGCTCTTTAGTTCTTCTTCACTTTCTGCCATAAGGGTAGTGTCATCTGAATATCTGAGGTTATTGATATTTCTCCCAGCAATCTTGATTCCAGCTTGTGCTTCATCCAGCCCAGCGTTTCTCATGATGTACTCTGTATATAAGTTAAATAAGCAAGGTGACAATATATAGCCTTGACATACATACTCCTTTCCTGATTTAAAACCAGCCTGTTGTTCCATATCCAGTTCTGACTGTTGCTTCTTGACCTGCATACAGATTTCTCAGGAGGTAGGTGCAGCATCATCTTTTAGGATTTGAAATTGCTCAACTGGAATTCCATCACCTCCACTAGCTTTGTTCATAGTGATGCTTTCTAAGGCCCACTTGACTTCACATTCCAGGATGTCTGTCTCTAGGTGAGTGATCATACCAACATGATTATCTGGGTCATGAAGATCTTTTTTGTATAGTTCTTCTGTGTATTCTTGCCACCTCTTCTTAATATCTTCTGCTTCTGTTAGGTCCATACCATTTCTGTCCTTTATTGTGCCCATCTTTGAATGAAATGGTCCCTTGGTATCTCTAATTTTCTTGAAAAGCTCTTTAGTCTTTCCCATTCTATTATTTTCCTCTATTTCTTTGCATTGATCACTGAGGAAGGCTTTCTTATCTCTCCTCGCTCTTCTTTGGAACTCTGCATTCAGATGGGAATATCTTTCCCTTTCTCCTTTGTCTTTCGTTTCCTTTCTTTTCTCAGCTATTTGTAAAGCCTCCTCAGACAACCATTTTGCCCTGCATTTTTTTTTCCCTTAGGGATAGTTTTGATCACTGCCTCCTGTACAATGTCACGAACCTCCATCCATAGTTCTTCAGGCACTCTATCAGATCTAATCCCATGAATCTATTTGTCACTTCCACTGTATAATCATAAGGAATTTGATTTAGGTCATACCTGAATGGTCTAGTGGTTTTCCCTACTTTCTTCAATTTAAGTCTAAATTTGGCAATAAGGAGTTCATGATCTGAGGCAGAGTCAGCTCCCAGTCTTGTTTTTGCTGACTGTATAGAGCTTCTCCATCTTTGGCTGCAAATATAATCAATTGATTTAAGTATTGACCATCTGGTGATGTCCATGTGTAGAGTCTTCTCTTGTGTTGTTGGAAGAGGGTGTTTGCTATGACCAGTGCGTTTGAACATAATATATGCTTTGCAGTTATTGAATGAAAATTTCTATGTGACTTACTTAAAGTTAACTGTGTTAATTAAAGCTTATATAGCATTTTTAATTTATTTAACACTTGTGTCCTCATCGTGTCCTACTTTGTGACCCCATGGACTGTAGCACACCAGGCTGCTCTGTCCATGTGGTTTCCCAGACAAGAATACTGGAGTGGGTTGCCACTTCCCAACCCAATGATCAAGTCCGTGTCTCTTGTGTCTCTTGTTTGGCAGGCAGATTCTTTACCACTGCCCCACCTGGGAAGTTCTTCTATAGTGTTACTGGTATTTTTGTCTGATAGATCTGTTTTTGTTTTTTTGTGTTTTTTTAAGGTTCAGCAGGAGATATCTCAAATATACCTCCCACTGCTTACCTTGTACATTTCAATAAAAGTAAAAACTATTTACATCTGGCATTTTTACTTTGCCTTTCCTCAAGTGAGATGTTACTTTTCCTATGACTGAGTTTCTCAATTCTACTCGTTCAAATCTATACTTAGATGTTATCTCCAACTTAAGGCTTTTTCTAACTCTTGTAGATAGAAAAAAATTCCTTCCCATAACACTTTATATGTCATCTCATTTTGCATAGTTATTTGGAGATGTTTTTCCCCACTTGTAAGACTGCAAAGTGTTAAGGATAGGGGCTATGTTTAATGAATTTCCCTATCATCTGAAGGGCAAACAGTAAGTTCTTAAGAAATACTCATTGTTGAAATCAGAAAAGAAATGGATGGATACATAAATGGTTTAACTTCATGATAATATGAAAAAAACCCCAAATCCAATAGAGATGCTAAGGAAACACTAATACCATGGTTTGCTCCTACACATGATTCTTTTAGATTCTTTGAAACCGTAACTCCAAATTCAGTATTTTGCAAAAACCTATGACTTTCAATTCAGAGCTATTGACTGAAGCTTCACCAACAATTGAGTTTTCCAGTTAGTAGACCCTCTATTTTTTTTCACAGTTAAGTGCACTCTTCCCAGCTGTTATTCCTGATTCTGCCATCATTTCTGCCAAAAACAACATCTTTCACCAGGCCCCTGCTCCTCAGCTGTGCCACTCCAAAACAATGTTTGCTCCTCATTAAAAATCTGCAAAGCCAACTGAGAGTCAATCCACCACAAAAGTAGCCCAAACCAAACTGCAGAGGAGAGACAATCAAATCCGACCTCTGTTACTCACACCACTAAGGGGCTGTGCTGCTGCATTCTACAGAGGCTGGGAGCACTGCAGAAGCCGTGCTGGGAGGCCATGATGGCCATCAAGCCATGTGGTCGGGAGACCACATTCTGCTGCTGTTACTAGGTCATTGCGAAGTAAATAAGCCACAATTAATGGGTTGCAGCTTATGAAGAACATTGCAACTGAAGAGGCACTTGTACCACCTAACCCTTGTAAATTGGACCCATGGTTCTGGTCTATCTCCAAGGAATAAGATAGGTTTTATAACCAGATGGGGCTCTAAACAAAGAAATTGGCCATGGATACTGGGTTTCTGGCCCTCACGGTAGTCTGCTGTGACACTGAAAGATCCAGGAGGAGAAGTTAAAGCAATCCAGATCATTTGAGAAGTGTGGATGATTTGATATATTTAGAGCCCCAGGCAAACATGTGAATTTTGTGATTCTGCATCTCTTTCGCCCATATTCTAGAGATCTGGCTAAATCTGATGCTTTTTCATGCTCAGGGCTCTGAACTACCAGCTATTAAAAAAAAAAAAGTATTAGCAAAGTCAAAATGCATTTTAAAACACCTCTGCTTTTAGGATACATTTCCTTAACAATATACATTTCTTTAATCATATGATTCACCCTATGATTTTTGGCAATGCTCAGAAATTATCAGTCCCTTCACAGTTTGAATTCTACAGGAATTCCAAAGTACCTCATTTATTCCTCTGCTAGACACAACCTATCTGACCTTCTCTACTAAAAACACAAGAGAATAAGTCAGAGATTTCCCTTCTTACAAAATACTTCAACCATGAGAAATTTGCAAAGATCTTATGTGTAGTTAAATAGCAAAGACATAAGAAATTCAATTGTAACATTATGAGATTAGACATTGCATTGAAGAAAAAAAAAAAAAAACACTGAATGAAACCAAGCAAGTAAGAAATCTTTTGTTATAACAGTCATCTAAACTTTTAAATTATATTTTAGAGTAGAAAAGTAACTGGGGAACATTCACTAAAATCTAGTACATGGATAATGTTCTCAAAGACAGTTAAGAGCCACCCAAAGGATGTTCAGACTGCTAAGTATCAAGATCATTTTATGCAACTGATCAAATGACCCTGAATATGCCAGACTGACTGGTAGTGTGAGAATGGAAATGGGAGATAGGGAAACACTGTACATGTCAGGTCAGTTTGGATCATCAGCCCTCAGAATATGCCCAGAACTGCTAAGCTGTCATTTTAGAACATCTTTCCATTCACAACCTCCTATAAAAAGATTGGCAAGAGAGGACAACTTTCCAGAGTAAAAAGTAAAGATAAAAGTAGATTTCAAATGAATATGTATACAGAGATAAATACAGGAGAAAACAGAGAGGAGGCATTAAAAAAACAGATATAACTCAAAAATAATATATTCTAGACTAGGTTGCAGGTAATGTTTGATGAGTGCATTTCCTACAAGAGAGTAACTACTTCTTCCAGGGCATATAGAGTATAAAAGGTTTGAACATGCACACAAACATGCATGTTAAAACCAGTGGGTGTTTAAAAGCCTGATTTAAGAGATTGAAAACAGAGGTAAGGTGGCTAAAAGAATTTTATCCATTTGTATAAGTAACATATTTATAATTGTGAAAACATATCTGCAGATGGTAATTTCTGAAGTAAGTTACAAATGCTATTGGCATATTTCTATGTTTATATGACTACTTCATTGTTAAATAAATAATATTTAATATATATGTAATAAATAATATATAAGTAAAATTTGTATTTTCCCTTCATAATACAGCTATACTCGTATAAAATTATAACTTATCTTCATGAGATTTGTCTTTGACCTGTGACTGTTGCAATATATATTTATATATAAACGCATACACAGATATTTATATAATATATACAAACAGAATTATTTAAATTACTTTCTTGTATGATACTGTGAATTATAATATTAGGTAAACTAATTTTAATTGAATTACTTATACCTATAATATGTGTATGTTTATATAAAGGTACATTTAAAATAAGTTCAAGTAATATATTAATCACATAGAATAAGTTATATAATAAATTATAAAACCCATCATTACCATTCATCTACTATGCTAACAAAACAGAACAATCCAAATATTCCTTAATGACAATGCTAACTTGGTTAAGAACAACCTTCCCAAAATAAATGAGTAACTATATTAGCAAGATTTGGAAACTACATTTCAATGTTTTCTTCTACCCACAGAGAGATTATTAACAATTCTTTATTGCAGAAGATAAACCAAACAAAACATTTATTAATGTGAGGAATTAATATTTTTGCTTTATTATTTTGTAACAAGCAAAAATAAAATAAACATTTAAGATCATGGTCTCTATTTTATCTTTATTTTATTGTTACCTTTATTATCATTTCACTGTTAATAGATATAATTGCAAATTCAATTGAGATAAAATTCCTAGTTAATTAAAAAGACCTTGAGAATTTGTTAAACCAATGAGGAAAAAAAGGAGAAAGGATGGAAGTCGCTGCCCTTCTCAAATGAAAATGAATTATGTAAACATAGATTACACAGTGTGGGGGAAATATACAAAAGATATCTCTGACTTTTCTCAGCTCACTGGGTCTGCATCTCTTCCATCATCAGCTGTGTGCACAGAGCACCTTACAAATCATAATATGATAACAGACTCAATGTCAGTTATGATTCATAATTGCATGTTTTACTTTAGTTTGATACCCCTTCTCAGTCATATGTGTGTGTATTTATATTGGCATATGCATTGCAAATATACATTACTTGTATATATATTATATGTGAGAGAAAGCTAGTTAGTTGTATCACTCACCAAACTAATATTAATGAACATTGGGGGAAATGTGTGTGTGTGTGTGTGTGTTCGCATGTGTGTGCCATTTGGGAGGATAGCACATGGGAGAGCAAAGCTTCTGATTTAATCTCTATGGTGAAAGACTTCTTTTTAAGTTAATAAACTTGAGATTTTAGAACATTTTAGATTTACAGAAAAATCTAAGAGCAGGTAGAACCCCTTGTGCAGAGCAGAGGGGGTTTATGGGAAAGGCTTTTGTTGGATAATTCTTTGCATGGAAAAATCACACCTAGCACCTTAGTCTGATGCTAGGTGTCATGAATAACAGAAATAAGAATTTTTGACAGCTGTTGTAATCCCATATTTCAACACACACACATACATACATGTGTGTTTGCTTACTTAAGGAAGAAAGAAGTGAACATGAGTTTGAACCAGGTCCACCATCTGCAAGTCACTAGTGAGGAGCAGAATGTTTTCATCGGTCATTATGGGTCAGATCTCAATGATTAAAAACCCCAGAGCTTCTCAAGGGTATAATTTCCTGGTTCTCCACCTGCACACTTCCCCATGGACCTCATCACCCTTGACTCTAACCAAATTCTGGAAAAGCTAGTTAATTCTAATTGAGAAGCAGAGTTTAACTCTACATGCAAACGGAAATTAGTTATCTTGATAATCAGGTAAAATTAGCACAGGATTTTGTCAAAAATACCAGAAGAAAATGTTTCCTTGACTTTGACTTATATCATCTATTACTAACTGGATGCAAAAATAATTTTGTAATATGGTTTTTAAAAAAGAAATATTTTCTTGAGGTTTCACATCAGATATCATCATTGGACCAACAGCCATATTTCGATGGCCTGAGAAGCTCAATTCCTCTTTTGAATGCTTTGGGGTCAATAAAACCCCAAATGATTTGGGCCAATCACATATCCACTAGTTATTTAAACCCTTGAGCATTTCAAAGGGAATTTAATCTATATGATCCGATTCATTTACACTTTACTCATCAAAGCAGTGTCAGAGTTACTCGATATTATAAAAGACTTTATATAAAAATGCTTTAATATATATTTTTCAAAAAGAGAATGTCATTTCAAAATTAAGCTATTTCCCTCTATTTCTAAATTTTAACAATTAGTTCGAAGCCAGAATATTTCTAGTTTTAAAGACATTGAATTTTCATAGAAGCATTCTCTCTTTCCCAGTCACAGTCAGATCACAGAGCTTTCTCTCTCGGTGTCTGCGATTCCAAGATGCCTCCATAATTACAAACAGTGCACTGCAGTTGTTCTGAGACAAAACAGCCCTCTATGCTTAAGGAACTGATAAAACAATGAGTTGAAATGATCTTCCTAGACTTAGTATTTTCCCTTCAATGAACAGTGTTAACATTAGAAACAAATGGGATAGAATGTGGTGATGCCAAAATTTCAAAAACAAATATGGATAAAGAGCTAAAACTCTTGCTCAAAACCAATCTGGAAAGAAATATCAGGAGTTGATTTCTATGTAAGATACTACCATAGGGCTATCTTTTGTTGTTGTCATCTTATTATACAGACTATTGTGTTTTTTGTCTATTTATCTACATTTATAACATGAAATGATAAACATAAGGCTGCAGTTTTTTTTTTTTTTTTTAAAACAGTTTGGGACAGGATCTAATTGGAAAATATTTTATTTGATGATCATTTGAGAGTTCCAATTTTTACATACTTGAGGTTACATAATATCTTGTGGTATACTGACCATTGTATGGGACATATAGAGAATAAAATTGAAAAAAAAGAAGTATTCTGGAGCCCTTGATACAACCCAAATCCTCTCTGAGGGTCTTCCCTGTGGCCTCATTCAGTAAAGAATCTGCCTGCAAAGCAAGAGACCCAAGTTTGATCCTTGGGTTGGGAAGATCCCTTGGAGTAGAAATGGCAACCCACTCTACTATTCTTGCCTGAGAGAGCCTGGCAGGCTACAGTTCATGGGGTCGAAAAGAGTCAGACATGATTGTGAGGCTAGCACTTTCACTTTCAAATCCTGTCTGAGTCTTTTATGATTAATCTTTCTCTGCCCACCACAACTAGATTGATCTGTCTTAACACTGTCTTCCTTATGCTCCCACAACTCTCTCGTGTTTTCAACCTTAGACTCAAAATCTTCGACTGGTTTTCAGTCCCTGCGTTTTCTGACTCCAGTGGACTCATTCAGTACGTTTATGCCTTAACATTTAGACAGGTTCCTTTTGAAAGTGGAGAACATTGTGATCACCCCTACATCTCTGTGTTTGCTGAGTCTTCTATCATGACTCTCTCACCATTTCTTATGCACATTCGTCTCCTAAGTATGTATTAAGGTGCACATCAAGTTGTATTCTTTCTAGAAATTGTCTTTTCTGATCACACAGACCTCTCCCTTCTAAGAGCCACTGTGGCACTCAGCATCCATACCCAAGAATTTAACATTTCACTTTGTGTTAGTTACTTTACCCACAAATTCCAAACTGATTGCATGCTTCTTGAGGTCTACAACAATGTGCACTTTATCCATCAAAACCCTAGCAGATAATACACAAGCAAGAAACATTTATTGTAAGATTAATTGATTAGTGACTAAAATAGTAGAGAATTTTAGAAATAATTTTGCAGAGTCTAGCTCTTAAATTTCACACTTGTGAACCAAAATTAGCAAAGTACCCTCTCTCAAAGATATTGATTACATCACTAGTTACTTCATTTGTTATACATACGTTAGGTTTATGGACGCAAAGAATAATGATCAAAATATTTTTAAAACTCAAAGCAAACTGATTTGTGGCTAATGTTTAGACTTATATATGATTCAAATTTTTGATATTCAAAGTTCCCCCTGAATCTGGCCCCATCTTTCCCTTCTAAATTCATGCACCATTTCAATGTAAGCAAATGTTTTGTTTTGTTTGTTTTTTAACTCTTGTCTTCTCACTGCTTCTTGAGCTCAAGCCTACTGTTTCCTCATTTTGAATGTCCTGAATATTTGTTCAAGTTCAGATTAACAGTTCTTTTCTTTCCCCCTCTAGCCTCTTTCTGGCTATTGATCTTCTCTTTTCTTTAATTTCTAGAGAAATTTTTAAATAAACTACCATTTCAGAATTAATTTCATGCCTGCTTTTTAGTTTATGTTTCAAACATACATCTATTTTCTCCACATCTAGGATATAAGCAGGTATAAGGAACATATATCAGCTCTTTAATTAAATAATTTGTTCCTTAATATGGGCACAATAGGCTGAATAACTTCTTTTGAATGATAAACTGATAAATAATTTTATATGTTTTAATAGCTTTCATAAAAGTAGCATTATATATGAGACATTAAAGATTTATATTCCAAGAAGTTGCTAATTATTCTTAGTGACTACATGTTCACCATATTCACGCACTCTTCTACCTTCTGTGGATTAACTAATGTAACTGTCATAACTCTTAAAATAGTTTTGGGGCTCCCCAGGCAGCACTAGTAGTAAAGAACCTGCCTGCCAGTATAGGAAATGTAAGAGAGGCAGGTTTGATCCCTGGGTTGGGAAGATGCCCTGGAGGAGGAAATGACAACCCACCCCAGTATTCTTGCCTGGAGAATCCCATGGACAGAGGAGTTGGGTGGGGTATGGTCCATTGGGTCACAAACGGTTGGACAAGACTGAGCGACTTAGCCCACACACATGCATCTAGTTTTACAGATAAGAAAACTAGAGCTCCTCTACCGGCAGCTTCCGACAGCCAGATGTCTCCCAGGAAGTTCTCCGCTCCCAGGCACGGTCCCTGGGCTTCCTGCCTCGGAAGCGCACCAGCCGGCTCCGCGGGAAGGTGAAGCGCTTCCCCAAGGATGACTCTTCCAAGCCCGTGCACCTCACCGCCTTCCTCGGCTACATGACCCACACTGTGAGGGAGGTCGATAGGCCAGGGTCCAAGGTGAACAAGAAGGAAGTTGTGGAGGCTGTGACCGGCGTGGAGACTCCGCCCGTGGTGACTGTGGGCATCGTGGGCTACGTGGAAACAGCCCGAGGCCTCCGGACCTTTAAGACCATCTTTGCTGAGCATATCAGCGACGAGTGCAAAAGGCGCTTCTACAAGAACTGGCATAAATCTAAGAAGAAGGCCTTCCCCAAATACTGCAAGAAGTGGCAGGACGTCGATGGCAAGAAGCAACTGGAGAGGGACTCCAGCAGCATGAAGAAGTGCTGTCAGGTCATCCGTGTCATTGCCCACACCCAGATGCGCCTGCTTCCTCTGCGCCAGAAGAAGGCCCATCTCATGGAGAGCCAGGTGAACGGAGGCACTGTGGCTGAAAAACTGGACTGGGCCCGCGAGAGGCTTAGCAGCAGGTCCCTGTGAACCAAGTATTTGGCCAGGATGAGATGATTGATGTCATTGGGGTGACCAAGGGCAAAGGCTACAAAGGGGTCACCAGCCGGTGGCTCACGAAGAAGCTGCCCCGTAAGACCCACCGAGGGCTGCGCAGGGTTGCCTGAATTGGGGCGTGGCATCCCGCCCTGGTGGCCTTCTCTGTGGCTCGGGCTGGGCAGGAAGGCTACCATCACCGCACTGAGATCAACAAGAAGATCTACAAGATCAGTCAGGGCCACCTCATCAAGGACGGCAAACTGATCAAGAACAATGCCTCTACTGATTACGATCTGTCTGACAAAAGCATCAACCCTCTGGGTGGCTTTGTCCACTACGGTGAGGTGACCAATGACTTTGTCATGCTCAAAGGCTGTGTGGTGGGAACCAAGAAGCGAGTGCTCACTCTGCGCAAGTCCTTGCTGGTGCAGACCAAACGGCAGGCCCTGGAGAAGATTGACCTCAAATTTATTGACACCACCTCCAAATTTGGTCATGGTTGCTTCCAGACTGTGGAGGAGAGGAAAGCCTTCATGGGACCACTTAAGAAGGACCGAATTGCCAAGGAAGAAGGGGCCTAATAGAACAGATTGTACAGCTGGTAGAATCTCAATAAAATTATTTTCCAATGGAAAAAAAAAAAAGAAAACTAAAGCTAACAGGACCTAAATAATCTGCTCCAAATCCCACAAAACTAGAGCTCAATATAGTCACAACAAATACAGACTCAACATCTGTCATCTACCAGGAATTCTATTAGGTGACTTACTTTTCTAAGTCATATTCTCCAGTAGATATTATTATTATTTTATTATTATTATTATATTATTATTATATTCATAGACCAAAAAACCGACATTGACAAAAAATAACTGATCATTGGTCATGGACACTTAAAAAAGTCATACCACAAAAATCCTCTCATATAAGGTCAACAAATGCTCTTATTAGTATATTTCTGATATGATGGTGGTTTAGTCACTAAGTCATATCTGACTCTTTGTGACCCCATGGCCTGTAGCCTGCCAAGTTCCTCTGTCCATGGAATGTTGACAGTATTATCCTTTTATCTGTTTTGTTTGAGAGTCAAAGTCATATTTATGATTCTTGGTATATTTAACTCTATAAAACCAGTTGAAATTAAAATCCTCTAAGGGCGGCAAGGCAGGATAATCTAGTAGGCTGACATGGCACATGCTTTGGACCTCTAGGAAACAAGGATTTCTGAAGATATTTTGAAGTGTGTTATTTCTGGGAAAAAGCTATGGAGTAGGTATAGTGAAAAAAATGTATTGGACATTCTTATAATTAGTCTATGTTTTAGTATTTGTGTACTTGGCATCTGGCGCCTCGATTCTTTAATCTTCCCTATACCTACTCTCTGCTCTGTGACTTTTCAGATTCTCCCATGAAGCAGTAGAGTATATTTTCCTTCTTCTTGGTTTCAGGTTGGCCCACAAGTCTTGCTCGGATCAACAGAACAGCACAGAATTGATGATATGCCAGTTCTGATCCTAGGCTTGAGAGTCTTCCCATACTTCACTTCTCTTTCCAAGACCCCTGCCATCAACTTATAAAGAATATGCCTGGACTAAAGTAGTGAGAGAAACACGAAGAGTCTAGCTAACCTGCTCACATGGAAACCAGTCTAGAGCATCTGAGGCCCAGCAGAGCCTCTAAGCACTTGAGGAAGGTCAGCTGAAATTAGTGCAGACACAGAGCTGTGTTGGGCTTGGATCAATTGATCTCAGCTGTTCAGATAAACATCTAAATACATGTTGAATACTGTAGATCCTTAGAGTTTGCAGTAGTTTGCTACACAGCATTATTACAGTTAATAGTGTCACTATTATTGGAATTAATAAATTGGGTGTGGATACAGCACTGTTAACATTTCATGGGTTGCAGCTATATACATTTTTTAGGAGAAAGAATATAATGGTGTAGGGTAATAGCATTAATTTTTTATTGAGGTGAAACTATTGATAATAACTAAATTTATATTTTCAGAAATTAAGGTACAAGCATACTTTCTTAAATTATTTAAATAGCCAACAAAGGAGAAAAGCTAGAAATTGTTAAACATATTTTTGTCTATGGAAAAGACAAAATGTGAAAGACTTTTACTTTTCATTATTTAAACATTTATATTTGTAACTTTGTTATCATGTCTGTTTACTGTTATAATAATTATCATAACTGATGCTTTAGGTCGGTAAATGAGATTAATCGCCATTGTAAAATCAGAAGACGTCTTTAAAAAATGCTGTGTGTGTGTGTTTGTTGGTTTTGGTTTATCCTGAGGAAGAAAAGAGAACTATTTTTCTGAGACTTAGTCGACAAAATTAGAAAAGAGAGTGAAAGATTAGAAAGAAAATTAGAAAGAAAAAGAAAAATTAGAAAGAGGTAAGGATGCATGTATGTGAGAGGGGTTATTCCAAGTGTCCTCTATCTTTCTATAGACTTTAGCTTAGATTTCTTTTTCTTATGAAGGCTCTTGCCTTCTCAAATCTGGGTTTATCATCTTAAGTATTTCAGAGTAGCAGTTCTGCTTCTTTACTTGTCTTTATGTGTCTAAACTACTATATCTATGACGAAAGGGACACATTTTTATTGCTGTATCTCCAACACTAAGTATAATTCCAGTCCCATTAGGTGGCCTTCAATAAACACAATTTTATATGAAGTAACATAGACTTTCATCTAGAAAAATATTTATTCTCTCATTTGCTAATAAATTTTAATTAATTTTAGATATTTTATTTTAAGGTCATGATGATATTTTCCCCAAAGTGGTCATGTTTTATTATTATTATAAGAGTAAACAGACTTATGGTAACAAAGTTAAAAATATGGATGTCTAAATGACAAAAAGTAAAAATATCTTTTTCACACTCCCAGTCTTTTCTGCAGACAAAACTATGTTTAATGATTTCTAATTTTTTCTTCTTCAATGACTGTTTAAATCATTCAAAGAAGTTTGTACCTTAATTTCTAAAGATATAAATTTCATTATTATTAATAGTTTCACCTCAATAAAAAATTAATGATATTACATCATTATATCCCTTCTCCTAAAATTGTATACAGATAATTTTTTTACTTCTTTAATTTTTTATTTTAGTATGCATTACCTTAAATAACATATTTAAACCTTCATTTCTAGATCCATCATTGCAGATATTTCCTGACACCTAGTACATAAGAAATAAATGATAGGTGGCAGCAGGTCTAGAAAATAAATGTGCCATCCATGTTAAAGCAGAAAATCAGAGGCTCTGAGATAAAGGTCCTCAGAAACAAATGGATTCCAATTAGCATCTGCTATAGTTAAGGAGGTCTGTGTTCACAATAATAATGTACAGCTAAATGCTGCTTTTTATAAACAAGAGAAAAGAAAGATAACTTGAAATTCAAGGGAGTAAAAAAACAATATAATAACACCATGGGCCAAATATAAGCTAAATTGGGGCTTCCCCAGCGGCTCAAACAGTAAAGAATCTGTCTGCAATGCAGGAGACCTGGATCAATCCCTAGGTTAGGACGACCCCCTGGAGAAGGGAATGAAGACCCACTCCAGTATTCTTGCTGGAGAAGTTCATGGACAGAGGAGCCTGGTGGGCCATAGTCCATGGGGTTGCAAAGAGTCAGATACTACTGACCCACTAGCACTTTCACTTTCAAGATGTCATGTGCCTCAGAAATCAATGGGTTACATTTCCAATTCAACGGACAGAGCTAAATAAACTTAATTCTGATATAAATAACATTTTTACACTATTATATGTTAAACTTTTTATTTTCCATTATCTGAATCATCTTATAGATTTTTGAAGTAAGGAAAGTGATTCTAGTTATAATAGAAGATCTAATCACAATAAAAGGTCATGCTATGACAGAAAGAGCAGGCAGTGGAAACTAGGTGAGGAAGGAACAAAGGAGGAGGACAATTATGAATACTTACGTTTATAAGAGAGAAGTTCTAGAGGAGTGTCATTAAATTAAAATAAAATTAATGTTAACCACATGTTTTAATATTTCCAAAATAATAAAATTTCCCCCAAAATTATTTAAATCAATTATAAACAGATCCAACTTTCATGTTCTGAAATTATTTCAATTTATGGAAATTAATAACTTTTGGTTAGCCAGAAAAGTTTTCATAGTTTGATGCCATTGTCAAACAAATTTTTCCAGGGAAATTGGATTTCCTATGTTACATTAAGAATTCCAACTTAAAAGTATCCCATATGTTATTTCACAATACCAAGACTACTAATTTAGTCATATGTTCACATATATATTTATTAATATATATGTGCATGAATATATATGTATGTATATTACTATGTAGTCTCAAAATCAATGAATTGTAGCAGAGAGTAAACAAATGCAATATGAAACAAACTAAGATACTGCCACTCAAAGATTATTTTTTTAAAATAGGTCAAATCTCATTTTCTATTTTATAATTATAGTTTTATAAATGGCAATAATTGATATTTGGTAACTTGCCTTGCAGATTAGATAAATTTAAATAACCAAAGAGTTTATAAAACCATTCTGTGCACCGATGTTCACTTTCCAAGGGCACACATTCCTTTCATGAGGATTAAAGTTTGGAAATTAATCCATGTCATGGGTCATTCCATTAAAACTAATTCTATTCTTTTTTATAAGATCTTTTTGATATGGACCATTTTTGTAAAGTCTTTATTTAATTTGTTACAGTACTGCTTCTGTTTTATGTTTTGGTTTCTTGACCTCGAGGCGTGTGGGATCTTAGCACCCCACCCAGGGATTGAACCTGCAACTCCTGCACTGGAAAGTGAAGTCTCAACCATTAGACTACCAGGGAAGTCCCCAAATTAATTCTAAATCTGGATCTTAAACAGCAATGGTATCATGAAAATGTGACATGAGAATCCCAGGTTTCTGTACTTTGATTTCTAGACTTGAGTAATCTCATTTCCAAAACAAAGCATTGATTATATAGTCTCCAAAATCTTTTGAAAAATCAAACATCCCATTGCATTTAAAGAATGGAAAGGCAGACCAGGTGAATCATCTTTCACGGTCTAAGGAATACAGTTCCTTCTTCACTATTTTCTTTGTTCCCCGTGACCTTAAAGGAATTAAAAAGTAACTTCTCTCTAGGAAAAAAATGACCATCTAATATTAAAAGAACTTGAAACATTACTTGAAATTATAAATTATATGATTTGGAGTAATAATAGCTAAGAAACTATATAAGGAAATTATTCCAAATTATATAAATTTCACATATTCTATTTTGTTTTCTAGCAGTCATTCAGTCATTCAAAAACTTGGTTTCTTTTCACTTTATAGGTATTTTTGACTTCAATATTGGCTTAATCACATTTATGAGTATTTATCATCATTCTTTTAGGCAGGTACCTCTCAAGCAGTGTAAACTCCAATAGAGAATTGATAAAAATCAGGGAATGTTTTATAAAGAAAGCTTCTCTTTTTGCAGAACTTAATCTCAAAAGAGAAATGAAAAGATTTTAAGAGTCACACAACATGTAAACAGAATGTTTTCTTCTGATCTCAACTTTAGTGCATGCAGTATTAGGAGAATATACATTTAAATTGCATGATCCCAAGAGAAGATATTTTCAGAAACCATTCAGTAATCTCTTCCTTTCTACACTGTAAAACAAAAAGCCAAGAGTCTGAGAAAATTCCAAGTTTTAAGCACTCTAACTCAACTGAAAAGGTTTGTAGAAATTTTCTTATTTAGAAGTATTTTATCTCACAGAAATTGCTGCAACTGGAATAGGTTTGAAACAAAAAGAAAATTTGCTGGATTTTAATTGGGCTTTACTGAGATAAAATTTACACACCTAAAATTTACTGTTTGAAAGTACAGAGTTCACTGGTCCTATTGGATCTAATTGAAACTGGTAAATGCTTTTGAACTGTGGCGTTGGAGAAGACTTTTGAGAGTCCCTTGGACTGCAAGGAGATCCAACCAGTCCATCCTAAAGGAGATTAGTCCTGGGTGTTCATTGGAAGGACTGAAGCTGAAGGTGAAACTCCAACACTTTGGCCACCTGATGCAAAGAGCTGACTCATTGGAAAAGACCCTGATTCTGGGAAGGAATGGGGGCAAGAAGAGAAGGGGACAACAGAGGATGAGATGGCTGGATGGCATCACTGACTCTCTGGACATGGGTTCAGGTGGACTCTGGGAGTTGGTGATGGACAGGGAGGCCTGGCGTGCAGCGGCTCATGGGGTCGCAAAGAGTCGGACACGACTGAGCAACTGAACTGAACTGAACTGAAACCAAACTATTGTACTCTGATTTTAAAATGCTATAAATATAAACAGAAACAAAAATGATAAAAGAACCCTGAGTGAAGATGTATGGTAAGGTGATTCCTAGATAGTGATAAGAGTTTTATATTCTTGAGGAAATAGATTGTTACAGATAAAAAGGGGTCAAATATCTCAAAGCCATAAAGAAAATAAGAAGATGCCTAGGACACAATAGCAAAGACAAATAACTTTATATAAAGAAATATCCCAATTTTGTAAGTTTTAAAAAAATTGAATGAAACACATGTTTATTAACAAGAGCTACCTCTGAGCTCTAAGAACATAAATGGTTTTAGAATTTTTTCTTCCTACTTTTCTATATATTCTACATTCAGTTTTTTTTTAATTACCAAAAATAAACACTATTAAAATTTCACAGTTCTCTTTAATCTTGCATGTGAAAAACAAAACAAAATTTGCTTGGCTTTCTTTGCCCTTCTACTCTCCCATGCCAAATTTTTTAAGAAAATAAGAAAGTCATTCAGTAATCATAGCTTTGCTTTTCTTAGAAGGCTGTTTATGACTATTGCTAGAGTTAGAAAGAAATTCAAACAACACAGCCTTCACCATCTGATGCCATTTTCTGTTTGCAAATTTACCTCCCAATTGTTCTTCCAATGAGTCACTTCTTGACTCCAGTCAATTTTATGATGGTCCTCTGAACAAACCAAATAAACACTTTAATGTAAATATTTGCTCAGGAAGCCTTCCCACTTTCTCTAATTATCCAGGTTCTATCCTCACTTTTGCTTCGGGATCAAATCTCATCCCATCCCTCCTTCTCCAAGTAGATCCATATGATATCCTCTCTTCTCTAAATCTTTGTAGCATTTGTTTCTGTAACTCTTATTTTGGCACTAAGTTACATAAAACTTTGCAGTGTTGTTGTTACTGAGAACTCACATTTGATGCAGAAACCCAATTATGGGGACCATGGTGGCAAGGTCAGAATACTGAATAAGAAAGTCAATATCCTCCCAAACTAAAGACAAAATTTACTCTAAAGGTTGGGTTGGAGCCCAGCCTACAGTTGGGGAATTAAGTAGAGCTGGTTGCCATGAGTATGAAACCTATTAGAAACCTAGCCGAGGACGCTTCTATCTGCCAAACTTTAAATGGACAAATTCACCTTGATTCTTCAATCTGTAGTTAATATTTATATTTTTCCCCTTGCCTCACTCCCTGATAACCAAATCTTGAGTAGAGTGATGCATTGACGGAAACAGTTGGAATGGATTCATTTCGAGAAGTATCCTGAGTCTCTTACCATCTTTCCCTAGATCCTGGGATTTCCCCAGATTCCTGCTCTGCCTAAGATAGGCTATTTGCTTTTGTTCTGATTCTGTAAGTCATTCATATCTCTTTAATGCATTCCTTTTTGTGAAGGTAATTATAATTGGACAGACTTGAACCAGTATCACTAAACTCATGTGTAGTCTTAAACTCCAATGCCAAATATGCTCATTCACATCAGTGGTTAGAACTGTATGCACTATAGCATGTGATGCTAGAATAAACCACTAATTTCATCAAATACTATTTCTGATTTTGTATGCAAGGAAAGCAGCAACATTGACTTTATGGACCAGTTATTCTTAAATAGTGATATAGTTCTTTTATTATATAAGCCCCTTTTATATCTGTACCTTGGTATTTAAAAAGTACTTGGCATGCAGTGAGACACTGATAAATGTGTATTCAATGAGTTTCTTTCAGGAATATTTCACCTGTCTGTTGAATCCAATCATGATTTATGTTCCTGAGAATTTAAGTAATACAGGGGGGCTTTTACTTTAAAAAGTGCCACCCATTCACTGAAGAGCTAAGGGCATATTATCAAAGCAAAATGTAAACCATATTTATAAAAGAAATGTGTAAGTGAAGTGATGATAATAATTTAAAAAACTAATTATCAGAATAGTTAGACTGTCAGTTAGAAACTCTGATCCCATGTTTCTACGTACTTGCTCTTCTGAAAGTGCTAGGAAGTCCCAGGGATACGGGTCTTGTACACTCTACATGCCCATCGTCCACACACACACTCTCACTCCCCTGCCTTCAGTTCCTCAGTTTAAAAACAGGGAACTGTTAGTGGCAGCACTCTGGCTGATATTAATTGCCAGGCCCAGGGAAAGAGGCAATTTATCAGATAACTGGGTCCCAGGCCATACAGGGCCTTAGAGATTAAAATGATCACCTTGAATTGCACTCAGAAGCTAAAAGGCAATCAGTGCAGACAGCAGAGCACAGGTGTAACATGCTTCATGCAGCCAATCTAGTTAAGCAAGCGGCCCACAGCATTTTCAGGGCCTGCACCTTCCGAGTGGTCTCTTAAGTGTTGTTCCCCACAAAGCTTGGAGCTTGAATTGAATACAAATTTTTCACGTGTTTGAGGATTTCTCCTGGAAGAAATGATTTTTAAAGAGAAAACAAATGAAAACCCCTAGGAAATAGCCTCCAGAGAATTTGCTAAAATCAAAGGGCACCAGGAAAATGAAACGTGCTAGGAAAATTATGAGCAAGAGAGTTTCAAGACATTATGTCCAACACATCTGTAAGTTCTTATAACATTCACACTCCCTCCCTTCCCAAACTGGAAAACCACTGGAGACATTACGTGTGCAAACTAGGTCCACCCGGAGCTCATCCTCACTTTTTAACGTGGGAAGTAGTGTTTACTATCACAGTTGGAGTCAGAGCTGAACAAGCTCATTTAATAATGGAAGCATGTGGAAAGGCTCCCGCAGGGGCATAGGGCCCTTCTAATATCCAGGGGTCAGTGTAAGAAGCACATTGGACAAACACAAGAGAGTGGCTCATGGTTTAAGTATCAGGGTCGACATTTTGAGACTCCTTTGGACATTTGGTTTAAATCCCCTGGAGGTTAGCAGAGTCTTTCAGTGGCAGATAAACTCAATTTCTGCAATGAACTGTTCTTTTCCTTCTTTTATGATCTGTTATCTGCCTCTCTGTTCTACTTTGGTGGAACACAGAAGTCCCGTATGCACCTGCATCTATAGGTTAATAACAGCAGTGGGAGGACATGCCCAGGTCCCTACTGATCTACCTGCAAGATGAAACCCATGGATGAGACAAAGTATGCCACAGGGCAAGATTCTATTTCTAGAAATTAGAAGTAGAAAGTTTTATTTAAACACTCAAAACCACCAATACAAATGATCTTATTGAAATGAGTCATTTTCCCAGTGCTACTTAATATTAAAAGTAATTGAATCACTATGTTGTGCAACTAGAACAAAATATAAGTCAACTATACTTTGATTTAAAAAGGGGGGAAAGAAGAAACTCAAATCATAAAAAGCATACAGATATTAAATAAATGCACCAGATCATTTCTAGAAAAATCAGACTTCAACTTAATATATGCCTAATGAAAGCAATAGCAAAGTATCTAATATTTCGAGGAACTTCTTTCATACAATTTTTAAATGATGAAAAGTATTGTCAAAAATTTCACAAGTGAGGAGAAAGATACAAAACAAATGGTCTAACACAGAAATTACTGGTGGCCTGAGCATGTAAATCTTTGCCAAGACAAATGCTTAAAGTAATTATTAACACTTCAGATAGAAACTGTCATCATGAAACATTAGACTAAAAGCCATGGATGTCTGCCAATTATTATTACATGTGATAATTTCCAAGTTATTCAGAAATGACTAAGATTCATTTTTGAATCATCTTTGTCAGTAACAAATTTAGATTGCTTTCACTGTATTCAAATTTCAAATTCAATTAATTTAACCGAATAATTAGAATCCTTCAAGTGTAGTTTAAATCAAAACAAAGTCATCTAATGCTTGTTCATTGTCTCGTTGTGCTATTGGATTGGTCTTTCATTTCTTACTAGCTTTAGAGCCAAGTGTACTCTTTCCTTAACTTATATTTATCTAGAAGATTTATCTATTTGTCAAAAAGACTTGAACTATTTTATAATGCTTTCTTGACAAGTGCTTGAACCTAGAAAAAAATTCACATAGGCTTTGTCTCATTGACTAACAAAGGACAGCAGAAATAAATGAAAATATTATGGTCTCTGGCTTCTTTAGTAATCTTTAGTAAGGAAAAAGATTATGTACATTGAAATTTTGTAGTGGGATACAGATAGAGTTCATAATTACTCAGTCACGGATATCAACTTTTACTAGTATAATGCTGTGTGGGTTAATTTATTAAAATTGCCAAGTATAAATTCTTAATACATTGATTATCAGGGTGTGGGTAACTGTGTTAATATTATAGTGATGTCCTATATATATATATAAAATTAAATATATATATATATTCTTCTTAGAAATTCTTTCAACTCCCTAGCAACATAGCCAAACTGGTTGCTCTATTTCTCTTGACGTTCTCAAGAAGATCAAGCCCAGTCCCTCATCTTTACCTTTCTATACCCAGGGTAGAATAGTCCAGTGCTATAAAGAAAGTCTTGAGCAATATTGTCTTATAGTATTTTCTGCAATGTCAGAAATGTTCTACAATCTGTGGCATTGAATATGGTAGCCATGAGTCATGTGAAGCTATTAAGCACCTGCAAGATGGCTAATGGGCCTGAGGAACTGAGCTTTTATTTTATCCAAATAATCTTCATGACCCAGATAATCATGATGGTGTGATCACTCGCCTAGAGCCAGACATCATGGAATGTGAAGTCAAGTGGGCCTTAGGAAGCAACACTATGAACAAATCTAGTGGAGGTGATGGAACTCCAGATGAGCTATTTCAATTCCTAAAAGACGATGCTGTGAAAGTGCTGCACTCAATATACCAGCAAATTTGGAAAACTCTGCAGTGGCCCTAGGACTGGAAAAGGCCAGTTTTCATTCCAATCCCAAAGAAAGGCAATGGCAAAGAACGCTCAAACTACCGCACAATTGCACTCATCTCACACGCTAGTAAAGTAATGCTCAAAATTCTCCAAGCCAGGCTTCAACAGTACATGAATAGTGAACTTCCAGATGTTCAAGCTGGATTTAGAAAAGGCAGAGGAACCAGAGATCAAATTGCCAACATCTGCTGGATCATCAAAAAAGCAAGAGAGTTCCAGAAAAACATCTATTTCTGCTTTATTGACTATGCCAAAGCCTTTGTGTAGATCACAATAAACTGTGGAAAATTCTGAAAGAGATGGGAATACCAGACCACCTGACCTGCCTCCTGAGAAATCTGTATGCAGGTCAGGAAGCAACAGTTAAAACTGGACATGGAACAACAGACTGGTTCCAAATAGGAAAAGGAGTACGTCAAGGCTGTATATTGTCACCCTGCTTATTTAACTTATATGCAGAGTACATCATGAGAAAAGCTGGGCTGGAAGAAGCACAAGCTGGAATCAAGATTGTGGGGAGAAATATCAATAACCTCAGATATGCAGATGATACCACCCTCATGCCAGAAAGTGAAGAAGAACTAAAAAGCCTCTTGATGAAAGTGAAAGAGGAGAGTGAGAAAGTTGGCTTAAAGCTCAACAATCAGAAAACTAAGATCATGGCATCTGGTCCCATCACTTCATGGCAAATGGATGGGGAAACAGTGGAAACAGTGGCTAACTTTACTTTTGGGGACTCCAAAATCACTGCAGATGGTGACTGCAGCCATGGAATTCAAAGACGTTTACTCCTTGGAAGGAAAGTTATGACCAACCTAGACAGCATATTAAAAAGCAGACACATTACTTTGCCAACAAAGGTCTGTCTAGTCAAGGCTACAGTTTTTCCAGTGGTCATGTATGGATGTGAGAGTTGGACTATAAAGAAAGCTGAATGCAGAAGAATTGATGCTTTTGAACTGTGGTGTTGGAGAAGACTCTATAGAGTCCCTTGGACTGCAAGGAGATCCAACCAGTCCATCCTAAAGGAGATCAGTCCTGGATGTTCATTGGAAGGACTGATATTGAAGCTGAAACTCCAATACTTTGGCTATCTGATATCAAGAGTTGACTCATTTTAAAAGACCCTGATGCTGGGAAAGATTGAGGGGAGGAGGAGAAGGGGATGACAGAGGATGAGATGGTTGGATGGCATCACCGACCCAATGGACATGAGCTTGGGTGGACTCCAGAGTTGGTGATGGACAGGGAAGCCTGGCATGCTGCAGTTCATGGGGTCCCAAAGAGTCGGACACGACTGAGTGGTTGACCTGAACTGAACTAAATTTATTTAAATTTTAAAAGTTTCATTTGGTGCATAGCTTGCTTATTTAAATTACTTTTTATTAAAATCATAGCCATTTACATTTGTTTGCATGGTCTATGTTACATTTGTGCTCAACAGCAGGGTAAAATAATTTCTATGGAGTTGGTATGACCCACAAAATCACAAATTTTATTATCCGATCCTTTATAGAAAAAGGTTTCTGATATTGCTGGAGAGGATTACTTTTGGTTTTGGACTCATCAGAGATTTTGAGTTCCCTAATTGAGTTTTATGAGCTCTCTGAAATGGTAGAGAACTTCTAGGCACAACCGTCCCAGACTTGACAGTTTGATTATAGTTGCATAGATTTCTTGATATCCCTTAGATTTTAAAGAAATATGTGTCAGGCTAATTTTGTCCTTTATAACCTGTGGTGCACAGCAGCTTAGAGGTTTTCCAGGGGAAAATGGAAATATTCAGCTCATTAGAGAACAGTGACTTACTGAGAAAAGGTAAGACCTCTCCTACCCATCTATGAACCTCTACTGAGCACATAGGAGGTGCTCTAGAACTATTTGTTGAATGAATGAACAAAATGTATAGATGAATCCAATAAATGAATCTCACTTCTCTCAAAAATATTAATAGGTTAACACTTGGGCTTTCCTCTACTACTGGAAAGTTTCTGTCATATTTATCACTGTTGGAACAGGAAACCATTAGCATTATGTGTAACCACCACAGTATCAAAAATAAGTTCAGATTATTCTCTTAAAATAGTCAGAAATAAGAAAATGTAACATTGTCCTTTAAAAAGTTTATATTACTAACATCCATAATTAAATAGTCTGCATGAAGAAATTAATTTCCTTATTAAACAAATTTGGGCAACAAGAGCCATTAATATGCCATTTGGAGAAATATCTATCTTTTCTTCTTTCTCTACTGAGTTTTGATTGGTTAATCATTCCCTGCTCCATACACAATCATTTCATATAGTTCATTATTTTCATTTCTTCCAGGAGACACTAGTAAAGAGTATATTTGCAATATGATTTTAAAATTTTTGAGTGATAACTAATTATAAGAAAAAAGATTTTCCAGCTATCTTCAAAATCAGTTTGCTTCTTATACATGCATACCCAAATCCCAATGATAGAATGTATTGGTAAAAATGCAAACCAAATCCTCTACTTGGCAAAAAGTTTTCTGTCAAATAAGCTTTTGGTCATTATTTTCCAATAATGAGAAAGTATTTGTTCCCTCTAAAGTATACACTTATCTAAGCTTTGGAGACTTGACTCATCCTCTCCTATGTATTGGGAGCACTATGTCCCCTTTCTTTATCTAGCAAACTTCCAAACATCCTTTAAGACTGTATTAGGTGTTGTCTTCTTTACGAAATCTGAGACAGAACTGAGTGCACATCCTAGGTGCTCCCCCAGCACCTATACATCTTCTAATCACCAAACTTCTTCACGGCATTGAAATCACCTATTCATGTGTCTGTCTCTCCAACTAGATTGCAAGCTGCCAAGATTCAATTCTAGTGGGCAGTGATGAAATATTAAACAGAGTCTGTTCAGCAAAGAGATAGAAATTCATCCAAAATCACTGAATGATTATGTGAATCAGTTTCTAGTATACAAGTCTCCAAATAATTGGGATTGATGTGAATGATAATACACAGGTAAGTGTGACATATTTTGAAATTGACATTTTTAGTGATTTTATGAAAAAGGATCCTAAAGTCATGATCCAATATTTAAAAGCATGTATTTAAAAAAAATAAAAATAAAAGCATGCATTTTTAAAAAAAAATCTATCTTACATACATAACTTCAGAACACTGAGTTCGTAAACTAACTAAACTTGTTCTGTAAACTTACCTGACAAAAAAATTTGTAGTCTACTTCAGTTTTATTTCCATTTTATTTACTTCACCTCCATGCAACATTTCACCCTATTTCCTCTTTTAAAATTTCCTTTCTCCTTATTTTCACTGCTATTTTGATATTTATCTCCTTTTAGAAATTATTTTCTTTCTTTTTAATTCACTTCATATTCAGATACCTCTCTATCAATTCCCTAAAACATCAGCAACAACACACGTTCTGTACAGAATTTCTGAAATTGAGTCCCAACCACACCTATAATTGTTTGCAAGGCGTCTCTACTAGGCGGTACTGCCAACATTTAAATGCTATACTGTCTAAAATGCAGCAAGACCTAAACCATACTTCTCATCTGTATATCCACTTCCCTTCCCAATCTTACTCTAAAGATCCTCTCAACCTAAATTCAACTTTTTGATTAATCGTACTACCTAAGCTTGAACCTTGAACTACTCATTGGCCTTCTCCGCTATCCCTACCCCCACTCCTCTCTAATAGCAGTAACACACTCACGCACACACGCATGCACGCACGCAGGGCTAAATTTACTGGGCACTTAATACGGTCTAGGTCATGTGTTAATGTGCTATGCTCAGTCGTGTCCAACTCTTTACAACCCTTTGGACTGTAATCCACCAGGCTCCCCTGTTTGCGGGATTCTCCAGGCAAGAATACTGGAGTGGGTTGCCATTTCCTCCTCCAGGGGATCTTCCAGGCCAGGGATCAAACCTGTGTCCCCTGCGTCTCCTGCACTGCAGGCAGATTCTTTACCGCTAAGCCACTGGGGAAGCCCTCAGGCCATGTGTTAACAGCCTTCCATATAGAGTTTTATCACTCACAGCAACCCCATACAGTAAGTACTTATCTAGTTTCCATCTTACATGTTAGAAAATTGAGGCTTGCCAAGGTCACACAGCAGCAAAAATATTCAGTATTTTGTGCTTTCAATATTCCACTAACTATTAATATTCAGAGTTGGTGAGAGAAGTCCCCCACCCCTGCACTTATTTTACACTCACAAACTCAGAATGATGCGATTAAATCCATGGGATCTTAACTCGTCAATCGAAGGAGGGGAGGAGCCAGGAAGAGGCTCAGTGTGCAGGACATTGGCTACTTATGTTTGCTGAGAGGCTTACAGAAAAGCTGAGAACGCCAGGAAGCTGGGGCAGCAGTATCCTCCTGTTTCCCTCTGCCCTCTCAGATCCCCGAGTTCCAAACCAGGTGGCCCTCCGTTTTCTGCTAGCTGAGATACCGGGAAGGCTGCCTCCACGTTGCCTCCCTTGTCTTCACCCCTGCAGGATGACCACCTTCACCCCTGCTGAATGACCACCTTTCCAGTTACCCTTTCAAGCGACTGCTCTTCATTCTGCTGATGAGAGTTGCATCATTTTAGGTAGAAGACAGATGGCAGATTTCACTTTCTTTTGTCCTGACATGCGTGTGCACTTATTGTATGGGGAAAGAGATACCAGTGACAAGCCCTTCCCGACAATATTTTCCTGGAGTGTAAGGCCCATGCAGCCACAGTGTCCTCTAGACTTCTCTAGTAGCTCAGATGGTAAAGGAATCTGTCTGCAATGTGGGAGACCTGTGTTTGATATCTGGGTGGGGAAGATCCCTTGGAGGAGGAAATGGCAACCCACTCCAGTATTCTTGCCTGGAGATTCCCATGGACAGAGAAGCCTGGCAGACTACAGTCCACCGGGTCGCAAAGAGTCAGACACAATGGACTGACTAACCGTTTCCCGTCCTTTCGAAGAAAGGAAAGATAGCCTGTGACAGCGTCTCTTCAGAGACAGTTCTGCAAGGCACACCCATCATCATGACTTAACTCCATCTTTCCAGTCTTCCTCTAAAGTCGGCTAATCATCAAACATGCCCAACTGTGATCAACCTTTGGTTACCCATCCAATTATATTCCCCATGCCTGAACTATCTTTACATTACACATGTTTTGTTGTTGTTTAGTTGGTAAGTTGTTTCCAACTCTTTTGGGACACCAAGGACTGTAGCCTGCCAGGCTCCTCTGTCCGTGGGATTTCCCAGACAAGAATACTGGAGTGGGTTGCCATTTCCTTCTCCAGGGGATCTTCTGGACCTGGGGACTGAACCTGCATTTCCTGCATTGGTGGGGGGTTCTTTACTGAGAGCCACCTGGGAAGCCTCCCATTGCACATCAGTTCAGTTCAGTTCAGTCGCTCAGTCCTGTCCGACTCTTTGCAACGCCATGAACCACAGCACACCAGGCCTCCTGTCCATCACCAACTCCTGGAGCCTACCCAAACCCATGTCCATTGTGTCGGTGATGCCATCCAACCATCTCATCCTCTGTCGTTCCCTCCTCCTCCTCCCTCAATCTTTCCCAGCATCGGGGTCTTTTCAAATGAATCAGCTCTCTGCATCAGGTGGCCAAAGTATTGGAGTTTCAGATTCAACATCAGTCCCTTCAATGAACACCCAGGACTGATCTCCTTTAGGATGGACTGGTTGGATCTCCTTGCAGTCCAAGGGACTCTCTAGAGTCTTCTCCAACACCACAGTTCAAAAGCATCAATTCTTCTGCATTCAGCTTTCTTTATAGTCCAACTCTCACATCCATACATGACCACTGGAAAAACCATAGTATTGACTAGACGGACCATTGCACATATCCCTAGATATATTGCATTGATTCCTTGAGATTTATTTAAAAAATCATCTCCTCCTGTGAACTTTACTTGACTTTTCATTTACAGCATTTGTGTATCTATTGTATAACACTACTTTCTGTCTTTCTTTGTGGCTATTTGTATCCACTTCTAATCTTCCCTAACTAATCACCTGTTCCCTCAGGAAGTTTCATATGGTATAAAGATTTTGAAGAATAACTACCAATTAAATTCCATAAAATCACAGCTTTGAAGTAATGTACAACTTTTACCTTTCTGAAATAGAGTAGTATAGTGCTATAGTTTGATTAAGACAGCACTTTGGATGTTCTACCAGATAATTTTTCCCATTTGGGGGAAAATTAAGGTATTTTTTCTTACTCTTTCAGCCGGGCCTGCTTTCTTTTCCATCTACTGTTTTGTGCTTCTGTTTCCCATTGCCCCTCCCCTTCTCTCTTTTTCAACCCTGGAATTCTTGGTGTGCAATTTAAACATTAGTTACAATATAGTTTTTGAAGCATACCCTACAGAACCATAAAGATAAACTTTTTAACTATCCCACTGCCAGAGGAAGAAAATAATATACTTTTGTTTCAATGTACACAGTCATCCACCATGAATATAAAGTGTTACCTTATAAAAACAGTGGGAATCAAAACGTATTCCATACTTCCAGAGTTCTTAGGGATTCCCTTTGGACACATGTACTCAAATGTATTTTAAATGAATTTAGAGCTAGAGCAGCCCCATACAGATTTGACAGGAAGAATATCAAATTCTATCAAATTTAAGATTACCAAAGTATTCTTAGACAGCTGTTCTGTGTAATATAGGAGAGTGTATCATGACTGTCAAGTAACTTTGCAATTTGCCTATTATTGGGTGTCATCTCTAAGGAACAGGCTTAGGGTTGTTTCTGAAAAATAATTCTAATAAAAATTCATAGAAATTTTCTAACAGAAAGGTTCTATGCAGGCAAGGGAAGTTAGATATTTAACATTGCACTGGTAATATAAATAAACCACAGTGGTAATATAAGAAGAATGGAAATTCATATTCAACTACCATGTAGATATTTGGAATTTGAGTTTTAAGTTTATATTTCTTTATGCAGATCAGGTACAAGAATTGGATCCAGACAGGCATGGGTTCAAACTGACTCAGTCAATTCTTTGCCAAAACTTGGACAATTTGCTTAAATTCCTGATCTGCAGTTTCTTTATCTGCAAAAATAAAGATAATAGCCAATGATAGTATGGACTGTGATGATACCTATAAAATGCTTAGCACAATATTTGGTGCTAATCATTCTCTCAGAATTGAAGACATTAATCAACTTCTTCCTTTTTTCAAATACTGCAAATTTTAATTGCAAATTCTCTTAGAAAACTGTGGTACATATTACATTTGTGAAATAGGTTATAATCCTTTAAAATTTACCATACTTCAAAAGGTTATCATTCCACTGTTTCATGAAAATATTAAACCCAATTTTGATATATTAAACTAAGTTCTATGATTGCCTAGTGAGTACAGTTATTGCTATGATATTAAGTTGAAAGTTGAATAAAATAATATTAGCTTAAATACAATATCCTTGTAGAATAGACAAGAACTTATATATTATGCAGCACATAATACCAGCCCATGAGTTTTATGAAGCAGTTTTTTTTTTTTTTTTGCAGAGTATTTTATCAGTAGAAACCAGCCTGCACTCTCAAGCATTTAAAATCTAGTTGGAAAGTTAAAACACAGAGCACACACAAAAGCAAAACAAAAAACACAAAAGTCAACCTGGCTCTTGGCATACATGGAGGGGCAAGCTAAGAAGACGTCTAAGTAAAGTTCTGTTAGAAATAACTTTTCTGGGGAAATTTGATGATTAATTACAGAGGAAAGAATGGAAATGAGTAAAAAGATCACATGGGCAATCATGTCAAGATTTTTACTAAAGAAGAATTTCTAAGAGAAAATATTTCTGAAATTAAGATTTTTCCAGCTCTCATGATAATACACTCCCTCTACAAAGGTGTGGTTAAAAAAAAAAGATGATTAGATATTAATAATTGGATATTCATAAACTTTAGCAAGTATTTTGGTATGAGAAAAATTTCAGAAAAAAATCAGTGGTTAGCAAACTACTGCAAATGAATTCAAGAGAGAGAAAAAAGAAAGAAGAGAAGAGGGTGAGAGAGAGAGAAGGGGAGAGAGAGAGAAAAAATAGTTAAGAAATGAATAAATGATAATTAGGTTGGGACTGTTTCCTATTATTCATAAATTAAGTACATAAACATTATGAGGTGGTTTTGTTGTATTCCTGAATAAAATAAATTTACATAAGACTGATTTGAAAAACTATTGCTTCTCTAATAAAATACTATATCATGGGCCATTATTTACAAGTAAAAAATTCATTGCTAAGTTGAATAGAAAATTTCAGAGATTTTCATATAATGTTAAGAATGAGGCTATGTATTTCAAGTAAAAACAAGTTTTGTTAAATTCTAAGAGTTGGTTCAAGGAATAAGCAAACAAAAAGTATTGGGACTAAAAATACTAAAAAGAAATGCTTTCTTATTATGAGAAAAATTTTTAAAAAGCTAAAAAATTTGTATGAAAGTAGACAGATATTTCATTTAGTGACAATCTGGGGATAAAGGCAACATGTATATAAACTAGCCAGATGTTTATGATTAGTTCCTAGTTAACATCACCCAGCTGGCAAAGGATGATTTTTATGGAGGGGGAGCATTGTAGAATGCCACATGCTTATATAAATCATGAGTACAGCAGTCATGATCCTGGAGCAAAAGAGCTACACATCCCATTTGGGGTAACCTCTTCAAATCACACCATCTAACATCAGAACTGCCATTACTCTCCAACACAGTATCTGTTTCCAGTTTCCTCTAACATTCTGGTGGGTGTTATTATGTGTCAGCCTGCATTCTGTTTTCTTATGCTGTAAGCACATTTTGTGGAAATTTTTACCAGGTGAAGTTCATTATAATATTTTGTGTTAATATCACTGGGTTGGGAAAACATATAGGACAGTTATTTAAAATTTTTTTCTCTGGCAATAGGTTGTTGATGTACTCTCTAGACCTTGACTTGTATCAAGGTCTGTGTGTCAACTTTAATTTAAAAAACCTATCCTTAACGTGGTTTAACTAAGCTTTACTTTTTCGTCCATTTCAAAAGATGAAAATGTATATTCTATGCCAAATATTTAAATTAAGGAAGCAAGGAAGGGAAAAAGGAAGGAAGGAAAGAAGAAAAAGCATGGAGGGCTAGAAAGGAAAAAGGAAGACAAAAAGATTACTACTTTTTTTTAAACTGAAAAGTAATAAAGATCCATTCAGTTTATGCTTTATCTAATGGCAATCATTTTGAGTTTCCCTTAATATTGTATCACAAGAATTTTACTAAGTTGTTCAAAACCCTTTCCAATCACCCTAATGTCTATACAATGGTTCATTCAACATTTCATGAATTGGGAAGGAATTTTAGGGAGCCATGACTGAAGACTAAGTACCACAACATCTTAGTCTTGTTCTGCTGAGTATGATGTTGATATAGAATAGTTATTTAGTCCTAGTGCTTTAAAGAAGTGCTATAATGAATTTTATCACATGTTGTTATACAGTTTTGAGATCATACATTCTGATAGATGTCATAGTATTAAAATGGCTTTGGGCTGCTTAAGGGTGAGTTTTAATAAATGTTCAAGGAGTCACTAATTGCCATCTAACACAAGTTGTTACAAAAATAGAAACAGGACAAATGTTACTCAGCATTTGCAAAATCCTAACAATTCATGATATCATGTTTTATAGTTTTGAAATGCCATGTCACTAAAAAACAAAACAAAAGCCTAAAGGCAAAAATTGTGATAAATTTTATAAAGCAAATTAAAACTTCTCAACAATGTATGACAAATAAAATTAATATACAAATAAAAGATCAGGGGAGAAAACATTTACAGTATTTAAAACTAACAAGAAACTCTTTCTAGAATTCACAAGTCAATAGGGATAAGATAGTAACCCTATTAGTAAAATGGAAAGGAAATGAGCAATTTCCAGAGAAAATGAAAAGTCTAAAAGCCCTGAAAAAAAATGTCAGTGGCATTGTAAGCTGGTGCACCCATTCTAGATGGGAGATTTAGATGGGAGAGCTTTGTCAAATTAAGAATTCACAGATAGAAATTCCAAATCCTGCTCCTCGGATGACATACTAAAGAACTAGTCACACAAGTTTGTTATAGGGACATTTATCAAGGTGTTCTTTATTGCAAGACGGCCGTAGCAGAGAGATAGATGCAAGTTAGATGTTCACCAGTGGAAAGGAAAATGTGGTGAATCACTGTGTCATGTAGCAATTAGGTATAATGGATGAAATATATATGAAATAACACTGAAAGATTCATTGTGCATATCATTTACATGCTAGAAAGTATACAAAGCAAAACAGTAGCATATTACTAAAAAGAAACACTGGAAACAGGAGACTGTTGCTGACTCAGGAGTAAAGAATAAGGATAAGGGGAATAAAAAATAAGTAAACGGAGAAAAGACTTTCACAAAAATGAATCAATTGCATGCCATATATTTTGGAGTATGTAACTTATTGCTGACTTTCCTTTTTCATTCCATGGATTAAAAACAAACAATTAAGTGATGGCTAATAATTTAATCATTCAGTCTTCCTCTTTTGTAATGTTTTCTTACAACTGGCTATCTGATATAATTTATTGCCACTAAGGCAAAAAGCAGTCAATCTTGTTCCTCAAAAAACACGTTTGGTCAAGATACGAAAACAAATGCTATTGCATTAGTACAAGATGTCCAGTCATTATTTTAGTATTTATATCATAAAGCAGAATGCAGATAACTAGCAAATTAAAGTGAACTCATCCATAGTTAGATTTAATCATTATTATTACCCTCTTTCGGAGAAGGCAATGGAAACCCACTCCGGTACTCTTGCCTGGAAAATCCCGTGGATGGAGGAGCCTGGTAGGCTGCAGTCCATGGGGTTGCAAAGAGTCGGATAGACTAAGCGACTTCACTTTCACTTTTCACTTTCATGCATTGGAGAAGGAAATGGCAACCCACTCCAGTGTTCTTGCCTGGAGAATCCCAGGGTCGGGGGAGCCTGGTGGGCTGCCTTCTATGGGGTCGCACAGAGTTGGACACGACTGAAGTGACTTAGCAGCAGCAGCAGCAGCATTACCCTCTTTAATGCAAAGTATATTGAGGAAAATCTTTTATTTCCAGATATGCTCTTCTCTTTTACTCAAGATTATTGTAATTATAAAAGGAACAATTACATAAATTTTTCTAATCACTTGGAAAGAATATTCTATGAAAGGGAAAAACAGAATAAGTAATAGTGTATTATTTCTTACCTAACTGAATCTCAATCAATTTAGATTGTTCTTGTGACATCACTTTTTGGGAGTCTATAGTTATGACACTGCAGACAGGTAAATTTTAAAGATACTTCACAGCTTAGAATTTATCTTTAATATAAGAACACAATTCAGACATTTATAGTCTGTTGTAATTGTGATTCTGAAATAAATATAATCCGATTAATTACATTTGATTGACATTGCTGTGAGTCTGTTTCCTTGCTGTGAGAACACTCATTTCCCAAAAAGTTACAAAGTAAGACTTACCATGATATTTTTAGTCTGAGAACTAACTTCCTTGAATTTCTCAAGTCTTGAGGCATGGTAGGGCATGGGGAGAGCATGGGTTAAAACTACCACAAACACTAATCTTAAAGGAAATAAGTGAATTACAACATATTCAATATTACCCTTTCATCAGTCATTATCCTCCACTTGATTCCTAGCCTTTCCTAATTGCTATAGGCTCTCAATGGTGCATGTCAGTTGTTTCACTGTTTTGACTGTTGACAAAATATATTGATAAAAATACGTTTGCAAACATTCCCTTCTAATTTTTCAACATGAAATAAGTATGCATGTTTCCAGGATACAAACAAGAGTCATACTTGTTGAAGAGTGTGAAGAATTATTTATAGGGGGGATTTAAACTGTGTTATTTTTTTCAATATCAGGGTTTTATATCTGTTCTGGGAGAGTATTCCTTAGAGATTTTGAGTATTAAATGATGAAATGTCATCTGATTCTCTACCTCATATAAGGAATGACTTTGGTAATGGTGACAATAGTAGATAGGAAAACCAAATAGAAAATAATTGATTTGGATTTCATTTTTGACAAATGAAATTTGTCAGAATTTTAATTACCTTAAAATTCTGGTGCAAATCATAGGACCCAGCAATCCCACTCCTAGGCATATACTCTGAGGAAACCAAAATTGAAAAAGATACATGTACCCCAATGTTCACTGCAGCACTATTTACAATAGCTGGAATATGGAAGCAACCTAGGTGTCCATTCACAGATGAATGGATAAAGGAGTTGTGGTACATATACACAATGGAATATTACTCAGCCATAAAAAGGAATGCATTTGAGTCAGTTCTCATGAGGTGGATGAACCTAGAGCCTATTATACAGAGTGAAGTAAGTTAGAAAGAGAAAGATAAATATCATATACTAATGCACATATATGGAATCTAGAAAGAAGGTACCAATGAATTTATTTGCAAGGCAGCAATGGAAAAACAGACACAGAAAACAGACTTATGGACATGGGGTGGTGCGGGGGAGGAGAACGTGAGATGTATGGAGTAACATTGAAACTTACATTACCATATGTAAAAGAGATAGCTGGTGGGAATTTGCTATATGACTCAAGGAACTCAAACAGGGGCTCTATACCTCCTTAGAGGGGTGGGATGGGAAGGGAGATGGGAGGGAGGTTCAACAGGGAAGGACATATGTATACCTATGTCTGATTCATGTTGATGTTTGACAGAAAACAGCAAAATTCTGTAGAGCAATTATACTTCAATTAAAAAATAATTTTAAAAATTTCTGGTGCAAAGAAAGTGCCTGAATTTCCAGTAACGGCCTAAAGGAAAATGACTGATTTATGCACGAGCTCTCCAAAGTACGTCTAAACACTAGTGTCTCATGAATATACCAATATGCATGTGATGATTATAAAAATTTCCTTTGGAGAAATATGTGTGAAGAGAAGTGGTCAAAGCTTAAATACATGTGACAATTTGGGGACTTTCAGCCAGAGAAATGACACAACAGATTCTTAAGAGTCATTATGAAGTGAATAACATACTAAGATTATTCAGAAAGGCATGTGAGAACAGCATGAAAAAAGAAGATGAGAACACCTAGTCATTGGTGCTGAAAAGAGCCATTAAAGGCAAAGGAAGCCTATTCCTAACTGAGGCAGCTTCACGCATTTTGCCAAGAAGGAAACCCAGCATCCCTATATGGAGCAATTAAGGTTTGCAAAAGCTCTCTACACTGCTCTTTAGTGGTCTGTAGGGTCTGAAAGAAGGGAATTTGCAAAATCATAGAGATGTGGTTCTCCCACTAAAAATGAGCTCTTGGAAAATACAAGTAACTCAGAAAACTAGTACCAACACATGTGTTTAAATTAATTTATGCCTACACTCCCTGCCATTACTGTTGTTTACCTTCCTTTCCTACTGTATTAGCACCATTCTCATTCCATTTAATAACATCAGATATCTCCTTAAAGCCTCATTATATAGCACAATCTGAACCAGACCCACGAATCAACTGAGGCCACTTGCCACTTTTTCTAAAGAGAGATCTACAGGGCTAATTTTACTTTAAGTAACTGACTTTCCCCCCCTGAATTTTAGAAAGAATTCTCCCTAATGAGAGAGTGGCAAAACCACAGGCACATTTATCAATATAACATTAAACTTTTTTCTATCATACTATGATTTTCTAAATGCGAATATATTGTCTATATCGTGATAAATTTTAAAAGGATTAAACTAAATTTTGATGCAGTAAGGGAAAAGTATTGTGTTTTGATGCTTTCAGAATTTGAATATAGTAAAGAACTATTTACATTGCAATCCATTTTATATACTAATAAAATGTGTTAATCTTTTGAGTTATAAACCCATTCTTGATTAACATCCAAATAGTGAATAAACATGATGTACTAGAAAGACGTTCCATCCTGCTATAAAAAGTGGCAACTAGTCAGACGCAATAAAAACCTAATTTTCAGTTTGTATGGTTCCAACATGCATGAATTTCAGTTACCACAGTTGAGCTAAATAATAGCAGTTCCTCTACAACACAGCTCACCCTTCAGCTTACCACCGTGTGCTAACTGTGAGTAACTGTAAAAAGTATAAGTTTCACAGATAGCGCCTCGGTTCACAAATCGCTATGTAGTAACAGGTGCCCTCCGTGGTCAGTGAGCAAGTACATCATTCTTTTCAAGTCTGCCCAAGCTTCGTCACGAGTCTCTGCTCTCAATTCATTTGCAGACAGCAAAGAGTGTGCCTATGCTGCCTCCTTGTCTGTCAGCGACAGAGCCACATGACATTTTATAAAAATGGATAATCCAAAGATGGATTTGGTTAATAAAGGTGAAAGTACAGCAGAGAAACACAAAATGATAATGCTGGCCATGAAATTTGAATTGAGTATAAATGGAGTACTAGAAGGAATAGCTGATGGTGTGGAAACTAACATTGCTGCTATTCAAGGGATTCTAGCTGAGCAGCCAAAAGGACTTAGTAAAGGGTAATGTATTGATATAAGTAAGAAAAGGGGTTCTGAGGACAACGTCCCAGAGGAAATACTGCTGGAAAGAAACTGCACATTAATGCAACTCTCAGAGATATTTCATGGCACTGAAAGTACGAAGGATAAAATGTCTGAATTAGCTATTCAGACCTAGAAAGGAGTCTGACAGTCCACCAAGGCATAGTAAAGATGCTTTGGTCCAAATAACAAGTTATATGATGAAAAGGCAAGAAGTGTTCAATCTATTCTTAATAAGCTATTTTTTACAAAGACATAAAACAGTTTAATTCTCAGTCTACTGTTTTGAATTACAGTGTACTAAATAAATGCTAGTTTTTTTTTCTGTTTTCTACATCCCTATACATTTATAAATGATAGTAAGATACTTTTTAATGTTTTCACAAAATTTCTAAAGATATGGAGCAATTTTAATTTTTTCTCATTGATTATTAAAAATCACTTTATATGACTTTAGCATGAGCGATCATTTTCACAGTCTGCCCTAGAATACAAAGTGAGGGCTGCTTGTGTGTTATATTGTTTTATAGTTTTCAAAATAAATTTAAAGATGCAAATTTAATTTATACTCTCTAAAGCTCAGAGAGAAAACTGTATCTGTGTGTTACAGCTGATGCAATGAGGGCCCTTGAACTTTAATTACAGCCCCAATGTAAACTCACTGATAAGAACCAGAACTAGATGTCATTCTGAGCACCCACAACCGTGAAAGTGTCTATTTGTTTTATAATCTATTCATATTCACTTGAATATATACTGTGTGCTTGGAACAGTGCTAGCCACTTAGAACAGTAGGGATCATACATCTGCTAATATGCTTATTTCATTATTTTCTAAAAAAATTTTGAAGTATTACTATTGCCTATAGCTGAGCCACACAACATGCCAAACATTACATTTTCTTATTCCTAAAATTATTTTTCTGAGTCTTTTTCTTTACTTGGTTTTCTAAACATAGACGTCTGCTTTTCCCATACACTCCAAAACCCATCATAGTCCTTGCAACAATTTCTCCAATATTCAATTACATCAGATAATGTATCTATTTATGTGTACATTCTAATCTAGAGATCCTCCTTCCCTCAACTTCTCTTTCTGCTCTTATCTAGATGGCTTTCTCTACACACTCACTGCTCTGAGGTTTCTGTGAGCAATCCTTAACCACTCTCCTGACTTCAGGACCCTTTAGCCTCATTTATTTTCATTCTGTCCTTTTCTCAAGTCCCTGTGAGTCAGATGTTGGGCCACATGGATCAATCCTCAAAGTTTTCTTTAACAACTCATTTCCTAATTTTTATATCTGTGTCATTCTGTTCTACTTTCTAAGACTTATCAATCTACCTTATCTTCTAGACTTTCTACTTATTTCTCCTGAATTAATTTTTTTTTCTATTTTTAATTTCTAAGACTTCCTTTTGGAGTGGCAGGGGAAGTGTGTTTTATTCTTTTTCTTATAGCTTCCTGATTTTTCCTCCAATTAGTACAACTCTTGTCTCTTATCTGGTTGATTTTTTTTATAATTTAATTTTTCATATTGTCCTTTCTCTGTCTCTGTTTATCCTCCCTCTGCACACCCTCATTTGTTTTGGTCTCTTTGTTTTGAAGGCTTTCCTTGAATTTCTCAAGATTTGGTCTCTTTTCTATAATTAAGGGAAGCTTATTGAAATTCTTTGTAAAGTGGGGTTGTTGATCCATGCCCTGCCCTGTACAATGTTTGGTGGTTATTTCTACACGGAGAAACCCCAGTGTCAGTCTGCCTAGACATTGTCTCTCGTGAACTCCACTCCTTTAGAGAGAAGTGTTCTCTTTTTTTTTGCCGAATGGAATATATGCCTGGATGCTGTCCTGGGAACAAGGCATGGAGAAAGCAGACTGACTGGATATTCTGATTAGTCAGGATTCAAGCCTTCATTTAATCCCCTGGTGTGAGCTCCATGCCTCACTCTGCCTTCAGCCATACCCTGTCCCAAAATCTCAGAGAATAAATGTTGGGCTTACTGCCTGTGGGGGTGTGGGTAGGTCAATATGGGTAGATAAGGAAAGCTAAAAGCCCATTGTGCTGTCTATAGAATTTAACCTGATTGCTTATTTCTAGTTCAATGCCAATTTCTAGAAACAGCGCTAACTTAGGCTAGAACTCCCTTTGGTCACAAGAGTCAATTGCAATTCATAAGTCATCTTTACAATTTCACAAAATTTCTTAAAATTTATGTTATATTCTACAACTCCATGTTTCTTGATGGTTAATAGATTTCTACCCTAATTTTGTAGGTCTTGGGGCGTATTTCAGGAGGGAGAAAAGATAAATACACATCTTAGCTCAATTCGTATCTTTCAATATCTTTTATAAGAGAGAAATGAAGAAGACATAATCCAACAGCTTAGTGAAAAAATTGAGAGCTCATAATAATCTCTACAATAATTGTGTTCTCTTGCACATGAAAGAGAATCATGCTTTACTGTTTTAGAAAAAAAGGAGCTAGCTACATGGGAAATATTCACTAGGATATGTAGTACTTTAATGTATGGATATCTCACTAAGTTTCTGTAAAACTTTGAAAAATATTGACATATCAATAAGTTAGTTATCAAATAATAACAGAAAGAAATAAAAAGGAACTTAGCAAAATCATTGACTATGCTCAAGACTTAGACTGTGTAGATCACAACAAACTGTGGAAAATTCTTCAAGAGATGGGAATACCAGACCACCTGACCTGCCTCCTGAGAAGCCTGTATGCAGGTCAGGAAACAACAGTTAGAACCAGACATGGAACAATGTACTGTTTCAAATTAGGAAAGGAGTATATCAAGTCTAAATATTGTCACCTTGCTTAATTAACTTCTATTCAGGGTACATCATGCAAAATGCCAGGCTGGATAAAGCACAAGCTGGCATCAAGATTGCTGGGAGAAATAGCAATAACCTCAGATATCCAGATGACACCACCATAAAGGCAGAAAGCAAAGAGAAATTAAAGAGCTTCTTGATGGAGGTGAAAGAGGAGAATGAAAAGGCTGGTTTAAAACTCAACATTCAAAAAACTAAGATCATGATGTCTAGTCCCAACATTCTATGGCAAATAGATGTGGAAACAGTGGCAGACTTTATTTTCTTGTGCTCCAAAATCACTGTGGATGATGACTGCAGCCATGAAATTAAAAGAGGCTTACTCCTTGGAAGAAAATCTATGAAAAACCTAGACAGCATATTAAAATGCAGAGACATTACATTGCTGACAAAGGTCTGTCTAGTCAAAACTATGATTTTTTCCAGTAGTTATATATGGATGTAAGCTGGACAATAAAAAAGACTGAACACCAAAGAACTGATGCCTTCAAACTGTGGTGCTGGAGAAGACTCTTGAGAGTCCCTTGGACAGCAAGGAGATCAAACCAGTCAATCCTAAAGGAAGTCAACCCTGAATATTCATTGGAAGGACTGATGCTGAAGCTGAAGCTCCAATATTTTGTTCACCTGATGTGAAGAGCCGACTCATTGGAAAAGTCCCTGATGCTGGGTCGGGATGATCCCCTGGAGAAGGAAATGGCAACCTGCTCTAGTATTCTTGCCTGGGTAATCCCATGGATAGAAGAGCCTGGCGAGCCCCAGTCCATGGGGCCGCAGAGTTGGACACAACTGAGCAACTAACTAGAGAAAACAGCAGCAATGAAGACCCAGAGCAGTCAAAAATAAATACATAATGTATATATAAAGACCATAAAGAAGGCTGAGCCCCCAAGGAATTGATGCTTTCGAACTGTGATGCTGGAGAAGACTCTTGAGAGTCCCTTGGACTGCAAGGAGATCAAACCAGTCAATCTTAAAGGAAATCAACCCTGAATATTAACCAGAAGGACTAATGCTGATGTTGAAGTTCCAATACTTTGGCCATGTGGTGTGAAGAGCCAACTCATCGGAAAAAAGCTTGATGCTGGGAAAGATTGAAGGCAGGAGGAGAAGGGGTCAACAGAGGATGAGATGGTTGGATGGTATCACTGACTTAATGGACATGAGTTTGAGCAAGCTCCGAGAAACAGTGAAGGATGGGAAAGCCTGGTGTGCTGCAGTCCATGGAGTCGCAAAAAGTTGGACAGGACTGAATGACTGAACAACAACAGGGCGAAAAATAGTTGAGAAAATTAGGTCTGACAATTACATTAGAGAATATAAAGATGGAGGTTCTGAGGTAAAATCTCACAGAAGGAAGGTAGTTCTGAGTTAAAATCTGAAAGAAAGAAGGAGGTTCTGAAGTAAAATCATACAGAAAGAAGGAGGTTCTGAGGTAAAAATTGACAGAAAGAAGGAAAAGGAGGTTCTGAGGTAAAATCTGATAGAAAGAAAGAGGTTCTGAGGTAAAATCAGACAGAAATAACATTTCAGAAGGAAATGGAATGAAAGAAACAACTAAAAGAGAGCACATTTCTATGCAATAATTACTTAGTTTCCTTTGGTATAAATTTTGATGACATAAATAATTGAAAGTAAAAGATGCAAAAACTTTTAGGTAAACTATGTTGTTGGTAAACTGTGAAACATACTTCTAAAAAAGACTGAAAACTAACCTGTGTGTATATGTTTGTATGGCATGTATATTTGAAATTTAGTCATATAGCATCTTTAATTTAATAATATTTATTTTGACTCCTATAATTCTGCTTCTTATGCCAATGAAATCAATGGTGATGTAAAGAAACCACTCATCAACAAAAATTCTTAACAGAGTGAATTAATTAAACCAGTAAATTTCATGTCTTTATCTTGCCACTACCATAAGTGCTTTGCATTACTATTCAGAAACACAAAAGGATTAAAATCAAAGTATGTCATACATATATTTTATTAAAATACCAAAAATAAACCTATTCAATGGTTATATAATTCTATGGGGGTATTGTGTGATTATCACTGTTTCTAAATCTGTTTCAAATTACCAACATCTCCTAGAAATTGTGTTCTAGAGGATATACCAGGAGCATTCAGCAGGATAATATTAGAAGTGGAGATTTCATGATGAGAACCAATTAAAACTCTAAGTGGAAAGCAGACATTTTATCTAACAGAAGAAGAAAATAACAAGATAACAATGCAATTGCATTCAACATAAAGGCTGCCTCAAGGAAATTTTAGGAGATTATTATGCCTTAATTTTGAATTTTAATTCAGAAAATTTAGAACCACTGGCTGCAAGGGGATGGTTAATTGACTAAGGTTTTATGCACGTCCTTTTTTTCACAATGTATTTTTAAAAAATGAACTCATGTGATCTTTGCTTTCTTTAAAAAAATTTCCAGGTAAAACAACTGATCAAGTAAAATATTACCATTGAGAAGAATAAAGTAGCAAAACAGAAGTTCTCAGATATTCTGTAAAGTTTTTTCACACAATTAACAGTATGCCAGATAAAGAAAAATGTGATTATAAAATATTAAAAAGTAAGAGAAATATCATGAAACTTTAATAAACATTATACATATTTTTCTTTTCAAGATTGCTATATTTTCCTCACTAAATATTTCTCATCCACCTGACATATTAACATGTTAATTACATCTAATTTAAAGTATATATTTGAGCATATGGGAAATCTATTAACTTCAGGTGGCAGAAGAGCAAACAACTTTCAGAAAGGCAGTCTCTTAGGTATTCCCGATTCCAATGCAGTGGCTTCCTGAACTTCTTTGATAGAAACATGCTTTTCAAACAATAGCATTCTGAAGCATTCCCCTAAATATTATTTGTATAACTTCAACATCAGAATTGAATACTGTACATATCAAGTAAAATGCGTGTTTCATAATTTATGTCCTTTTTTAGAGACATATTTGTGGCAAGTACAGTTACTTTCTACTAACAACTTTTTTAAGAATTTTTCTGTAGGTCCAGTTCCAAGTTCGTGAATTTTCCTTTACAAGGAAAATATCTCTAGGTATGGTTCAAACTTTATGCCCGAATTAGTTTACTAATAATGGAATTAAATATAGGTTTTCTCAGATACACAAATTTTGTGTCTAGAAAGTAATAAATATTTTAGTATATAAAATACAGTTGACAATGTAGAGTTACAATTTTAGTATTCAAAAACTAGTATGTATGTATTTTATTTTAATTTAGATCTGTATCCAAAGAAAAATAAACTTTAAAATTTCAAACCTGTATCAAATTATAAATGATTTTATTTGAAAATGAGTTCTTACAGAAAATATCCAGTGCTGCTAGATTTCAAACTAAAATATAAACTTTTGTAAGTAAGAGACTATTCACTCTAAATTAGCTATCGAACTATAAGGTTGTATGTGTGTGCTGGGTCACTTCAGTCACGTCCAACTCTTTGTGACCCCACGGACTCTTTATGAGCCCACGGACTGTAGCTGGCCAGGCTTGTTGATCCATGAGATTTTCCAGGCAAGAACACTGGAGTGAGCTGCCATGCCCTCCTCCAGGGGATCTTCCTGACCCAGGGATCAAACTCTTCTCTCCTGAGTCTCCCGCATTGTAGGCAGATTCTTTATCGCTAAGTCACAAAGAAAGCTTGTACTATAAGGGTCTATCAGGAAATATATGAGCAAGAATATTTCTAACTCTTTTGGTTATAGCTAAATGTTTCTAAAAGCGTCAGCCTTGAGTTAGAACCTGATACCAAGTGAGGACATAATTCTTAATTAAATTTACTCTTAAATAATTTGGAAATCTTTGATGCGAGATATTTAATACTTTACAGGAATATGTTTTAAATAAAATAGAATTAAAGATGTATTCCCTTAAATTTTGTTACTACTGTAATAATTCTGTTCAACTGGGGAGTTGACTTTCTTATCCTGACTCCACATTGATTCCACTCATCTTTAAAATGTTAGATCCAATTTCCAAATCATAACTCTAATTTGCTTTCTCTTTTATTATTGCTCTTGCACCCAGTTGCTTCACCAACTGTGTGTGCTAAGTCGCTTCAGTTGTGTCCTACTCTTTGCAAACCAACGGACTGTAGCCTGCCAGACTCCTCTGTCCACAGTATTCTCTAGGCCAGAAAACTGGAATGGGTTGCCAGGCCCTCCTCCAGGGGATCTTCCTCACCCAGGGACTGAACCCACATCTCTTATGTCTCCCATATTTGCAGGCAGGTTCTTTACCATAGGGCCACCTGGGAAGCCCAGCTTCATCACACCATTCCTAAATACCCACTTCTACCCTCATATATTCACAGTTTTTTTTCTTATGATGGAGATAAAAATAATAGGACTTAATTTAATGTCTTATGGCATTAAGATTTTTTTATTGCTTCTGTCAGAGTTGTTACAATTTATTTTCTAAAATATCTCATTTTCAACAAAAAATTAAGCGATGCAAATGAACATGAAAGAATGTCCTATACTATGTCATATACACAAGGGAAAAAAAACAGCCAACAGAAATGTTGCTCAGGGCATTTAGTACACAAAGATTTTAAATTAACTATTTTACTTTTTTTCCTATGCTTTTTCAAATTCCTACAGAACGCAGATCAAGAGTCCCCTGTGCTATATCATAGGTCCTTGTTGTTATCTATTTTAATGTAGCACTGTGTACATGTCAATCCTAAACTCCCAGTCTCTCCCACCCACCCTCTTCTTTCTCCATCATAACCATAAATTCATTAAGTCTATGAGTCTGTTTTTATTTTGTAGATAAGTCCATTTGTATCATTTTTCTTTTTAGATTCCATGTGTAAGTGGTTTTTAAATATACAAAGGTTTAAAAATACTTATCCTGGTAAGTTGCACTGTATATTCCCTCTTCAATTAGAAACATTGGATCCAGCATACAGTGTGGTATTAGGAGGGAAAGAAAGAATGAGAGAAAGACATATTAATATGATAACAAGTAATTATTAACTGTACTCTTTGGCATCCTAATTTATCCAGAATCTTGTAAGTTGGTCTCTCTGGTTGCCAAGGAGAAATTAGGTGAAAGCAAAGACAGCTTGAGTCCACAATCCATTTCAAGGATTAGAGCATTTATTAGTACGTTAATAAAGGAGAGAAGTATTAGGCATGTAAGAACACATAAAACTTGATTAAAGTATCTCCACTCACTTTGGTGAGAAAAAAAGTAGAATAACAATAATTTTAAAAAATATTTTTATAATTTTATATAATTATATATATAATTAAATAAATATATAAAAATTATAATTAAAAAATTATACCAAAAAATAATAATTATACAGAAATTGTGCTAAGAAACTTCTGGATTCAGTGCTGAACTATAAATATTTTCTTTGGGTCTCCATTTTGAGTGAAAGGAACTAAACCAAAAGGTAAAATGCCATATTTGAAATTTTCCTTTTTTAATAACATACACAAAATTTGCAATAGAAAAATAAGTTGTACAAGGTCTTAAGACTAAAGAGAAATTATGCAAATGTGTTTTAATTCCAGAATATCAAAATATTTCCAAATAACCAACATAAAAATAAGATAAAATTAAGAAAGTCTTTTTTTTTTATAGTATAGTCAATTAATGGTCATTATTTGCTACCTCTTCTATTAATATTTCAATTAATGCTGTGCTCTGTTAAAAAAAAAGAGGAAAAACTACACTCTTCATTTTTAGCAATTTAACATTTATTTGGGTAAGCAACTCTCATGCCTATGAAAAAACCTAAGATTCAATTAAGAGGAAAATGAAAATATGTAGAAATTAGCCACTTAGTCACTTCTTTCCTGTTAAGTAACAGGTATTAAATGATTTAGGATTATGAGTCTCACTTTTCACAGTAGATATTTTTTAAAATACTTGCATAAATTTATCTAAATTGAATAACATTTTCAAAGCAGGAGATGTGATTTAACAACCCAAAACACTCAAATTAGTCTTTCTAAAATTTGACAATATTTTAAATAGGAAGTAATTATTCCTGATTATATGATTTTCTCATTATCAGAGAAATGCAAATCAAAACCACAACGAGGTACCATTACACGCCAGTCAGGATGGCTGCTATCCAAAAGTCTACAAGCAATAAATGCTGGAGAGGGTGTGGAGAAAAGGGAACCCTCTTACACTGTTGGTGGGAATGCAAACTGGTACAGCCGCTATGGAGAACAGTGTGGAGATTCCTTAAAAAACTGGAAATAGAACTGCCATATGACCCAGCAATCCCACTCCTGGACATACACACTGAGGAAACCAGATCTGAAAGAGACACGTGCACCCCAATGTTCATTGCAGCAGTGTTTATAATTGCCTGATTATATGATTTTTAAATTTTGATTTTTATCAGTTTCTTAATACATATAGTTAAATGTAAATATGTTAAATATTTAATCTGTATGTGCTTGAAAATAAAATTGTTTTATTATTGTAAGTTTAAAACATGATCATATTTACCCATTTGATAAATTCCATTAAAGTTATACAATAAATTGTTGATAAAGGAAACCATCAATTCAGTAACACAATTCTGATTTTTAACACTCCACAGACTTTATAATGCTTTCTTTAATCTGTATTTTTAGTTTTATTGTCAAAAACCACAGGTGAATCAACTTTTATATGTAAATATAATTGTCACAACTGCATAATTATAAATAATAATTATTATGGTATCTCATTATTGTGTACTTTGTATTATTAGTTATATAACATAGTACTTACCAATTATCCTAGTACCTACGCTGGTTTATCAGTCATAAAATTGATTATAGTTCCAATTTATCAAGGATTAAAGGTTTTTTCCCAAAGAGGATGAATGAAAACATGAAGCCTAAGTAAGTCCCTACAGACTACTTTTAGAATATGTGTTTTTCCTGTAAGCAAGTTTTAACCATGTAAGAGATAAAATATAGCACCTCTGTTTCCTATCTAGATAATGCAAGTTGTCCTACATATATTCTGATTGGTTTTCTCAGTTGATTTTTTAATTATACCACCAGTTCTCTAGACTCTATACTAACATGTATTGGCAGAGGGGATCGAAACCCATACCTGGGTTTCTCATGAGGAAAGGAGGTGACTCAGCTCTATAAATACAGAGTCTGGGAGGTGAAAGATCATCTAACACAGCAGTTCTCAAAATGTAATGTCATACTAATCACCTGTTTTGTTATTCAGTCGCTCAGTTGTGTCCAACTCTGTGATTTCATGGACTGCAGCACACCAGGCTTCCCTGTCCTTAACTATCTCCCTGAGTTTGCTCAAACTCACATCCATTGAGCCGATGATACCATCCAACCATCTCATCCCCTGTCACCCACTTCTCTTCCTGCCCTCAAGAATTCCCAGCATCAGGGTCTTTCCAATGAGCTGGCAGATGTTTTTCTGGAATTCCCTTGCTTTTTTCTATGATATTATGGATGTTGGCAATTTGATCTCTGGTTCCTCTACCTTTTAGAAACCCAGGTGTTATATCTGAAAGCTTTCAGTTCATGTACTTTTGAAGCCTTGACTGAAGAATTTTGAGCATTGCCCTACTAGCATGTGAAATAAGCATGACTGTGCTTTAGTTAAACATTCTCTAGCATTGCCCTTCTTTGGGATTGGCATGAAAACTGACCTTTTCCAGTCCTGTGTCCACTGCAGAGTTTTCCAAATTTACTGGTATATTGAGTGTAGAACTTTAACAACATCATCTTTTAGAATTTGAAATAGCTCAGCTGGAATTCCATGATCTCCACTAACTTTGTTCATAGTGATGCTTTCTAAGGACCACTTGACTTCACAGTACAAAATATCTGGCTCTAGGTGAGCGACATCACCACTGCAGTTATCTGGCTCATTAAGATCTTTTTTTTACATGGTTCTTCTGTGTATTAATTTCATGGCTGCAGTCACCATCTGCAGTGATTTTGGAGCCCAAGAAAATAAAGTATCTCACTGTTTCCATTGTTTCCCTATCTATTTGACATGAAGTGATGAGACTGCATGTCATGGTGTTAGTTCTGAATGTTGAGTTTTAAGCCAGCTTTTTCACTCTCCTCTTTCACTTTGATCAAGAGGCTCTTTAGTTCTTTGCTTTTTGCCATAAGGGTGCTGTCATCTGTGCACCTGAGGTTATTGATATTTCTCCCTGCAATCTTGACTCCAGCTTGTGCTTCATTCAGCCCAGTATTTCGCATGGTGTGATCTGCATATAAGTTAAATAAGCAGGGTGATAGTATATAGCCTTGACATACTCGTTTCCTGATTGAAACCAGTCTGTTGTTCCATGTCTGGTTCTAACTGCCTACAGATTTCTCAGGGGGCAGGTGAGGTGGCCTGGTAATCCCATCTATTTAAGAATTTGCCACAGTTTATTGTGATCCACACAGTCAAAGGCTTTGGTTTAGTCAATAAAGTAGAAGTAGATGTTTTTCTGGAACTCTCTTGCTTTATCAAAGATACACTGGATGACGGCAATTTGATCTCTGATTCTTCTGCCTTTTCTAAACCCAGCTTGAACATCTGGAAGTTCACGGTTCATGTACTGTTGAAGCCTGGCTTGGATAATTTTGAGCATTACTTTACTAGCATGTGAAATGAGTGCAATCATGCAGTTGTTTGAGCATTCTTTGTCATTGCCTTTCTTTGGGATTGGAATGAAAACTGACCTTTTCCAGTCCTGTGGCTACTGCTGAGTTTTCCAAATTTGCTGGCATATTTAGTGCAGCACTTTCACAGCATCATCTTTTAGGATTTGAAATAGCTCAATTGGAATTCCATCACCTCCACTAGCTTTGTTCATAGTGATGCTTCCTAAGGCCCACTTGACTTCACATTCCAGGATGCCTGGCTCTAGGTGAGTGATCACACCATTGTGGTTATCTGGGTCATGAAGATCTTTTTTGTACAGTTCTTCTGTGTATTCTTGCCACCTCTTCTTAATATCTTCCGCTTCTGTTAGGTCCATACCATTTCTGTCCTTTATTGTGCCCATCTTTGCATGAAACGTTCCCTTGGTATCTCTAATTTTCTTCAAGAGATCTCTAGTCTTCCCAATTCTATTGCTGTCCTCTATATCTTTGCATTGTTCACTTAAGAAGGCATTCCTATCTCTCCTTGCTCTTCTTTGGAACTCTGCATTCAGATGGATCATCTTTCCCTTTCTCCTTTGCCTTTCACTTCTCTTCTTTTCTCAGCTATTTGTAAGGCCTCCTCAGACAACCATTTTGCCTTCTTGCATTTCTTTTTCTTGGGGATGGTTTTGGTCACCGCCTGCTGTACAATGTCACAAACCTCCATCCATAGTTCTTCAGACACTCTATTAGATCTAATCCCTTGAATCTATTTGCCACTTCCACTGTATAAGCATAAGGGATTTAATTGAGGTCATACCTGAATGGCCTAGTGGTTTTCCCTACTTTCCTCAACTTAAGTCTGAATTTGGCAGTAAGGAATTCATGATCTGAGCCACAGTCAGCTCCTGATCTTGTTTTTGCTGACTGTATAGAGCTTCTCCATCTTTGACTGCAAAGAATATAATCAATCTGATTTTGGTATTGACAGTCTAGTGATATCCATATGTAGAGTCATCTCTTGTGTTTTTGGAAGAGGGTTTCTGCCGTGACTAGTGTATTCTCTTGGCAAAATACTATTAGCCTTTTCCCTGCTTCATTTTGTACTGCAATGCCAAATTTGCCTGTTAATCCAAGTATCTCCTGACTTCCTACTTTTGCATTCCAATCCCCTATGATGAAAGGGACATCTTTTTGGTGTTATTTCTAGAGGGTTGTAGGTCTTCCTAAAATCGTTCAACTTCAGCTTCTTCAGTATTAGTGGTTGGGGCGTAGAGTTGGATTATTGTGATGTTGTATGGCTTGCCCTGGAATTGAGCTGATTTAATCATTTTTGAGACTGCAACCAAGTACTGCATTTCAGACTCTTGTTGACAAGAGGGCTACTGCATTTCTTCTAAGGTATTCTTGCCCACAGTAGTAGATATAATGTTCATCTAAATTAAATTCACCTATTCCCATAGATTTTAGTTCACTGATTCCTAAAATGTTGGTGTTCACTCTTGCTATCTCCTCTTTGACCACTTCCAATCCACCTCAATTCATGGACAGAACATTCCACGTTCTTATTTAATATTGTTCTTTCCAATTTTATTAGATTTTACTTCCATCACCAGTCACATCCACAACCGGGTGTCATTTCTGCTTTGGCTCCGCCTCTTCATTTTTCTGGAGCTCGCTCCGCTTTTCTCAGTGGCATATTGGACACCTACTGACCTGGGGGTTCATCTTTCAGTGTCATATCTTTTGCCTTTTTATACTGTTCATGGGGTTCCAAGGCAAGAATGCTGAAGTGGTTCGTCATTCCTTTATACAGTGACCACGTTTTGTCAGAACTCTCTCCATGACCCATCTGTCTTGGGTGGACCTGCACAGCATGGCTCCTAGTTTCATTGAGTTACACAAGGCTGTGGCCCATGTGGTCATTTTGGTTAGTTTTCTGGGACTGTGGTTTTCATTCTGTCTGCCCTCCGATGGATGAGAATAAGAGGCTTGTGCAAGCTTCCTGATGGGAGGGACTGTTTGTGGGGAAAACTGGGTCTTGCTCTGGTGGCCATGCTCAGTAATACTTTAATTCAATTTTCTGCTGATGGGTAGGACTAATTATTTGGACAACTGACAAAAATGTGGATTCTGATTCAGTGGGTCTGATTGGAGCTCAAGATTCTGCACTTTTAACACGTTCCCAGGTAACACAGATGCTAATGGTCCATTGACTATATTTTGTGCATAATCATTTTATTTCACAAATGAGAGGAACTAAGAAATCTGAGTCCTGGATAGGATATTTTAGAAATGGGCTTGGTACTCTGATATATATTAGTCCAAAATAATGAAAAATTACATTGTGCAGTGATCCTACTGAATAGCTATCATGTGTTGAATGTATTTTCATCAGCCACAACACCAACCACAAGGTTTTTTCTGTAGTGGAGTTTATGGAATAAATATTCCCTGAAGGGATTAAGCATTAGAAATTTTGTGTTTGATTTCATTTCACTAAGTATCTATAATTCATTCCTGCCCAAACAACTTCTCTTTCCGTTCTTCATATCACTAATGGCAGCTCTCCACACAGACTTAAAGTCATTCATTACATAGTCCTGTCCCCAGATACCTAATATATGAAACTTTAAGGATACAAGATTAATACACAGAAATTTGCCACTTTTCTATATACTACTTGTGGAAAATTCTGAAAGAGATGGGAATACCAGACCACCTGACCTGCCTCTTGAGAAACCTGTATGCAGGTCAGGAAGCAACAGTTAGAACTGGACATGGACCAACAGACTCATTCCAAATAGGAAAAGGAGTACATCAAGGCTGCATATTGTCACCCTGCTTATTTAACTTATATGCAGAGTACATCATGAGAAATGCTGGGCTGGAAGAAGCACAAGCTGGAATCAAGATTGCCGGGAGAAATATCAATAACCTCAGATATGCAGATGACATGACCGTTATGGCAGAAAGTGAAGATGAACTAAAAAGCCTCTTGTTGAAAGTGAAAGAGAAGAGTGAAAAAGTTGGCTTAAAGCTTAACATTCAGAAAGCTAAGATCATGGCATCTGGTCCCATCACTTCATGGGAAATAGATGGGGAGACAGTGGAAATAGGGTCAGACTTTATTATGTAGAGCTCCAAAATCACTGCAGATGGTGATTGCAGTGATGAAATTAAAAGACACTTATTCCTTGGAAGGAAAGTTATGACCAACCTAGATGGCATATTTAAAAGCAAAGACATTACTTTGCCAACAAACATCCATCTAGTCAAGGCTATGGTTTTTCCAGTGGTCATGTATGGATGTGAGAGTTGGATTGTGAAGAAAGCTGAGCGCTGAAGAATTGATGCTTTTGAACTGTGGTGTTGGAGAAGACTCTTGAGAGTCCCTTGGACTGCAAGGAGATCCAACCAGTCCATCCTAAAGGAGATCAGTCCTGGGTGTTCATTGGAAGGACTGATGCTGAAGCTGAAATTCCAGCTTTGGCCACCTCATGCGAAGAGTTGATTCATTGGAAAAGACCCTGATGCTGGGAGGGATTGAGGGCAGGAGGATAAGAGGACTACAGAGGATGAGATGGCTGGATGACATCACCAACTCGATGGGCATGAGTTTGAGTAAGCTCCAGGAGTTGGTGATGGACAGGGAGGCCTGGCATGCTACGATTCATGAGGTCACAAAGAGTCGGACAAGACTGAGCGACTGAACTGAACTGAACTGAATGAACTATCAGAAATAATAAAATATCTAGGAATAAAGCTAAACAAGAAGATAAATGATGAAAAAAATTAAAGATGATACAAAGAAGTGCAAAGATACCCCATGATCTTGGAATGGAAGATTTAATATTCCTAAAATGTTAATACTACACAGAGCAGTCTACAGATTTAGTGCAATCTCTATCAAAATACCAATGAGATTCTTTTCACAAAACTCTAATAAATCATCCTAAAATCTATATGGAACCAAAAAAAGACACCAAATTGCTAAATCAATCTTACAGAAAAAAAAAAAAAGAACAAAGCTGGAAGTATCACACTCTAACTTCAGACTATACTACAAAGCCATGATAATTAAAACAGCATGATACTGGCACAAGAACAGATACATAGATCAATGGAATAGAATAGAGTTCAGAAATAAAACCATGCACCTATAGTTAATTACTCTATGACAAAGGAGGCAAGAATATATAATGGAAGAAAAACAGTCTAAGATAGTCTAAGACTTATCCCTTTTTGTATTTTCCACTTTTCTCTTAACATTTCATCTACACTTCCAGACTTCAACTGAATTTAGTCATAGTCACATGGACAAATGTATGTAAACTCACAGTCTGAAATTACCTCATACTATCCTGTATGGACTCTCTTTCCCTAATATGCAGAGGGTCCAGGAGTCTGCTGAGGTCCTAGGGAGGAGATTATTGTACAGTGAGTTGAAAGGTGGCTGGATTTCCAGCTTACCCCATGGTGGGAAGTAAACCCTTGCAAACTTCTCCCCTCACCCTTTAGACAGTGAGGTAGGTAGGAATGAAAATCTATTGAGTTAAGCCTATGAAATTTAGAATTTGTTTATTATAATACTTAGACTGCCCCAAAGAATTAAATTGTGTTTATCTTCTACTGACGCCAAAAAATATATTGCAATAACAGCAAGTGAAAAAGAAAAGATAAACCAAAAGGACAAAGATAATGAGAGAGATGACTATAGGCAGCTGTGTGCCCTTTGCTCAGTATTATCTGACTCTTTGAGACCCCATGGACTGTAGCCCACCAGGATACTCTGTCCATGGGATTTCCCAGGCAAGAATATTGGAGTGGGCTGCTGCTTCTAGCCCAGGGGATCTTCCTGACCCAGGGATCGAACCCATAACTCATACATTGCAGGCTGAATCTTTACTACTAAGCCACATGGGAAACCCTTACCTGAGCCATGTGCTCACTTACTCAGTCATGTCTGACTATTCGCGTCCCCATGGAATATAGGCAGATAAATACTCAATTCATTATTCTGAAGCTGAAAAGTAGACCTAGGAGAGGTGATTTACAAAAGCAGAGTAGACAAAGCTGCCATTTAAATAGATGGGAATAATAAGGAGAAGTCGAGCCATTCTACCTTGAACTAAGGCTTAGTTCTTGAAGGAACTAAACAAAGTAAAAGGCAAGAGTTAGCTAGCAGTTCAAAAGAGGCGGCTGGTAAAAAGTCTTAATTAGGAAAAGTTAGATTGCAGATCTCAGTCCCCACTGTTAATGTTCCACACCTTGGAAAATACCATGACCTTACTTGCTGGAAAAATTGAACTAGTGCCATACAGGGGACAGTGGCGGGGAGGAGTCAGGTGCCAGAATAAAATCAATCAATCAGAACAAAAACAATGAGATTAAATAAAATCTGCAGATGAGCAATGAAGCTTCTTAGCTTCCTTACGACCTGCTGCTCCCAGAACACTGATGTCAAGCATATAGCCCTCATACAAGAGAGTGCTGGATTCTTCACTAGATGAACAAAATAAGAAAGACAAAAACCCAAAACCTAGATGAATACTAATATTTGGCATCATTTTGTGAAAATTCTAGAATCTTTTCTAGATGCCTTTAGAATTAAGTGCTCACTGCCACCACTACCACCACAGATGTGCACCAATTATTTTCATCATCTTTTAAGGTCACCCCATCAAAGGTAAAGGAATGTCAGGATTTTAAGGAAATCCTCCAGGGTCAAACACAAAGACTAAAACAAACGAAAATGAAAAGCAAAAACAATTTTACCTGAAATAAAGACAATGTAGGTAGCAAACAAAAAAAAAATCATCATCATAGTTAATATTGTCAGATAAGTAAGAAACAATACTGCATCTATGACCTAGAAATAGAATGTTGGGAACAAAGTCAATCAGAGAACAAAAGTGAGCTTCTACATATCTAAAATAGAAATTAGGGGTAGGGGAGTGGGAGGTATAAACTACTGGGTGTAAGATAGGCTCATGAATGTATTGCACAAGACAGAGAATAGAGACAATATTTTGTAATAACTGGAAGTGGAAAGTAACCTTGAAATTTTACAATTTTTAATTTAATAGAATTTTTGAAGTTACAAGATAATCTAGGAAGTTAAACAAAATAAAAAGATAGAGGGTTGGAGGGGAAAGATACAAGAATTGATCAAGTCAAAAAGCCATTATACTAACCAATAGAAATTTCAGAAATTAGGAAAAGTGAAAATCAAAATGCAAAAATTACACAAGAAAATGTAAAAAAGAAAAGAACTGAAAATCACGTTTCAAGATGATAGGGACACCTGTGTACCTATGGCTGATTCATATTGATGCATGGCAAAAACCATCACAATACTGTAAAGCAATTATCCTCCAATTAAAAAGAAAACTAGATATTCCCATTGAATGGCTTCCAGTTCCAAAGGGAAAAAAATTAATTTTAAACCTAAAATTTTGTATTTGCTGTGCTGAATTCAAAACATGATTTTTGAGACCTTGAGTATGCTAATGCTATGAGGAAGCCAAGAAGACTTTCATGGAAAGGCTGCATGTAGGCACACCAGTCTGTATTCTCAGTTGAACTCAACCTAGTACCAGTTCCATGAATAATGCAGCCCCAAATGATCACAGCATGGCCATCTGACTCTTTCCCAGCTGTTTAAGTCTTCCCAGGTCAAGTCCTAGACATTGTGGAGCTGAGACACACCATCTTTTCTGTGCCCTGTCCAAACTGCTAACTCACAAAATTTGTAAACATAATAAAATGGTCATTGTGTTATGCCAGTAGATTTCAAGACATTGTGTTATACAGCAAAGTATAACTAGAACACCATCTGGGCTGTCAACTGAATGTTGACATTTTCAGACAGAGACAGATTCAGAATATGCACCTCCAAAATGTTATTTCTTGGGAACTACTATCTGGAGTATTTTAGCATCATAATGTGTCAGCCAAGAAAGAGAGAAACATCAGATCCAGAAAGCAAGGAATTCAGCACTAGAAAGAGGAATGAGGGGCCCTGGAATTATGAACTCTGCACCAGAACTTCAGAGAAAAAGATCAAGCTTTTCAAGAGCATGAAGTGTTCATAGAAACCTAACACATTAAACAAAGTGATTATTAACCACAGGGGAGAAGATGTTAGAGAAAAGAGGAAAATACAAAAAGAGCCAAGTCTTAGACTATCAAAATGTTAAGTCAATAGGTCATGTCTAAAATTGATTTATTAAGTAATGGGTAATAATATTATACAAATACAGATATAAAAGCAAGAAGAAGCAGATTTAAAATATTTGGCCATGGCAGAAGGAAAGAAGAGTATAGAAGGAATGGAGCATGGGATTATTCTGTTTGTAATAAAGTCTCCTAGTACTCTGTTCAGTTCTCCTTGGATAACAAGTAACCAGACATATGCAATGTGCACAGAAATCCTCATCAAGCAAGATGAGTAAGTAAATTTGGTGTGGTAAACAGAGAGATTATTTTCCTGCCAAGCAGACATGATTTGCATTCAGCCTCCTCTACTTACTGCATTAGGTAAATTACTCACTTTAGTCTTTCTTAGCCTCAGTGTCCATGTGGAAAATACAAGGATAATAATATGTTCTTCACAGTGTTGCTGTCAGAAATAAATGAGATAACAATTGTAAAATAATTAGATCATAGCCAAGTCTTAATATGTGTGAGTTCACCTTCTCCCTTCCTTTTGTATTTGCAACTATCTGAATAACTACATAAATATCTTTGGAGTCCTTAAGAACACACATCAAAACTACTTTAAATGTACAATTTAAATACCTGAGAGTCATAAGGCTAAAGCTAAAATATATGCAATTTAACGATCTGATATTAAATTCATCCAGTGAAGGTTACTATCTAATATATTACAACAGACCTTGACATTCACAAAATATAGTGCATTGAATGGAATGACCAGAAATAAAATACTTAAATTTTTTTTATTGAAGTATAGTTGATTTACAATGTTGTACCAATCTCAGCTGTATAGCAAAGTGACTCAATTATACACATATATACATTTTTTATATTCTTTTCCATTAGAGTTTATCTCAGGATATTCAATCCCTGTGCTATACATTAGGACCTGTGGTTTATCCATTCTAGAAATAAACTATTTTCATTTTTGTTCTCAAAACTTTCACTGAAAGAGTTGCCCAAATCACCTAAGTTTTCAGGATTCAGATGGTCTTTCCACATTGAATGAAAGAGGAATAATAATACTGGTTACCCACTGCAACTGTAAAAATGAATTATTATCTGAGTGAAGTTCATTGGCTTCTTGGAAGAGAGTACTGCAACAAAAACAAAGTGCTTTTAATTTAGTGGAAGACGTCATGTATCCACTGTTTACACAGGCTCTTTCTTCTCAGAGAGACTTTCACCTCCCCTTTTGTAAGTGTTAATGCTGTCTTGAATTAAAGAAACCCTGGGAAAAATGACTTTTTCTTCTCAAATACATTTCTTTTATGATAGACTGGAGTGCTAATTACTAGCATTTGTCTTTGTGTATGAAACTGTACCTGGGTAGCTAAGATGAGACAACAAAACAATGAGGTCTAAGGCATCTTTTGGTTTGAGCACCAGCATTTCTGGTTCAGCAGGTCTGTGATGGAGCTTGAGAGTCTACATAACTTCCAGAGGATGCCAATTCGGTTGGTCTTTAAACCACATTCTGAGTAGCAAGGATTAAAAGATTGTGCCACCACACTAATGCAGTGTGGGGCTTGTAAATAAATATCACTCATTGTGCTAAACATTAACCACTCTTCTATGTCCATGCCGAGAATTACAGCCGCGGTCCCTGATCTGAAAAAAGGTAGTGCCTTCTGGTCTAAAACAGCAGGTGGAGAGTGAGCTGAGACTGCAAAGGCACCCTCTGCTCTGGTTATTTAATGCCTTGCTAAATTCAGTCATGCTCTCTTCATCCTCCATTACCCTCATTAGTCCTGTTCAGTTAGTGCTCCGCGGTGATCTGTATCTTGGTCAAGACAATTGTTGCTGATTAACTATAATTACTAGTAATGGGGCCAGCATGCTTTCAGAGACTAATTCCCTCAGCTCATCCATGCATTGTTCTGCCATAAAAGGTCCCAAACTGCTAGTCATTTACTTGCCTATTATTTGAACCAACAACAAGTTGCTTCATGTGTGGGCTTTTAAACATTGCCCCAATATCCTGAGCCTAACTTTTACCTTGCCTTTTCTTTCTTCCTTTTTTCTCTTTTATGTTTTTAGAATAAGTGAATGACAAGTCATAAAAAAAATGTAGCTAGTGCTTACCTAAATTTCTAGAAGCAACACAAACAAAAACATAATTAAAGGTACATTAAAATATTGTTTAATATTTGGAAAGACTGTCCATTTTTAACATTAAAGATGTTAAGTAAATAACACAATCTGCTAACACGGTAATCTATTAACAATTTGTTAAATTGAACAGCATTTATTTTACTAACCTGGTGACCAATAGATATGATTATTTTCTTAAAATATTTTGAAGTTTATTTATGTAATAAATGTAGTGCATAAAGCTTTAGATGTATAATTTATTACTTTTTGATAGCAATTCTAAGTAATACACACACAACACTATATATAAAAAGCTTTTGTTTTTAATCATTTTATAACTTTCCTTTTTATTGAGATACTAGGCATGGATATTTGTCATTTGAAACAGAAATCTAATGAGTATTTAAGTATAACTTTGACAATGATATTATTTAAGAAAAAGCATGGCAACTCTTTCTTCTGCAAATACAACATTCAAGTTAGTTGTTCAGGAATCCAATATGAAACAGACAAGTCTTGGAAAATATCCAAGAATATGTAGTTATATCAAAAAGTCCTTAACATAAGGCATTTTTCACTTATGAGATAATTCTTAAGTAAAATATAGATATAGTAAAATATACATGGTAGAATAAGAGAAGCATCAGAAACTGACATTTGAGATAACCCTACTACTAAATGACTTCTGTGTTTCAATATTTTCATCTAAAAAATAAAGAAATTAATAAAAATTCCTCAAATAATTGTGAGGATTAAGTAAAAATATATGTGATAACACTTGCATTGTGAGATTTAGATAATTAAAGTTATATAATCTAAAAAATTCTAGTTTGGTTAAAAATGTAGTAAAATACTTTGGTTATTACAGGCCCTGGAAAATCTTCACCCGCTCCAGGTTGGGAATAAGAGTCTTTTCTTAGCATAACATTTAATACCTGACACTAGCCTTAGTCTAATCACATTCTCAATACATGTAATCATTGAAAGTGAAGTAGCTCAGTCATGTCCGACTCTTTGCGACCCCATGGACTGTAGCCTACCATGCTCCTCCATCCATGGGATTTTCCAGGCAAGAATACTGGAGTGGGTTGCCATTTCCTTCTCCAGGAGATCTTCCCAACCCAGGGATTGAGCCCAGATCTCCCGCATTGTAGGCAGACGCTTTACCCTCTGAGCCACCAGGGAAAATAATTAGGTTCACACAAATTGAAAAGTGAAAGTGAAAGTTGTTCAGTCCTGTCCGACTCTTTGCAACCCCATGGACTGTGTATGGAATTCTCTAGGACAGAATACTGGAGTGGGTAGCCTTTCCCTTCGCCAGGGGATCTTCCCAACCCAGGGATCGAAACCACGTCTCCCATATTGCAGGCAGGAGCTATCAGGGAAGTTACAAATAAATTGTCTGAAGTGACAAACAGTGAAATGAAATGCCCTTTACAGTCAAATATTCTAACACATTTATTTGTTATTTATTTGTATGTTTTTAAGCTCTGGGATAGCCTAGCAATTGTTTTGTCTTTGCCTTTAGTACTTTTGATCCATAAGCTTTATTATCAGTTATTTAACCCATAAATTTTAAAACCTCTTCCTCTACTGCTCTAGTTTTTACTACCTATGAATTTTTAGCACTTTTGATTCACTTTTTCTGACCCTGATTCTAATCTTGCCCCTGACTCTTCTGTGCACTTATATGTATTTTTAACTGTAGTTGCAATTCCAGCTGTCAGAGTTATACAATCTGGTTCTAACATTCTAAAAAGTCTTTAGCATAAGACAGTTTTACATATGAATGGACTCTTAAGGTATAGACTTAATTACACATAGTAAAAGAATAACACCAGAAAGACTTTTTAAGTTAAAAAGATGAGATCTGGACTTCCTTTGAGGTACCATGGGTAAGAATTCACCTGCCAATGTGATGCCAATGATCACATCAATACATGTGATCCCAGGTCTGGGAAGATATCCCATGCCGTGGGACGACTAAGCCTGTTCACCACAACTACTGAGTCACGCCCTGCAGCTAGTGAAGCCTGCGTGCCTAGAGCCTGTGCTCTGTAACCAGAGAAGAAACTGCGATGAGAATCTCATGCACTGCAACCAAGGGTTGTCTCCACTCACTGCACCTAGAGAAAAATCCACAGGCAGCAAGAAAGACCCAGTGCAACCAAAAATAAATAAGTTAATAAAAAAATTAAGAAGATGACCTCTCTAAAAGCAGTTGTAAAATTTGTAAGTCCTATTTGAGCACACAAAAAAATCTGAAAATTATACATGACACTTAAAAACATATAGAAAGTTTCAAAACTACTTCCTAGCATACAGAAAGGAAATAATAATAAAACAACAACAACAAACATGCAGAATTACTGGAACATATTTATTCCACAGTAAGTTCTCTTATTATAACATGACAGTGATTGATGATGATGCCACATCTTGGCACATGCTGGTCCTTGTAAATAAAACTATACTTTTTAAAAAGCTAATTTATTGATATGCCTTTTTTGACCTGTTGAAAACCTACCCATCTTTTGGTAAAGATCAGTTGGCACCTGCCCTGTGAACGCATCTTTGTTACTCATATAGCAACATGCAAACAAGCCTATTTAAATATCTAACACGTTGCACTGTGGTTCTATGTCTACTAGTATAGTCACTTATGATAGAAACCTGTCTTACTAAAATTTCATAGGAGAATATTTTGCACACATTTGGACTCAATAAGTGTCTGCTGGATTAATTTGTATGAGAATACATTATTTTTCCTTGAAATTATCAAGGATTTTTATGTACATTGCTCTAAGTTCTATTTCCTCCCAAGTACTAATGGTGTATTTCTTACCTTTCTAAACTAGCCTGATATCACCTTTTTTCACTGGCATGGCATGCTCTACCACTATCAACGTCATATAACTTATGAGTAACTATCATTTTTGGTATTATATGCCTTAGCAAATATGATGAACAAGTAACATAAAGTTTTGTACATGGTGTTTACCAGTATAGAGATTAGGACCCAGTCCATTTGCCGTTCTATTTATTTTGCTCCAAAATTTGTTTGGTGAAGAAGAAATAATTCTTGCTTAACTGTTAGATGATCTGATTTGCAGACTGAATTCTACAGCATAGTGAGTGTGAGACCTTGGGTAAGTTGCCTGAGTTTTCTGTGTATCAGTTTTGTTGTTGTTGTTCAGTCACTTAAGTTGTATCCAACTCTGTGATCCCATGGACTGTAGCATGCCAGGCTCCTCTGTCCTACACTCTCTCCCAGAGTTGCTCAAATTCATGTCCATTGAATCAGTGATACTATCTAACCATCTCATCCTCTACCGCCTCCAACTCCTCTTACCCTCACTTTCCCAGCATCAAGGTCTTTTCCAATGAGTCGGCTCTTCACATTAGGTGGACAAAATATTGGAGCTTCAGCTTCAGCATCAGTCCTTCCAATGATTATTCAGGGTTAATTTACTTTAGGAGTGACTGCTTTGATCTCCTTGCAGTCCAAGGGACTCTCAAAGAGTTTTCCAGCACCATAGTTTGAAAGTATCAATTTTTCAGTGCCCAGCCTTCTTTATGGTCCAACTGTCACATCTATACATGACTAGTGAAAAAAACCTAACTTTGACTATACATGTGGACCTTTGTTGGCAAAATGATATCTCTACTTTTTATGCTGTCTAGGTGGCTCAGTGGTAAAGAATCTGCCTGCCATTCAGGAGATGCAGAAAACATAGGTTTGATCCCTGGGCTGGGAAGATCCTCTGGAGGAGGAAAGGGTAACCCACTTCAGTACTCTCACATGGAGAACTGCATGGAACCTGGCAGGCTAGAGTCCATGGGGTTGCAAAGAGTCAGACATGACTGAATCGACTTAGCAATTAACAGCAGCAGCTAGGTTTGTATTAGTATCAGTTTATCTGTCTATAAAATTGTCAACCCTAATATTACCAAGAATTTTCATGGACTTTAATTTCTCCACATCATATCTACAATATAGCAAAACCTCAAAGAATATGTTTAGTGAAAGAATAAACAAAAGAACCTTTATAATTAGTAAAGTATGCTTATTTGCAGCAATGTTGGGGGAGATGGCATAGGAGTTGAGTCAATAAAGGACATAGAGATGTACATAGATAACAGTATAAGAGAAAATTAATTCTAATAATAAAATATATACAAAGTTACATGAAACATGGCTTAGTGTACCTTAAGGACTACAGATGATAGACAGGGTTAGTTAAAATGTCTGACCTGAAAGAGGTAGACTGGCTTCAGATCGTTAAGAATTTTGAATATTACACTTGGGAATCTACCTGTAGGTTTTAGGGAATTCAATAATAAAATTCAGGCAGGAGAACAACATGCACAAATATAAACTTTTAAGGGATTTCTCCTTGAATGAGAATACAGGAGAAAACAGACTAGAAAAGGAAGGAAATAATTAAAATATCTTAAGGGTTTACAAAATAAAGATATTATTTAATAATTACTAAATCATATTAATATAATTAATAAATTATCTGAGGAAAGAATTGTATCTCATTTGAAAAATTGTCACAGACACTGAGAGACAGAACTGGGCATTCACGCCAGTCAGCTGACTTCAGGGTCAGCATCCTTCCGCAGGGCTCATCACCTCCCTCAAGCCACGGTGACCAGCTTGGAGTCATTCACATCAATCTCTAAATCAACTGAAAATCAAGTCCTTGAATGGAGGCAGTAGCCATGGATACACACAAGGAAAAGAAATTCAGGAAGCATTTGGTAAGTAAGTTCACTGGACTTGGGGCTTAGAGAAAGGAGGAAATGAGAGTGATCCTTTCTCAAATGTGTGATTATTTAAAGATCTAAAAAAAAAAAAAAAGATACAGGAGAATTTCTGAAAAAATATTACTAATTAGAGAAATAAAATAAGAGTTTTTAACATGCATATTTAGAACACTGTAATTGTACTTTCCAAGTTGTCATTAACTCAATGAAGAAATAAGACTGGTACTTACTTCCATGATTGATTTGGTTGGTACATGATAGAAAGTTCAAATACATACTACATGTTTCTAAAGATTATATCAATGATTGTTATAGACCAAATGCTTGCCTCTCCCCACTACCAAATTCATATATTGAAACCCTAGTCCCCAAAGAGATTTTACAGATGGGGCCTATAAGAAAGTGAAAAAGTTAAATGAGGTATAAGGTTGGAGTCCTAATCCTATAGGGCTGGTGTCTTCATAAGAAAAAGTGAAAAAAAAATCAGTTTCCTTTCTCTGCATATGGGATACCATATAAGATACAAAGAAAAGGCGGCCGTCGACAAGTCAGGAAGAAAGCCTTGACTAGCAATCAGCCATGTGCAGGCTCTCAGTCTTGTCTGACTCTTTGCGACCCCGTGGACTGTAGCCAGCCAGGCTCCTCTGTCCATGGGATTCTTCAGGCAAGAATACTGGAGTGAGTAGTCATTCCCTTCCCCAGAGGATCTGCCCAACCCAGGGATTGAACCCAGGTCTCCTGCATTGCAGGCAGATTCTTTACCATCTGAGTCACCAGGGGAATCCAAGAACACTGGAGTGGTAGTCTATCCCTTCTCCAGGGGATGGTCCCAACCCTGGAATCAAACCAGGGTCTCCTGCATTGCAGGTGGATTCTTACCAGCTGAGCTACCAGGGAAACCCGGAAACCAACCATGTTGGTGCCCTATTCTTAGACTTCCAGCCTCAGAACTGTGAGAAAATAGATTTCTGTTGTTTAAGTCACTCAGCCTATGGTATTTTGTTATGACAGCTCCAGCTGACTAATACAATATTTTATTAATTAATTTGATAATATTTATCAAGTGACTTCTTTGGAGAACACTATGTTATAAATCTGAATGAGACATTGTCTCTACCTTCACAAAATTTACAGAGAAACAAATGAAAATTTTTATTTGGGGGACTCAAAGTCCCCAAGTCTGTAATACAGACCATCAAAAATAAATGTCAATGATGTCATTAACTGGCAAACTGATCTGGGAGCAATTCTAGACCTTGTGGGAATTTTTCATTATCAGGCAATTACTGTATTGCAATCATACATTTCAGCACTTGATCCAAATTCAAGGAATTTCCAAAGTCTAGATAAGAAACTCAGTTTTTGCCTTTGAAGATTAAAAGAAACAATTATGACAAATGTACACGCAGGTCACAATATATCAACAGATTATACAAATGACATGTACACAAAAGTGAATTCGTAGAATAAAGAAGGTTCTTTGGATAACAAAGAAGAAGTTCTAAAGGAGACATCTTTTGAATTGGGTCTTGAATGAATGATTTAGTAGCAATTACACAGTATGGTAACCTTATGTGAAAGCTAATTTTAAAACCATATACCAAGCCACAAAATATAAAATAACAGATGTTCCTGAAACATTTCTACCACTATGGGAAATGGATATGATATATCTATATATACATATAGATATATAGATATATATAAAGGAGAGAATGTAGGATATCACTTTTTTTGAGATTCTCTAAAGCTATCTATCAGTTGAGAACTAAATTAAAACTTGAATATTATCCCACTGGAATTTAGTCAACAACTTATTTCAATATTGATTTCAGACTACAGAAGGATATGAATAGTAGTCATCATTTCATCCAATCAAATATACAGCAAATTTCATTCTCATTGCTTCCTTGATTGACCATGAGCATTATAGACCTAGCTGGTAGGCTTTATGGTTTCCCTTTTCTGTCAGTGCCTAGCACAAGATCCTAATATACAGTCAGGAATGAACACATATTTGTTGAACAAATAAATGAATAAATATAAAATTATTTAACTCTAAACTATAAGGTCATAATTTAATAATATAATTAAGCAGCCTTGTCATTTTGCTTAACTAAAAATATAATTATGTTTCAATAGGAATTAAGCATTTTAACATAAATCAATATAAAACTTATATAATATGATCAACCATTAAAGACTCTTCACATGTAATTAAAATAATTTAATATGATCTTGCAATCGTCAGTGTTCTTTTGCTGGGATGTGTACCTTGCAATTATTAGTGTTCTTTTGCAGGGATGTAAATGATTCAGAGAACGATTAGGGACCAGAACCACATTTCATGACATGGTAATGAAGAATGTTGGTCCACTGGTGCAATGATAGGAAAGGGATTAGTGATAGTTCAAAAGTAACTATGGACCATAGGAACAGATAGGCACTGAACACAGTCGCATTCAGCAAACTCTAAAGGATTTTATAATAGTGTAATCTAATAGGGATTACAATACTTATTTTCTCTTGCCTTGAGGATGAACAACTTATTAAAGTAATATTTAAATATTCCTGATATTTGATTAGGGAGATAGAAGTCAGTCTAGTAGACACAAAGCATTTTTATATCCTTTTCCATTTCTTAATGGGCAGGGCAATAAAATGTAATGTGTCAGTAAACTTGAATTTTAGGTCTGGAAAGATATTGGAACAAATCAACAAAAATAAAACAATGTATAAAACATGATAAATATGATGATAAAGTGACAATATAAAAAAAGCTATGTTAGCTACTTTAATTTATATCTATGTAGGAGTATTAGCTATAAAAGTATTTGTAATACCATTCAACTCAGCATTTGAAATATTTCTGACTTTATCATTAGTGTCACTTGTGATTTACTTTAAAACCTGATAATGAAATTTGCTGTAACATTTTCATACAATGGCCATCACTGGTTAGTTGCTAATGTAAGAGAAAAAAGGGACAACATAGGGAAATTACACAGAGCTGAGATTGTGTCTAGGGGTGGTCTCTTGATATTATAGTAAGATAACTGAAAAACAGAATAAAAATATAAATATTTTCACCTATGGTAGAATGGCAAATTATGGAAAGTTTTATCAAAAACACATAAGAAATTTAAGCAATTTTTATTTGCCTTTTACATAATCAAAAGTAGAGGAAATATTCCAATTACTAGAAATATATATAAATAATGCTACTGAGCAAATTATCTGCATGTGTGCTTACAAAGTTAAAGTGAAGGCATAAACATATCTGAGATATACTGAAATGCTGTTGGGCGACATTGCTTGTTAAATTTCCTAAAGGGAAAAAAAAGGGCATGGAGTGTTAGAGAACTGGAATCTTTAAGTATCTGGCCTGGCCAGCTGGTATGGGTCTGCTGTTCACCCACGGGAATACAAATAGTACTGCTTCAAAGGGAAAACAAGCTTGAAAATGTCAATTATGTAAGTAGCTTGCTGGCGAATACATTCAGGTGACAGTTATGAATACGATTCTAGATCTCAGAGGTGAAGTCAGAATTAGATATATGCATTTGAAAATCATATGAATAGAAAATGGTGGAAGTTGAAACCATAGTCAAGGATAAAATTATCTCTGCAGAATGGGAGGGACAAGAAATGAAATAGTAGAGCAAACTCTAAATAATTCTAACACTTAATGTACAGATAGAAGAAGAGGATAATAGGACCCTCCACATATATACCAGTCTTGTGCACATCATACCATGTTATAATTGGTTCTTAAAGGTCTGAGGTGGTAATATGTGAAGCCTCAAGTTAGTAGATCAAACTCTCCATAAATCCTCCACTAACATTGCTAGCTAATACTTTCTGATAATGACAAAAAAACTGCATACTCAGAATATGTGTCAGTTGCAGCCAAAATGGATTGCTATCCCTTTCAAAGTAAAAAAAGTCCAGTGTTAAGTGACTGGTTGGCTTTCCTGGGGGGTGGGGTGGGTGGGGATGGGGAGTAGTGCTATTTCGGGGTCACTATTAATCTCTGTTGTTGATAGATTAGACATTTGAAATGGAAGTGGTTTGACTGGTCTTAGAGGAAGCCCATGATACTGTGTGCATATATAATCTCCCTCCTTGTCACAAGGCTACCTCATTTGTGTAACTGTGTTCCAACACTAGAGACTACAATGACATAAAGTCACTAATAAAAATTTGTTATTTGTAGACTTTTTGATGATAATCATTCTGACACGTATGAGATGATATCTCATTGTGATTTTGATTTGTATTTCCCTAATAATAAGTGATGCTGAATATCTTTCCACACGCAGGTTAGCGATCTGTATGTTTTCCTGGGAAAAATGTCTATTAAGGTCTTCTGCTCATTTTTAAATCAGATTGTTTGTCGGGTTCTTTGATACGGAGTTAATGAGCTGTTGAATATTAATCCCTTGTAAGTCATGTCATTTGCAAATTTTTTTTTCCAATTCTGTAGGCTGTCTTCATTTTGTCAATGGTTTCCTTTGCTTTTAATTAGGTCCCATTTGTTTATTTTTTTTTTTTTTGTCATACATTGATATGAATCAGCCATAGATTTACACGTATTCCCCATCCTGATCCCCCCTCCCACCTCCCTCTCCACCCGATTCCTCTGGGTCTTCCCAGTGCACCAGGCCCGAGCACTTGTCTCATGCATCCCACCTGGGCTGGGATCTGTTTCACCATAGATAGTATACATGCTGTTCTTTTGAAATATCCCACCCTCACATTCTCCCACAGAGTTCAAAAGTCTGTTCTGTATTTCTGTGTCTCTTTTTCTGTTTTGCATATAGGGTTATCGTTACCATCTTTCTAAATTCCATATATATGTGTTAGTATGCTGTAATGTTCTTTATCTTTCTGGCTTACTTCACTCTGTATAAGGGGCTCCAGTTTCATCCATCTCATTAGGACTGATTCAAATGAATTCTTTTTAACGGCTGAGTAATATTCCATGGTGTATATGTACCACAGCTTCCTTATCCATTCATCTGCTGATGGGCATCTAGGTTGCTTCCATGTCCTGGCTATTATAAACAGTGCTGCGATGAACATTGGGGTGCACGTGTCTCTTTCAGATCTGGTTTCCTCAGTGTGTATGCCCAGAAGTGGGATTGCTGGGTCATATGGCAGTTCTATTTCCAGTTTTTTAAGAAATCTCCACACTGTTTTCCATAGCGGCTGTACTAGTTTGCATTCCCACCAACAGTGTAAGAGGGTTCCCTTTTCTCCACACCCTCTCCAGCATTTATTGCTTGTAGACTTTTGGATAGCAGCCATCCTGACTGGTGTGTAATGGTACCTCATTGTGGTTTTGATTTGCATTTCTCTAATAATGAGTGATGTTGAGCATCTTTTCATGTGTTTGTTAGCCATCTGTATGTCTTCTTTGGAGAAATGTCTGTTTAGTTCTTTGGCCCATTTTTTGATTGGGTCATTTATTTTTCTGGAATTGAGCTGCAGGAGTTGCTTGTATATTTTTGAGATTAATCCTTTGTCTATTTCTTCATTTGCTATTATTTTCTCCCAATCTGACGGCTGTCTTTTCACCTTACTTATAGTTTCCTTTGTAGTGCAAAAGCATCCTGGGCCATAAATCTGGTCTTGGAAAATTCAAAAAAATTGAAATCATTCCAGGCATCTTTTCTGACCACAGGGCAGTAAGATTAGATCTCAATTACAGGAAAAAAATTGTTAAAAATCCATTTGTTTATTTTTGCTTTTGTTTCTTTTGACTTAGGAGGTGATTTAAAAAATATATATATTGCTATAGTTTGTGCCAAAGAGTGCCCTGCCTATACAGTCATGTGCTGCCTAAACCATCTTCTAGGAATTTTATGGTTTCAGGTCTTAAATTTAATCCTTTAAACTCATTTTGAGTTTGTTTTTGTATATGGTATGAGAAAATATTTTTAACTTCATTACTTTACAGGCAGCTGTCCACTTTTCCCAGCATGACATATTGAAAAGACTGTCTTTTCTCCATTGTGCCTTCTTTGTCATAGGCTAATTGACCATAGGTGCATGGGTTTATTTCTGGGCTTTCTACTCTGCTTGATTGATCTATGTGTCTATTCTTGTGCCAGTACCATGCCATTTTCATTACTAAGACTTTGTGGTATAATCTTAAGTCAGGGAGTGTGATATCTCCAGCTTTGTTCTTTTATTCTTAAGACTCTTTTGACAATTTGCAGTCTTTTGTGGCTCCATATGGGCTTCCCTGGTGGCTTAGATGGTAAAGAATCCTCCCGCAATGTAAGAGACTGGGTTTGATCCCTGGGTTGGGAGATCCATATAAATTTTTAGGATCATTCATTCTACTTCTGTGAAAAATGTCATGGGTATTTTGATAGGGATTGTATTAAATATGTAGATTGTTTGGGCGTTATGGACAGTTTAATAATATTAATTCTTCCAATGCAATAAAACAGGATATGTTTCCATTTCTTTGTATCAGCTTCTATTTCCTTCACCCAATGTTTTATAGTTTTCATACTGCAGATCTTTCTCCCCCTTGGTTAATTTTATCCCTAAGTATTTTATTCTTACTGACACAATTTTAATAGGGACTTTTTTGCATAAAAAGTCTGCAAATAACAAATCTTGGAGCAGATGTGGAAAAAGGGGAACCCTGGTACACTGCTGGTAGCATGTAAACTGATGCAGCCACTATGGAAAAAGGTATAGAGGTTCTCAAAAAACTAAAAATAGAACTAATATATAATCCAACAATTTCACTACTGCATATATATCTGAAATAAATAAGAACACCAATTTGAAAAGACACACACCCCTCAAAGTTCACAGCAACACTATTTATAATAGCCCAAATTGGAAGCAACCCAAGTGTCCATCAGCAGATGAATGGATAAAGACAATGTGGTACACATAAAATGGACATACACATATATATAATAGAATGTTATACATACACACATACATATAATGGAATATTACTCAGCCATAAAAATGAGATTTTGCCATTTGCAACAACATGGTTTGACCTAGAGAGTATTACACTTAGTGAAATAAGTCAAAAAGAGAAATACAAATACCACATGATATCACATATATGAAATCTAAAAATAAAATGATTGTATGTAACAAAATAGAAACAGACTTACAGATATAGAAAGCAAATTAGTGGATACCAGTGAGGAGAGGGAAAAGGGAGGGCATGCGAAGGGTACAGCATTAAGAGATACAAACTACTGTGTATAAGATAGATAGAAAGCAAGAACATACTGTACAGCACAGGTAAATATAGCCATTATTTTATAATAACTTTAAATAGAGTATAATCTATACAAATATTGAGTAACTAGGCTATACCTCCAAAACTAATATATTATTATAAACCAACTATACTTAAAACGCTAGCAAAGTAACGTTCAAAATTCTCCAAGCCAGGCTTCAACAACACGTGAACCATGAACTTACAGATGTTAAAGCTAGATTTAGAAGAGGCAAAGGAACCAGAGATCAAATTGCCAACATCTACTGGATCATCGAAAAAGAAAGAGAGTTCCAGAAAAACATCTACTTTTGCTTTATTGACTACACCAAAGCCTTTGACTATGTGGATCAGAACAAAATGTGGAAAATTCTTCAAGAGATGGCAATACCAGAACACCTGGGCTGCCTGCTGAGAAACCTGTATGCAGGTCAGGAAGCAACAGTTAGAACTGGACATGGAACAACAGACTGGTTCCAAATCCAGAAAGAAGTATGTCAAGGCTGTATATTGTCACCCTGCTTATTTAACTTATATGCAGAGTACATCTGCGAAATGCCAGGCTGGATGAAGCACAAGCTGGAATCAAGATTGCTGGGAGAAATATCAATAACCTCAGATATGCAGATGACACCACCCTTATGGCAGAAAGCCAAGAATAACTAAAGAGCCTTTTGATGAAAGTACAAGAGGAGAGTCAAAAAGTTGGCTTAAAACTCAACATTCAGAAAACTAACATCATGGCATCCAGTCCCATCAGTTCACAGAAAATAGATGGGTAACAATGGAAACAGTGAGAGCCTTTATTTTCTTGGTCTCCAAAATCACTGCAGATGGTGACTGCAGCCATGAAATAAAAAGACGCTTACTTCTTGGAAGAAAAGCTATGACCAACCTAGACAGCATGTTAAAAAGCAGAGACATTACTTTGCCAACAAAGGTCTGTCTAGTCAAAGCTATGGTGTTTCTAGTAGTCATGTACGGATATGAAAGTTGGACTATAAGGAAAGCTGAGTGTCAAAGAATTGATGCTTTGAACTGTGGTGTTGAAGACTCTTGAGAATCCCTTGGACTGCAAGGAGATCCAAACAGTCCATCCTAAGGGAAATCAGTCCTGAATATTCACTGGAAGGACTGATGCTGAAGCTGAAGCTCCAATACTTTAGCCACCTGATGCAAAGAACTGGCTCAGTGGAAAAGCTCCTGATGCTGAGGAAGATTGAAGGCAGGAGAAGGGGACGACAGAGGATGAGATGGTTTGATGGCATCACTGACTCAGGGGACATGAGTTTGAGTAAGCTCCAGGAATTGGTGTTGGACAGGGAAGCCTGGTGTGCTGCCATCCATGGGGTTGCAAAGAGTCAGATACGACTGAGCGACTGAACTGAACTGATACTTAAAACACAAAAATAAAACTTTCTGAAGTATTCTTTCTACTTAGTTGTACTTTCTTTCTACTTCTATGTTAGATAATCTCTGGTGAATAATACAAAAATCTTCACATATATTATCTATTTCCATATGTATATCAACATGTGAGACTTCCTTGAGTACAATCTTCACATCTTCCCCTTCAAGATTTACCAGTTAGCCAGGCTACTCACAACTGCCTACAGGTTCATGTATATTTTACCTCGGATCACTTCTTCGCCAAATAGATGACAAAATACATAGCCCAAAGTTTTGCCCACTGGGAAAACTTCCTCTTATTGTACTCCCTTTGGAAAGTGCCCTGAGGGGCTTGCATTCTTCCACTGGCTCACTGACATAAAGAGTTCAGCCAGTTTGGAAACATGCTCGGCCATCTTCCCTCTCCATCAGCTGGTCAAAAACCTGTGCCCACTGTTGGAGGACAAGAGAGGTGCTCATGTGATCATGGAAAATCGCAAGGGAGTTAGAGCCACTTCTTATGTACATTATTTGTGTTGCTGACCAGGTACACACTTGATCCTATACCATTCCTGTCTGACCATGGGCTGCTAATGCTTCGGTACGTTTGAACAAATCCAGTTTACAATGAGCAATTGTGACTACATAGTCACTTGATATACCACTGAAAAATTCCAGGATTTTAGTTCTCTGTTGCAGATGCTATGACCTTCTTCTAGAACGTGCAAGTCTACATTGTGATGATCATTTTGAGGCTTGCCATTAATTCTATATGATGCTTTTTCCCTCTACAGATACTTTCACTACCATAGGGTCTTACAGGCCATGTGGTCCAAGCTGTAGGGCCACTTTAGCATTGCATTCTGAATCTACTACAGAACAGGTTCCTACTCTCAGCCTCACCCAAAGGTGACAAACTTTCATGACCCATAGTATGTGGCTTACAGCAGTATTCCCAAGTGTAGAATAACAGCCCTCAAACCCAGAAAGGACTGTTAAGTACTGTGCTTCTCTAATGGTGGATGGAAAAAGGTACGATAGTTTGTCCTTTATTTTATAGAGGATATCCTGGTATGCACAAGACTAATGGTCAATAAAAACCTCCCTGATTCAGGTCCCTGAATAATGGTGGATTTAACTTCCATGCTCTGAAAAATGTGTATCTTACCAAAGTCTCCAACATAGTTGTCATTTCTTGTTGGTTTGATTAAATTAGTTAGGTGTCATGAATATTGTGGGTCAATGTTTGATTCTTCAAAATTCCCAGATGATCCAATAGCCTTTGCACTATATGATAGAAGATACCAGAGCTAACAGAGTGCGGGGCAAGATCTTAATGTGTATTACTTTTGTTCACCCCATGTGAGTGCAAATTCCTTTTGATTCTACTCTAAATAAATACAACAAAGGAATAAATTGCCAAATAAATAGTCATATACTACATGCCAGAAACTATGTTAATCTGATTTGGCAAAAATACTACATTAGGCATAGCAGCCATAAGCGCAGCGACTACTTGATTGGGTCTGTGTTACTCCACTGTCTCCTCCAGGATCCCAGTTGATAAAAGTGTATCAGGTTGGAGATAGAACAGAGATCACCACCCTGCTCCAGTTTGAGATTCTTTAATTTTTGAGGTAGCATGAATCTGTCATTTCCCCATAGGATGCAATATTCTTTTTTACTGATGATTGTAGATGAATGGTTCCATTTTCACTTGGCTTTCACCTCTACAATACCTCTTGCTGGACCCTACTTCATATTAAACTTTCCTTCAGTCAGTGGGTTCTAGGTCTGAGAACTGGTCAAGGAGAGAAGCTTGGCAGGCAGGGCACTTTTTGTTCAGGTGACTGCCGTCAACCTCCTTGATTTCTTCAGAGTGAATAAACTAAGCCAATCCATTTTTAGGGCTACCCATATACCTTACCTCTGGGCTTTCCCAGTAGCTCAATCACAAAGAATTCAACTGCCAATCCAGGAGATGCGGGTTCCGTCCCTGGGTCAGAAAGACCCCTGGAGAAGAAACTGGAAACAGACTCCAGTATTCTTGCTTGGGAAATCCCATGGACAGAGGAGCTTGGCAGGCCACAGTCCATGGGGTCAAAAAAGAGTTGGACGTGACTTAATGACTAAACAACAATAACACACCTCACCTCTAGAAATACTGTGCTCTCTTAACCATTTCTATAATTCTATGGCTACTACTCCAATCTTACTTCTCATTGAGATAATAGCACCCACTTGTTTCTGATGTTTAAGCACCACTACCTCATTCTCTGCCAAGAATTCTATGATTTCAAGATATCATTATCCCCATTGCTATCAAAGAACTCAGTTATACAACTCTTTCTATCAGCCTTGCTACAGAGTACAGTCTATAACCACTGGGCTTATCAGTGGTGCTGGTACTGAGCATGCACACACACGCACACACAAGATAAGAATAAGTCACTTATAAAGTCTGGAGTATTTCAAGAGAGAGTAATTTCAACTTTTAGTTAATTTTGAAGCATCACTGAAAGCTTGCTATATAACAGGTTTTGTGCTATTTCTCAATATGCAAGAATAAACAAACTTAAGATCCATTTTTAAGGAGTTTTCCTTCTAATGTGGGGGACACAGTGAGGTGAACAGATAATTGCAATCTAATTTGTAAGACAGAATAATGGCAGACATTTTACTAAATATAGTACAAATAAGAAAACCAACTATGGTCAATCAAAGAGGATGAAATCCCTACTTGGGGACTTAAGATTTGAGATGAGTTTGCAGGGTCTTTGTGTAGGGAAGTAGGGGAGTTGGGGAGATAAGGAAAAGGGAATTCCAATGAAATTGAGACCTATTTAAAGGTTCCAAATAAGAAAGAACAAAAAAATCAATATCCTGGAGAATAGTACAAGAAGAAATTGGATAGGTGAACAAGACGGCATGAAATGTATTAGACCTATTAAGGAGTTCTTACTCTGTACTTCCAATGTCCTGTGACTACAGTTACTAAAGAAATTACTACATTCAATTGCAAATTTCCTGCATTATGCTAAGATTTTTTGAGGCTAGGGGTTGTGTTGTAGTCACCTCTGCTTCTCTAACATTGTGCCTAACACACATTTATGTGCTCACTTTGAATTTCATATAGACAAAATGCAACATGAATAATGATAATAGCAATAATAATAACAGTTAACATTTCTGAAGCATTTAGTACTGTGCAAGAGTATTATTGGAGCTTCCCTAGTGGCTCAGACAGAAAAGAAGCTGCCTGCAATGCAGGAGACTGGGGTTTGATTCCTGGGTTGGGAAAGATCCCTGGGGAAGAGAAAGGCTACCCACTAAAGTGTTCCTGCCTGGAGAATTGCAAGGACAGAGGAGACTGGCAGACTACAAGTCCATGGGGTCGCAAAGACTGAGCAACTAACACTTTCACTTCAAGAGTGTTATTGACTTTATTTAAACCCCACAGGAAAAAAAGCATTTGAGGCTGAGGAGGAGCTGTGTTTTGCACTATTAGCTAGGTGACTAAAACTGCTATTTACCAGGTTGACTACCGGCTATCTCTCCTGTGGCTTCTTCAGTCATTAGCCTTCTGATGCAGACTTGTTAGACGATAGCCAGTGTCATTCATCCTGATGTACCCAATCTTTTCCATTTAACCCACTTACATTGTCAGCTGACAGTGTTTAGCCTCAGCTTACTCTCTCCTACTAGAAAAGGACAAAGAAGAGACAGGCAGAGAGCAAAAAAGTATAATAGAAGGAACAGAAGAATGGAGAAGCATTTGCGGGTCAAAGAACATCCTTCCACACCAACCCTTAACTGGTGCCCTCCAGCCTCCTTCTCCATTTTTATTTTGGTGACTACACTTGGGAGCACTTCTGTATTAGATCCCAATAAGCCCCTTAGTGCTTCCTGCACCTTTTTACAACACTTCTAGATGGTTTCCTCTCTTAGTTGGGAAAACTGTATTTTTGTGGCTATATTGCCCATGTCTAAAGATTTTTATTTTTACCTGGAATCTGAAACCTTGAGGTTTTATCACACCTATCCAACCCATTATCTTCAAGGAAGTGGTCCATGCATTGTTTCATGGTGTAGAATGCTGTTTCAATCAATTTCTGTTCTTTAAGCATCTGACCATAAGCAGGAGCAGTTTGAGGGTGAGAATGGGTTACAGCAAAGCTGGAATGATCTGCTTGATCATTAGTCTCTGATAAAAGCCAGAGTTGAGGGAAAAGAATGATTCATGTTAGTAATGATTCCTTTAGTTTGCCAGCTTCCTTCCTTCTTGACCTTCCCCTCAGGAACTTAATGTAGCACCTACAAATCCCTCCCTTGGTGTCAGTCCAGTGAGATCAGGGATAAAGCAGCCTTTATCTGGTGAGCAGAAAACTCCCGCATTTGCCTGGCAATAATCCAACATGAATCCAAGACTCAAAGTTGTCCAGACTATGCTACTTGGCTTTTGGGAAACACCACTAAAAGACTGGGGATTTCGTTTTCTCTTTCGTGTTAAAAAAAAACTAAAGCTACAATGCTGACTTCTTCCAAGCAGCTGAGTCAAGTGATACTTTCACCAACATTAATTACCGCCCCCAGAATATTCAAAGATAGGGGTGGAAGACTAGAGCCCTAAACAATGAAACTCAAGGTCACCTCAAGTCTTGTCCTTCAAATCTCGGCTTAAATGTCAATTACATAGGGAAGCTCTCCCTGACGGCCCAGACTATGAAGATTCTTACAGTGACCTGTGCCTTGCCTCCTGACTAGTTACTATAATGATATTATTTCTACAATTATGTTAATGATTTCCCCACTAACTCCTGAACTAATAAAGCCTGCCTTGACATCTTATTTAATACTGCAGACCGCACTCTTATGCCCATATTTCCAATGTCCCTTAACTTGCTCTATTTTTTAAAAAAAATTTTTCCTCTTGCTTTTTGCCACCTAATATCATTCTATAGAATTTACTTATTAATCACGTCTATTACTTACTGTTTGTCTTCTATAATTAGAATGATGCTCTTCAAAGTCAGCAATCATTGTATTTTGTTCACTGGTATATCCTACGTTCCTAGACAAGTGTATAGATAGAATATGATTGCTAAATATTTATTGAGTGAATAAATGAGGAGGGGAGAGGTCTGTCTGGTATATTTCACATCCTCAATAACTGGTTGATTGTCTTCTCAGGATTTCACACTCAATGCCTACTAATTTGAAGATTAATGAAGACAGGAGATGAAAATGAATGAATAAGTAAAAGATGGAACTTGCTTGAAAACATTTTTAACTAGCTGTAATGAAATCCTTCAAACCAGGATCGTACCATAAAGCAGACTGTTATTGAGTTTATTCTATAAACTGAAAATAACTCATTATACAAATACTAAAATTAAGCAGGCTCTATCTAATACACAAAATTCTCTTTAGGTTTGTGTGAATATGTATGTATGTGTGTATACATGTATGTATATGCATGTGTGTACTTCAAGTGGTGATAATTTTCCTGTGTTTGTATGAATATGTATGTACTAATGGATGTATGTATGTATATGCATGTGTGTACTTCAAGTGGTGATAATTTTCCTGTTCCATGGACAGTTTAGAGAACTAGGGGGAAGCAAAGGATAGATGAGTCAACGTATATGAATTATTTTCCTCGCTTTTTTATAACCTTGCTTTTTTTACATCCTTTCATTTGGATAAGAGTTTCTGAAAATGCATGTCATGTAAATAAGGGCATCATATAAAGTTTATTCTAATATTATATGTGTATAGGTATGAGTATATATTTGGGGATCTGCATATATTTATGTGGACATATAATTCAACAGAAAAAAATAAACAATTTTAATAAAATATTATTTGAATCTTTCTCAGCTTATAAAAAAGTTTCCCATGGGAAAATTCCCCAAATATATACTTTCTCTAATAATGTATTTTTGGAAATTCTTATGCAATATGTAATAATATTTACTTTAGTTGAAATTTGTTAAATTTCATGGCCAGAAAAATATACTTTTTAAAAAACTTTACTGTGGAATAACTGAAAAAAATCATGATACATATTTAAGGTATACAGTGTGATGATTTGATATACATACTCATTATAGATGATTATCAAGATCAAGATAGTTAATACATCCATCACCTCACACAGTTAGTGTAGTTAACTTGTATATGTGTGTGGTGAGAAAGCTTACGATCTACCCTTAGCAACTTTCAAGTATACAATACTGCATTATTAACTGCAGTCACTACACTATATCCTTTCATTTGGATAAGAATTCCTGAAAATGCATGTTATGTAAATCAGATCCTCATGATTTATTTTCTTATAATTGAAAATTTATTTAAAGAAATAAAGAGGCCATTATTTCTTTATATTCCTTCTCCATCTTTTCTTCTGGAAATCCAAAAACCTGCAAATGGGTATTTTTTCTAGTATTATGTGGCTCATATAGTCTTTTTTCATTATTTTTCATTCTTTTTCTTTATTCTCTGACTGGATAATCTCAAAGTTCCTGTGTTCTAACAAAAGGACTCTTTCTTCTGATTGACTCATTCTGCCTTTGATGCCCTCCATTGTATTTTTCATTTCATTCACTGTGTTCTTCAGCTCTAGAATTTCTGTTCGATTTCTTTTTTTCTTTTATCATACAATGTTTGTCTTACTTTATTTTTTTTTTCATTTATTTTTATTAGTTGGAGGCTAATTACTTTACAATATTGTAGTGGGCTTTGTCATACATTGACATGAATCAGCCATGGAGTTACATGTATTCCCCATCCCGATCCCCCCTCCCACCTCCCTCTCCACCCGATTCCTCTGGGTCTTTCCAGTGCACCAGGCCCAAGCACTTGTCTCATGCATCCAACCTGGGCTGGTGATCTGTTTCACCCTAGATAATATACATGCTGTTCTTTGAAACATCCCACCCTCGCCTTCTCCCACAGAGTTCAAAAGTCTGTTCTGTACATCTGTGTCTCTTTTTCTGTTTTGCATATAGGGTTATCATTACCATCTTTCTAAATTCCATATATATGCGTTAGTATACTGTAATGGTCTTTATCTTTCTGGCTTACTTCACTCTGTATAATGGGCTCCAGTTTCATCCATCTCATTAGAACTGATTCAAATGAATTCTTTTTAATGGCTGAATAATATTCCATGGTGTATATGTACCACAGCTTCCTTATCCATTCGTCTGCTGATGGGCATCTAGGTTGCTTCCATGTCCTGGCTATTATAAACAGTGCTGCGATGAATATTGGGGTGCACGTATCTCTTTCAGATCTGGTTTCCTCAGTGTGTATGCCCAGAAGTGGTATTGCTGGGTCATATGGCAGTTCTATTTCCAGTTTTTTAAGAAATCTCCACTGTTTGATTTCTTTTTTGATTTCTCTTTGTTAAGCTTCTCATTTTACGTGTGTATTGTTTTCTTGATTTTGATGAATTTTTTCTGCATCTTGATTTTTTCTATTTAAAAAAGTCAGCTTTATTGAGGTATAATTGACATATAAAGATGTAAAACATTTAAAGTGTACATCATGGTGAGTTATTACATATATACATTGAGAAATAACTCCCCATCTAGCTAATTAACACAGCATGTTACATATTTACACAACATCCAGCATGTCACATATTGAGTGCTTTTGAGGGGTGAGATTCTGTATTTCCCTGTAGCTCTCTGAATATTCATAAACAACTGTTTTGGATTCTCTAACAGGAGACCACAGGTCTCCATGTCTTTTGGATCAGTTACTGGAAGGTTTGGTGATCCCCTGACAGTTTTGTGTTTGCTTGATTTTTCATATTCCTTGAAGTTTTGTGTTGCTTCTTTGTATTTGAAATCATAGTCATCTCCGCCAGTCTTTACTAACTGTCCTTTCTATGCATTTAAACTCATATCCTCTTTTTTGCTCCAACGCTGTGCTATAACCTCTGTGCTGGAAACCGGAACTTCAACAAAGGCTCTGTCACCTGTAGGCTGTTGTCTAAGACAGTCATTTCCAGTGCCTTCCAGACTGCAGCCTGGAAGAGGATGGAGCTCGTTTATGAGTCACTGCCAGGCCCACAGCTGGGACCAAGGTCTCCATACCTGTTACAGATACATGGGCAGGCACAGACTCCTTGCCATATGATGCTGGATTCTACAGCTCCCAAAAAAGCTCTGTCATCTATAGGTGGATGCCAAATTATTGTTGAGAGATGAGACTCAATCAAGAGAGGTCTCATTTAGTTATAATCCTGCCTGTTTTACTTTAAAAAATGATTACTTAACTATTGCTTTGTTACTAATACTCAAGTGTAAGTGTTGGCTATGCAAATATACATGCTATTAAATTTTATTTTTTATTAGAATATAATTGCTTTGCAGTGTCATGTTCATTTCTGCTGTACAATGAAGTGAATCAGCTATGTGTATACATATATCCCTTCCCTCTTGAACATCCCCCCCACACCCCTCATTATGTCATAATAAGTAATAATTTTGAACATAATTTATTAGTTGACTGGGAAGTATCCATAGTCTGCCAAGTTATATCTAATCACATTTTAAAGGTTTTGATAAACATAACTTAGAAGGATTTTTTGAGAAAAAAAATCTAGATTATAAGTCTTTATTCTCTCCTTTTAAATATTTTCACAGCTTCAGAAGTGTCCACTTCCCAGGAAAAATTCATTTTTCTAGTACAGAATTTTCAAAGCTATGTTCTACAATATCGCTATATCATGAATAAATCAAAGCTTATAAACAGACAGATAAAAGAACATAGGTTTGTTCAACCACCCTCTTCCTCTCTTTCTTTAAATGTGGTCTCCATACTTCAAACACAGTTTATCTACATGGAGAAAATGACCCAAATCCCCAGTCCGCCTGCTATGATAACTGTACATCTGCTTCAACCCTGGCTTAAATGAGCACGACTCTAATGGCTTTGATATGCACAGAGATAGTTGTAAAAGTATATTAAATGTCATATATTTATAGTTACTAAATTTAGCTTCTGCCTATAAGTTTAAAATAAGAAATAAAACTAAATTCATTAAACTGCTCTTAAAAATGGCTGTTTTAGATGTCAGCATAGAAAAATAGAAGTATTTTTCTAAGTCAATGGATCTCTGCTAGCAAAATATATAATATGAATAAATTGAGTCAAAATAGTAAACATTATTTTTCTAAACATGCTTTTGTTCTAATTATGCTATTACCAGTAATAACACTTTAAGGTTGAAGTATCCATATAACTCTTTTAACTCCTCTTTTCATGAAGAGACACAAAGAAAACCCATCAGAATCCTGAAACACTACAATCAGGATTATAATATAGAGCAGAAATTCAGAGACTATTTACACAAAATAGAGTTGAAATAAGCTTCGTACACCACCAACAAAAATGAATAAAATTACTTTCATTAAATATGCAAAACTAATCCAATTCATTGGATATTAAAAATAGTAATTCTGTGGTGTATTTTTCAGAAATTTGCCATATTTAGCCTTTTAGATCTCTGTGACGAATAATTTTCTGACACATTGCTTCTGCTAGCTTTTTTGCTATTATACAGTTATATCTGATTTACATAATTTTAAAAATATTCTTATTGACATTATTTTTCCAAATCTGCAATTTCTAAATACCTCACCCATGCCGGCTAACATTAACAAAAATAAAGCTCACCGTCTTCATCAATTGGAGCCACTTGTAGAGAATAAACAGAAAAATGCACCATTTTCAGATTCGCTTTACTGTCTACACTCCTCCTCACCCCAGTACTACTTTGGAATACGGGCTGTTCCGAATTCTTGAAGTACAGATTGTTCTGGGGCAGGCATTGGGCACTTTATGTATTTTTGTCTCAGTTATTTTATTTTGAATTAAGATTTTATCTCAGGGACATGTGGATATTTTTACAGGGATACATCTCTATCTACTACTGAGCATCACCACATATTTCTGCAGCACTATCACGTGAGAGCCAAGAATTAAAGCTGCCAAAACAAGCCTAATTCTCTACAGTCACTAGGAAATTAACTACTGTAGAGAGAAATAAAACTAGTCACATCTTCAGATTATTCCAATGCAGTCATTTTATAACATAACCTTCAAGAGTATCATTCTGATGATACTCATTTCAAATCATTTCACTCGAATTTCACCTGAAATCCTGAAATTTCTGCCACCAGGAAATCGAAAGACATCAGGATAAAACTAATTTCACTCTACTTTAGACCACTCCCATGATCTCTAACACTTGCACCATTTTATTTTCACCCTTAACCCAAGGACAGCCTTCTCCTAATTTTCCTACCTCTGTCTAACCTGGAGTCAGTCACTACCATGTAATCCAGGGCAGTGGCAATTGACCATTTAATGAGGAATTACTGCCATCTTGTGGCTACCATAATTGGAAGGCAAATAATTCTAATACACTGGGGAGAAAAACAAAAAAAGAAAACTAGGTCCTTATATGCTCTTTCATCCATTTTTACCTCCAATAGACATCAATATACATTGCTGAAGAGTAAAAGCATTTATGTTAGTATCATAATATTTGGGAAGATGATCTCTTTTCCACAACCAGCAAAGTCCAGCGGTAAATGTAAAGCAACCTAAAATAAAAACTTGGGTCTGCACAGGATAGAAAATTATGTAGGCAATCAAACAGAGGCATTAATACTATCTACAAGCCACTCTGTCAGCAATTTATCTTCATTTTTTTTAATGTTAAGAATTTGTTAAAGGTCATAATTCAAGTTCAAATATTTCTAACTCTAAGGTGACATGTTTGCCACACATCTCAATAGCCCATGTCAGCGCCGGAAATTGGCCAAGACCTACTAATAACCAGAAACAGATTTGAAGTGAATGCTTCTCTCAGATCTGTATGGCACATGTTGTCTTCAATATTCCTCTTCTTGACATGTGACAAATTTTCAAATTCTGCATTTTTAAGATTCACAAGCTACATCCAGAAAAACACTGGCAGTAAGACACAGTGAGCACATCTAAGAACACTTTGTTCTGAAACTATAAAGCAAAACTCTAGCCTTGCTTCTCTGTCAAGGTATGTGAAATGCTATTTAAAGAAAAAGATTTTTGAGCAAGGGTTTCAAAGTGTATTCATCTGCACGCATTTGATGGAGGGCAACACCTTGCTAAAAACTTACTGACATAACTAGATGTTCAAAAGGAAAATTTTCGACCCATAAGATTTATATTGGTTCTGAAGTATTAAACCTTAAACGTTTAGTAGAAAACACTCCCCCTGGTGGTAGAAGGTAAAGGGCAGCCAGAGACCCTGGGGACTGGGATTGGGGGTGGGAGGGGGAGAGGATGGAATGAATCAACAGAATACTCATCTAGTTAGAAGCCATGTAAGATACTCCACTGCAGTTGGTAAGCACCTTAAAAGCAAAATCCAGACAGAATCTGTCTCTCCATAAATCTTTCCACTCCTTTCCATTACTAGTTAGGTATTGCTGGCTCTCAGCCATTTGATTTTACTATGATTTATTAACTGCTATGCATTATATATGAGATTCAGGTTTGCTGAAGAGTTACCCTTATGGTCATTGTTGCATACAAATCAGCTACTGTTAGAGAGGTTTATTGCATCATTTCATGCCGCTAGCACTTTTGTTAGGCATAATATGTTACTGGAAAAGAAAACCCTTCCTGTTATGCTTTCCCATATATGTTACAAGCACATGCAGTGCACGTTAAGAACAATAGTCCTTTGTTCTACTCTGTTTATAAAAAGGAGAAAAAGCATCCAGAACAACAGATGAGAAGAAATTTAAAAAAAAAAAAACTGTTCTTTAAATCAAGGGATTGGTATTCTCTGAATCACTGTTGCAGCATTGAGCCATTTTCTCTGGTAAGACCAACTGAAACGTGAGAAAGAGCAATAATGGGAGCAAAACCCATTTACTCTCCGTAGGAAATTGGAAAAACAGCAGCAGAGATCTAAGCAGATCGGTCTCTGAAATAACTTACTACAAAACATTGCTTCCACACTCTTTTTACTTTGGGACATTTGATTAACTAAGTGATTCTACTTGGATTTCCAGACCAGGTCTCTGTACAATAACTTTAAAGCTTGCCTTTAGCATCTTTATCTGTTTGCTCCCAGCTGGCGTAAACAATCAAGACAAAAAGCAACACATTACCTAAATGGCCTTGGTTTACCTCTAACAACAACACACACACACATAGAAGGAGAACGGATATTGTCTTACACATCCCACAGAAAGGGATCAGGTGTGACTGATCATATTTTTTAAAAAGTGGAGGAGAGAAGAAGGATGCTTTCCTTCCTATCTGAAATCTTGCCATGTTCCTCTGACCGCAAGCACTGCAGTGCACTTCAGCGGGGCATATGTTATGAAGTGTTTCTGAAGAAAGGAGTTATTGTTCAGTAAAAGCATTATGTCCAAGAAGAATGAGGCTGCAACCTTAGCTTTGGTATCACTGCTCTAGTATACTAGAATCACATCTATGGAGACACATGTAAAATGATTTTAGAACCTCAAGTATGTGGATTATTAAATGCATGTAATTTTTGCATTTTTGCTTAAGTCACCCATGAATGCACTTACTAATTTTTTTAATAGCTTAATTTCCTGTTAATTAACTGAGTAACAATAATTAAAAGACAGATTCAACTAGGGTCATGTTTAAGAAAACCTGAGTGAAAGAGTTTTCAGTTTAGTTTAGTGACAACAACAAAAATATTTACTGGGTGCCCACTGCATGCCTATTAGTAATTTCTAAACATAACAGAGATAAATGGCTAGTTGACATTAGAGATTCTTTATCACTGCAAGTCTCTGATTTGTATAGATATTTTTAATGTATCCTGAGTAATAGCCCACAAAAACTGCCAAAGAGAAGAATGCCGAGAAGGAAGATAAGACTTTGAGGAGGACAGGTGAAGGGAGCCAAGAGAACCAGCTGCTCTAACATGTGCGGAACTTTGAAAAGCAGCCCTCGTAGGTTGTACTAACAATACAGATCCATAGTTTATGAATTTATGGATGTCTTGAAACTCTCAAGAATTTTCCAGTTTCTAGGATCGATGATTTGAGAAATGCCCTATGTAGAGAGACAATTTCCTGTCACAACCCCTCCCCCCAACTTTCCTTTAAGAATGTTGTTTTCCTCCTCAAAAGGTAAGTGATTCAGAAATGTGGAAAATTCATCTCCTGAAAAGAAGTTATTAGCTGGTACATAATATTGTTACTAAATACTCTGTTTAAAAAAACTAAAAAACCAAAAGCATAGAATTTTCAATTTTGAAATATCTTCAAATTGAGTAATTGAAAAAATCTTAGAAACTACCCCCAAACTACTTTCTTCATGCAATTTGCATATATTTTTTAATTCCTAAAAAATTATTGTATATGATCCCTATTTTCAGGATGACTTACAGGAATTATAATGAATTGTGCAATCAGAGAGACAAGAATGAGTATTCAATGTTTATCCTAGTTTCTCTGTTTTCCAACAACACTGTTTAAACTGATAAACATCATTTGGCCTGGGCAACCTAGACCTTCAGGTCTGCAGGCAAACCCTAATTAAACTAAGTGGTACCTTTTCTAAGGACATCTGCTACCAAAAGTTTCAAATATCCACAACAAAGCATGATTTTTCAGCTTCCAGAAATATTATGATTAATATGGAAGTGTTTTTTTTCCAAGAGTAAAGTTACAAATGGAGATACTGCTTCTGGTGTTTCAGAACCACAAAACCTCCACTCATTCCACTTCTTACTTTTTTTTCATATCTCCAAGTGTTTAGACTCTTTTACTCTATAGTTTGACAAGTTTAATAATTAAAATAAACATAAACAATCAAAGAGCAAAACATTATAATAGAGTAGAACTCAAGAAAAGCTAAGATGTTTCTTCTCTTTTTTCCCTCTCAACCTCCATAAGTTTATGAAACACTTCTTTTTAACGTGGTGCCTCTACAAGACAGAGTGAAATGGACAGTGTTTCAGTTGATCTGTTTTAAATGAATGCAGTGGTATAAAATGACACATAAATAAAGATGACTTATTTTTTAAATATCAACCTCAATTGCAAATTATTTTTACATGTATAGCACTGAGCTTACCAAATTTGCAATTATTTGGACCAAGACAATTCATTAATGGAAGCATTTTTCATCTTTATAGATACACAAAAAGTTTGCTTTGATTTACTTAATTTTTTACAGTTCTGACGAGAAAAATTTAAATTAAATGGTTGTCTAGCCTAATTCCATTAAATAAACTAATGGGCTAAATGTATTAAATCAAATGAATGCAAATGTCCACATTTTCTGAAAGTCTAAGATTTATTGGAGGGGAACCTTTTAAAAATACTCACATAGATAGAAGTAAAGTTTTGGTTACTGTAAAGTTAAAGGACACCTCTCTCAGCGACACTGAATTTATGCAAAAGGCAAATATTTATTTGGTTCAGCCAATATTTGATTGAGTTTTAAGGTGATTATAGTCCTTGAATGTTATATAGGAGAACAGTTATTCTAAATTGAGGAGAAAGAGGGAACTCCACAAGTCTTAGAATATATATGACAGAATTGGATCTTTCTTATTTTTTAAAAACTGATAGGCTTTAAGTTACTTAGATCCATCCGTTCATCCCTTGCACTACCAGTAAGAATATGGAACTGCATGCCCCATGCTATACAGCATAATTCGATTTAATGCATTTCATTCACGTCACGCTACATTTTAATGCCGCTTACACGTATTCAAAACAAGGGTTGTTCATATACTTTAGTCTGCAGCTTCCGTCACATTGTGTATTATCTGCACTCACTCGTAAATCCAGCAAAATATACAGGCAAAGAAATCTAAGCAGAAGGTAGAGATTGTCTGAATGTGATTATATTGGCATCTGATATGATGATGCTTTGGACCATATTGACATGAGCGAGGATTCTATGTAGCAACTGTTCAATACCATCCGTTGGACTTCTCTGATAGACCACTTAACTATCTCAGCTTTCCCAGTGATCATCTCATTTATCTAGGATTATTGCACTGAATTTACTGTTTGGTTTTCTTCCAGAACTGAAATGTCAAGTCCAGTGTCATGTATGCGGTAGCTTTGTGCTGTGAGAGCTTCACAGATCCCCCAAAAGCTGCTAGCAGTTGATCTTTGGATAGAGCTAGAAATAAATAAATCCTCTTTAGCAGATCAATATTCATCCCATTTAATGCTTGATGTGAAACTTGTGGATTTGTGGTGGTACCGCTGATGTACAGCTAATCGTTGAAAATGGGCATTAGGGCTTTTATTGCATGGCAACATATTGTCAGGCAGGAAGGGAAGAAGTGGTGAGCACAGCCTGGAAAAAAACCATGGTAAGTTTGTGCAAATTTGCTGCACATTTGGAATCCACTTGGGGTGCTTTACTATGTAATACCATAAACCAATAACATGGACAACTAATGGATGTGCCATGTAAGAGAAATTCCTGCGACCCTTCCTTGGTTTGCTGCCCTTTGTGGTATGGTGTATAAAAACATTTCTCACTCATTTTGAGACTCTGGTGCTAAACAAATTGAAATTGAAATAATTTCCTTATGGTGTTGTTGCAAGTACCAATTATTAGAGCACAAAAAAAGCGCTTTAGCCAGGAACTTTGGAGAGCAATGGGGTTGCTATACTAGAAACATACTAAACATGGGGAGATTCAAAGACAGGAGTGTACTGAACAATTAACTCCAACTAAGAAAAAAGTCATCCTGCTAGTGAGGAAGGTTTGAAGCATGGTTAACGACAAGTTAAGGTATTTTTCCTAGTCAATGATATTAAAGTCAAAATGTCAGGCCTTTCTCAGACTGAAAGGTTATATTTATTCATTTTGATTCAGGGATTTTAATTTTTGCTCTCAGTTCAGTCACTCAGTCATGTCCCACACTTTGCAATCCCATGGACTGCAGCACGCCAGACTTCCCTGTCCATCACCAATCCCAGAGCTTGCTCAAATTCATGTCCGTTGACTCAGTAATGCCATCCAACCATCCCATTCTCTGTCGTTCCCTTCTCCTCCTGCCTTCAATCTTTCCCAGCATCAGGGTCTTTTCCAATGAGTATTTTTTGCTCTAATGTATGATATTTCATACTGTCATGGTGTTCAGAAGAGCAAGTTGGAGCTGGGCATTCTTTGAATGCAATAGCTTTCAGCCAAACCACATACTTTGTAATATAGACGTTTGTGGTTGCCAATGGTATATATTTTCAGCCATATTTCTCGATTATTAATTTAATATAAGGCAAGCAAAATGTGCACATGATCACTGTGTGAAAACTTTGACTTGTTCAATGTTCTTACAGATTCAGACTAGCCCTGGCTGGGGTTTAGCAAGCATCTAAACTTATTTGTATAAGGGGACGCCTTTGTGAATAAAGCATGAGAAATATGCACTTACTGTAACTATTGAAACTAGAGAACTGGTATTGATTTGATTTCCCCAGAGAAATGATATTCCTTCGCAAATAGTAGGTTTTTATTTAATTTTACTGAGGAACAAAACATTATCATCTTTACATGGTGGGAGAAGTCATTAAGCTCAAAACATGCAGAATAACCTCTCCTGGCTACAAATATTCTCTGGGCTGCACAGAAGTGTCAGTTTCCATTGTGTGAGTCCTAGACTTTACCACTGATAAATGCTATTTTCCCCTGATGGGAATCTCAGCAGCATAGCTCCTTTGGTTCAAAAAGAAAGAAAGGATATGAAAGCAGGTCATGGTCACAAGACCTGTGTTTATCTGATGAAGGGTAAATCAGTAAACAGGAGAGGAAAGCTTTGTTTATGCTTGAGGCCATGAAGATTGGGAAATCGGTAGCATACAAGGCCAAAGATGACAGTTGGGAGAGTGTGGGTGTGTCTGCAACACAGTTCACTGGTGAATTCCTGCACATTCATGCAGAATTATGTTCATGGATATGAAAAAAGCATGATAATATATGAATATATGTATATATAAACACTCAGAGACACCCTCCATCTTATTGTGTTATATGTGTATGAGGGAGTGAATACACAGGCATAAATGGGAATATCTTAATCATATTCTAGGGCTGGAAAATATCATGAAAATGAAAATGTTAAAGTTTATATGAATTCACAGCTGGGAGAGTAACAAAAGCTTAGTCATAGAAACCAGGGTGTCTTTTTCCTATTTCTACATTTTGTGATTGATGTTAAGAAAGATAAAAAGTCTTTTGCTCTATGCAGTTCCTTTCATTGGAAGAAAATGGGGCTGGTAGGCTTTCAATGATAGCTCTTACATAGATCTAAACTACCATGTAAGTCGGGGACTTCCCATTTCTTTTTTCTATCCAGAAAACAAATATTTTTCCAGGTTCTGAATGTCTAATTATATGAAGTTATTATTAAGAGCTTCACAAATTGACAAACTGGGCCATTAGAAAACTCATAAGAACATTTTTTTTATTGCCATTAATAGCTATATAGTTGAATTCTAGAGAATACTACCCATGAAACTTTTTATGTATTTAAAGAAAATAATCTCCAAATACAAGATGGAGTCACCTATTTCACAATCTCCTCTTAACTACCATGCTTCTTATCTAAAGAGAAAAACAGAAATTTGGTTTTATTAGATTTACCACTGTATGTGTTAGGCTACTCATATACCCAGAGACAGACTATACATTTTTGCCTTTTAATCTTGCCCTTACATTTATACTTTTCCTATTCATTCATCTCGTCAACAAATAATTTTTGGGCACATTTTTGTGTGCTTCATCCTCCTTGTTTTCCCTTTTTCCTCAGTCCTTGAAACACTGGTATGTATTTGAATATATTTTTGAGATGTCCATATTTGTTGTCAACTGTAGAAAACTACGTGTGGATAAAGGTCAAATATAAATAACACAGAGATGATTAGGTTGATGTTTGGATGGACTACAATTCACGGATAATCTAAGAGTCTTGTATATGTATATATAAGCAGTGGGTAGTACGAAAAGTCCTATATGATTGCATGATCCTGATTATACTCATAAACTACAGAGCTCTGCTGTTCTCCTAGATCAGAGTCTACCAGTTGAGCAACAGATTATATTCTTCTATGGGAAACAAGTAGGACTGGGGTAAAACAACCGCCTGCAAATGCAAGAGACACAAGAGATGTGGGTTCAATCCCTGGGTCAGGAAGATCCCCTGGAGTAGGAAATGGCAACCTAATCCAGTACTCCTGCCTGGAAAATTCCATGGACAGAGGAGCCTGGTGAGCTACAGGCCATGGGGCTGCAAGGAATGGGACATGGCTGAGCGACTGAGCACACAGGAAGCAAAAACACCCAGCCTGAAGTGCTCAAAGAAAGAATTCCTCCACAATAGTTCAGGCTCCAAAGATATGGAAAATAAGATTTATATTTCCACTAGAAATTAGCTGATGTGGGTACCACCCAAATGTAGCTAGAATGGAAAATGAAAGGAAAAGCACAATGACTCAGGAACTTTTGTCAGAGAGGTGTCATATTGGAGGAAAAAAACTGAAATGTTATAAAGAATGAACTTCTTTTGTGCAGTATGTGTGCTTATTATAGAACTGAAAATCATGTTATAGTAAGGAGGAAATTCTACAGTCTTAGAAAAACAGACTTTAAAGGTAACACATTGCCCTGAAGAATATGTTGGTTGAAGATATCTTACAGGGGATTTAGAATTAACAAAATGGTGGAAACACATAACTCTTAAATATTAATCCAACTTTCTAAAAATTCTTAATATCCCACTAGTGAAATCACGGTGGTCTATGTAAGAACTAGGAATTTAACAGCCAGACCAGATGAGCACATTGTCCAGAAGTGTTCCTATTGTGAAATATCTTCCATGGGCAAATGTCCACAAGAGCGACCCAGACTTGTGAGGCACTGGTAGATCGGTAATCTATCAGTGCATTCCGTCTATGTAAATATAGTCTGTGATATTTTAACTAAAATTTGCCAGAAAAACAATTTACATGTGGAAGTTTATCACTTTACCTCCCTTCCACTAATCCCTGTTAAAATATTATAAATAACACAGAGCTTAGAGTTGCAGAACAGAGACCCAACAAGACTTAACCTATAATCTTTTTGTAAAAGATCCAAATAAAACCTTACAACAGATAACTAAACCAACCCACTTTGATCCATATGGCTTATCTATAGTTCTAATTCCTCTTATCTTTAAAAAATAGGGAAGGGAAAAAAACCTTCATATTTAAGCAGATTATTTTATAGGCTTTCCTACAAAAAAAAAAAAAAAACCTCCCCTGAGATTTTGTATTTCTGTAGGAACTCTTATTTCAAGGAGAGTTTGACTTGCTTTGGTTTTACACAGCCGCGGCGCCTTCATGCCATCTCATTGCTGGGATATGCGGAGGTTACTTAAAAGCTCCCTAAAAAGACCTGTACCTCTTTTATGGAGACAATGAGTAGGATTTTATACCTAGACAATGATAGAGAGACAGGGAACTACTTTGAAGTTCAGATAATTTGACAAGTTCTGGAATTCCTAAAAAATAATGAAAAGAATTGCTGCCGAATTTTGATTTTGTTTTTGGTCTGCCTTCAGTTCACTCAGGCGGGTTCAGGCAGGAAGCACAGCCTGTACAGCTCAGGCTGATCTGGAGGGATTAGTTACAGCAAAGAAGGCTGTTGTGTGAATCTGAGTCATTTTTCTAAATGGTAGCAATTCCAAAGAAAAAAACTTCATAACGTACATAAACATGCCAAATCCTACCTTTCTGATAAGTGCGTGCATGCTCAGTGGCTCAGTCGTGTCTGACACTTTGTGACCCCAAGGACTGCATAGCCCACCAGGCTCCTCTGTCCATGGGATATTCCAGGCAAGAATACTTGAGTGGTTTGCCATTTCCTTCTCCAATATACCTTTCTGATAAGTATATCTGGACAAAACTTTTGATATAAAATCACCTAAATATTATTTATACCTAATTAGAATGATCTGTTGTATAGCAATGCTTTATTGGACTCTAAGTGAAACATAGGGTCTCTTATTTCTGAACAAAATGTAATTTCAGTCATAATAGTAAATAAAATACTTAATTTGGCATGCATTTTCACATCATCAATTGCTTTTAAAGACAAGGGCACAAGATAGGAATAGCACAACCAAAGTGTGAAAGTCTTTCCATCCATTTTAAGAGCAACTAGGGGGATGTTAAAGGTGAGACAGTGATCTAATTTTTCCACAATTCTTTGGGACTAAAATAAGTGTGAAATAAGGAAAATTTAATTTTTAAAATATAATTTCCTGGCTGAAACTATTTCAAGTTGGAAGAGTAAAATCTACCCCTTGAAATACACTTCACCCAAAGATCTATTCTAAAATATCTAAAATGATTCATTTTCTGCTCCACCTAAAATTAAACTTTTCACATTAAACTTTAACATTTTACCTCTGCACTTAACCAAGTCCCCCAAACCTGGAATGATCCTAAGGCAAAGGAACTAACAACTAAAACACTGGTTACCCAACTGTAAGATCCATTTGCTATTACATTATGGTCTCATTGTGTAGTTTTGGAAATGTTCTCTGCCTATGGAATGACAGAGTTATATGATCGTAAAAATGAAATAAAAATATTTTAGTGATGATTAAAAAAAAAAATCACCTATATTTTGGTCCAAGAATCACTGCACAAATACAGTAGTGTCAAAGTTACAAAGAATGCCTATATTCAAGATGGCGACTTCATGTGGCCAGGTAGCATGACACAAGTTATTCCAAACCTGACAGAAGAAATATGACAAAAAGTACTCCAGATGCTGCCTTTCTCCCATAAGAGCCCCCCATTAACAGAGTTTGGAGTAGCCCAAGAGATCTGATAATATGTGGTTCTTACTGTATGGCATAAGACCATTTCTCTTTCCTGCCTTATCATTTATCCATTCAGTTAATATGCCATAGTTAATAAAGACTTATTATTAACAATGTTAGGCAAAGGAGAAAAGCTATACCCATTTGAGTTCAGAATTCCAAAGAACAGCAAGGAGAGATAAGAAAGCCTTCTTCAGTGATCAATGCAAAGAAATAGAGGAAAATAATAGAATGGGAAGGACTAGAGATCTCTTCAAGAGAATTAGAGATACCAAGGAAACATTTCATGTAAGGATGGGCACAATAAAGGACAGAAATGGTATGGACCTAACAGAGGCAGAAGATATTAAGAAGAGGTAGCAGAAATACCCAGAAGAATTGTACAAAAAAGATCTTCATGACCAGATAACCATGGTGGTGTGATCACTCACCTAGAGACAGACATCCTGGAATGTAAAATCAAGTGGGCCTTAGGAAGAATCACTATGAAAAAAAGCTAGTGGAGGTGATGGAATTCCACTTGAACTATTGCAAATCCTAAAAGATGCTGTAAAAGTGCTGAGCTCGATATGCCAGCATATTTGGAAAACTCAGCAGTGGTCACAGGACTGGAAAAGGTCAGTTTTCATTCCAATCCCAAAGAAAGGCAGTGCCAAAGAATGCCCAAACTACCACACAATTGCACTCATCTCACACACTAGAAAAGTAATGCTCAAAATTCTCCAAGCCATTTTGACAATATTGATTCTTCCAATCCATGAACACAGTATGTTTCTCCATCTGTTTGTGTCCTCTTTGATTTCTTTCATCAGTGTTTTATAGTTTTCTATGTATAGGTCCTTTGTTTCTTTAGGTAGATATACTCCTAAGTATTTTATTCTTTTTGTTGCAATGGTGAATGGTATTGTTTCCTTAATTTCTCTTTCTGTTTTTTCATTGTTAGTATATAGGAATGCAAGGGATTTCTGTGTGTTAATTTTATATCCTGCAACTTTACTATATTCGTTGATTAGCTCTAGTAATTTTCTGGTAGAGTTTTTAGGGTTTTCTATGTAGAGGATCATGTCATCTGCAAACAGTGAGAGTTTCACTTCTTCTTTTCCTATCTGGATTCCTTTTACTTCTTTTTCTGCTCTGATTGCTGTGGCCAAAACTTCCAACACTATGTTGAATAGTAGTGGTGAGAGTGGGCACCCTTGTCTTGTTCCTGATTTCAGGGGAAATGCCTTCAATTTTTCACCAGTGAGGGTGATGCTTGCTGTGGGTTTTGTCCATATATAGCTTTTATTATGTTGAGGTATGTTCCTTCTATTCCTGCTTTTTGGAGAGTTTTAATCATAAATGAGTGTTGAATTTTGTCAAAGGCTTTCTCTGCATCTATTGAGATAATCATATGGTTTTTATCTTTAAATGGCTATTCTACCCAAAGCAGTCTATAGATTCAATGCAATCCCTATCAAGCTACCAACGTTTTTGTCACAGAACTAGAACAAATAATTTCACAATTTGTATGGAAATACAAAAACCTCGATAGCCAAAATAATTCTTGAGATAAGAAGAATGAACTGGAGAATTCAACCTGCCTGACTTCAGACTATACTACAAAGCCACAGTCAATCAAGACAGTGTGTACTGGCACAAAGACAGAAATATAATCATGAACAGAATAGAAAGCCCAGAGATAAATCCACGAACCTATGGACACCTTATCTTTGACAAAGGAGGCAAGGATATACAATGGAAAAAAGACAACCTCTTTAACAAGTGGTGCTGGGAAAACTGGTCAACCACTTGTAAAAGAATGAAACTAGAACACTTTCTAACACCATACACAAAAATAAACTCAAAATGGATTAAAGATCTAAATGTAAGACCAGAAACTATAAAACTCCTAGAGGAGAACATAGGCAAAACACTCTCCGACATAAATCACAGCAAGATCCTCTATGACCCACCTCCCAGAATATTGGAAATAAAAGCAAAACTAAACAAATGGGACCTAATGAAACTTAAAAGCTTTTGCACTACAAAGGAAACTATAAGTAAGGTGAAAAGACAGCCCTCAGATTGGGAGAAAATAATAGCAAATGAAGAAACAGACAAAGGATTAATCTCAAAAATATACAAGCAACTCCTGCAGCTCAATTCCAGAAAAATAAATGACCCAATCAAAAAATGGGCCAAAGAACTAAACAGACATTTCTCCAAAGAAGACATACAGATGGCTAACAAACACATGAAAAGATGCTCAACATCACTCATTATTAGAGAAATGCAAATCAAAACCACAATGAGGTACCATTACACGCCAGTCAGGATGGCTGCTATCCAAAAGTCTACAAGCAATAAATGCTGGAGAGGGTGTGGAGAAAGGGAACCCTCTTACACTGTTGGTGGGAATGCAAACTAGTACAGCCGCTATGGAAAACAGTGTGGAGATTTCTTAAAAAACTGGAAATAGAACTGCCATATGACCAGCAATCCCACTTCTGGGCATACACACTGAGGAAACCAGATCTGAAAGAGACACGTGCACCCCAATGTTCATCGCAGCACTGTTTATAATAGCCAGGACATGGAAGCAACCTAGATGCCCATCAGCAGACGAATGGATAAGGAAGCTGTGTACATATACACCATGGATATTACTCAGCCATTAAAAAGAATTCATTTGAATCAGTTCTAATGAGATGGATGAAACTGGAGCCCATTATACAGAGTGAAGTAAGCCAGAAAGATAAAGAAATTACAGCATACTAACACATATATATGGAATTTAGAAAGTGATAACGATAACCCTATATGCAAAACAGAAAAAGAGACACAGAAATACAGAACAGACTTTTGAACTTTGGGGAGAAGGTGAGGGTGGGATATTTCAAGAAACAGCATGTATACTCTCTATGGTGAACAGATCACCAGCCCAGGTGGATGCATGAGACAAGTGCTCGGGCCTGGTGCACTGGGAAGACCCAGAGGAATCGGGTGGAGAGGGAGGTGGGAGGGGGGATCGGGATTGGGAATACATGTAAATCCATGGCTAATTCATATCAATGTATGACAAAACCCACTGGAAAAAAAAAATAATAATAATTAAAAAAAAATAAAAATAAATAAATAAATAAATAAAAGATCACTATATGATGAAAAAAAAAAAAAATTCTCCAAGCCAGCCTTCAAAAATATGTGAACCATGAACTTCCAGATGTTCAAGTTGGATCTAGAAAAGGCAGAGGAACCAGAGATCAAATAGCCTACATCCGTTGGATCATCGAAAAATTAAGAGAGTTCCAGAAAAATATCTATTTCTGCTTTATTGACTAAACCAAAGCCTTTGACTGAATGGATCACAATAAACTATGGAAAATTCTTAAAGAGATGGGAATACCAGACCACCTGAGCTGCCTCCTGAGAAATCTGTGCAGGTCAGGAAGCAACAGTTAGAGCTGGACATGGAATAACAAACAGTTCCAAATCCAGAAAGGAGTACATCAAGGCTGTATATTGTCACCCTGCTTATTTAACTTATATGCAGAGTACATCATGTGAAATGCTGGGCTGGATGAAGCACAAGCTGGAATCAAGATTGCCGGGAGAAATATCAATAACCTCAGATATGCAGATGACGCCACCCTTATGGCAGAAAGCAAAGAACTAAAAAGCCTCTTGATGAAAGTGAAAGAGGAGAGTGAAAAAATTGGCCTAAAATTCAACATTCAGAAAACTAACATCATGGCATCCAGTCCCATCACTTCATGTCAAATAGATAGGGAAACAATGGAAACAGTGAGAGACTTTATTTTCTTCGGCTCCAAAATCACTGCTGATGGTGACTGCAGCCATGAAATTAAAAGACGCTTACTCCTTGGAAGGAAAGCTATGACCAATCTAGACAGCCTATTAAAAAGCAGAGACATTACTTTGCCAACAAAGGTCCGTCTAGTCAAGGCTATGGTTTTTCCAGTGGTCATGTATAGATGTGAGAGTTGGACTAAAAGAAAGCTCAGAATCGAAGAATTGATGTTGTTGAACTGTAGTGTTGGAGAAGACTCTTAAGAGTCTCTTGGACTGCAAGCAGATAATCCTAAAGGAAATCAGTCCTGAATATTCATTGGAAGGACTGATGCTGAAGCTGAAACTCCAATACTCTGGCCACCTGATGCGAAGTGTTAACTCATTGGAAAAGACCCTGATGCTGGGAAAGATTGAAGGCAGGAGGAGAAGGGGATAACAGAGGATGAGATTGTTGGATGGCATCACTGGCTTGATGGACATGAGTTTGAGTAAGCTTTGGGAGTTGGTGATGGACAGGGAAGCCTGGCATGTTGCAGTGTGTGGGGCTGCAAAAATTCGGACATGATGAGCGACTGAACTGAACTGATTAACAGTTTAAAAACTTACCTGGCCAATTAGAAAGAGCACTATCATTACTGTGATATTAAAGCTTAAATACTCCATTTCTTACGATTCATAACTAAAAAGAATTTTGTGGATTTTAACAGAAAATCCATAATGCTGGAAACTGTGACCTGTTTTTAGCTTGGGGTATAAAAGGCCTACAGAATTTCATTTAAGAATACATAAAATTAAGGAAAATTCAGGTAGGAAAGCAAAGAAATAGAATGCTTGCTTGAAATTAAGATTGATGTTATTTCATTAATTTGTTAGTTGCTTTGCTACAGAGGCTGGACAGAATGACAGAATTCAGTATGTGGCAAGATAAGAAAGATCTTTTTTGGCAATTATCCTGCAATTTAGTTTTATAATGATTTGAGGGAATAAAAAAACAATTACCAAGGCAATTGCTTCAATATGTATTCTTTTTGCATGTGCAGAATCAAATGACTTCATTTATCTTTATTCTGTTAGGTAAGTGGACAAACTAAGAGTCAGCCAAAATCTATTCTCTGGCTTCACTTAAAATGAACATACAGATCAAAAAAATAATGAAAAATAACTTGGATCAGAAGTAATTATAGGGGTCAAGTATGTAGTATTCCTTTCCCCTATCCCTCTCTTCTTCACCTAGTACACACACACACACATCACAGAGACACATGCATAAACACAAACACATGCACACCATGATTATACATCCATACACATACACACCTGCATTTTCACAAACACACATATATGCACTCACAGAGACATTTATCCAGGTATTTTGATTTTTTAATTTATCACAATTAATCAAATTTCAATGTCTATGTGTCATTCTCCACTCTCACTAAAAAATATGCAGTGCTATTTTAATTTTTTATTTGCTTATCTACCTGGTCATCTTAGAAGTAACATTTGTCAGCATGTTTTACAAAAGTGTTTAACTAAACCTTACTCATCTTGTTTGCTATCTTTTCTTGCAATCCGTGGGTAGTTAAGTTGACTAGATCTACAATTACAACATTATGAAATAATCTTTAGAACATAGTTGCATAACATTTATAAGGTTTGGGGGTCAATGCATTGACATCTTTCTGTTCTCTGGTCTAAAAGGACAGCAGAGGGAGCCCCTGCATGACTTAAGGAAACCAAAGGCAGGCTGGAGAAGAAAGATTTCATGGTTAGAAATTATGCATGGTGCCCTCTGCTGGAATCACTGATTCAAAGTTTGGATTTCAAAAAGAAATTTGCAAGCACAGAACCCCAAGTTTTATGTTAATGTGTCTTATCACCAGACATCATAAAGGCATAGCAGAATTTTCTAAATAAAACTAATAATTTCTTTTAATTAAAAACATAAATATATGCTTTAGTTTTTACATGAAATTTGAGGTTGAAAAATGAAACAAATGTCTAGAAAATCTCACTTCTCTAAAATTTGTAACATTACTGAGTAGTCATAATAGTTTCTCCATAAGTCTGTAACTCCTATATTCTAGAATCTTAACATGAAGTGTATAAACTATGACATTCATATGACAATAATGCAGGTATAACATTCTAATGTAAAATAGTTTTACAGTGAGTGAAATAATCCATTTAAACTGTTTTAGATTTGGGTTTGTACTGACTGAATAATATGATTAATAAATGTTTTTCCTTGTGATAGCTCAGCAATGATCCCACTTAGAGAAAACCATTTTAATTTAGAGTGATTGGTAATAAAATTACTTTCAATTTTATTGTAAGTAAATAAATATTAATTATAAATAAGAAATTCATTATTTCTACTGAGAATCAACAAATCTCTCAATATTCCATACAATATCGTTATAATATTATGTATGATATTACTATGTAATCACTTGCAAATAAGACATTTATGAAGTCCACTGTGGAAACCATTTCTTATTTAACTCTCCTATTATATTTAAATCCCATGTAGAAAAGCACTATTGCACTATAATTTGAAAGTAACAGAACTTTGAAAACTATTTCTTTCATTAATGTTTGTCACGATCAAATGACTACTGAACGGGCCCAGCTGTAGGAAATAAACCAGATACTGAATGGGAAAGAGTTTATTTGATGTTCCGCTTCTATTTTACACTGAACGGGCTAGTTAATTTACTATTAAGCATTTTTAGTCTATATTTATGACATTACTTTGAAACTGTGCTTAAAAGATACTCGGAATGTTGAACTCTAATGTTGTTCAGTTACTGTCATGTCCAACTCTCTGCGACCCCCGTGGGCTGTAGCCTACCAGGCTCCACTGTCCATGGGATTTTCCAAGCAAGAATTCTGGAGTGTGTTGCCATTTCCTTCTCCAGGGGATATTCCTGACCCAGGGATCAAACCCGGGTTTCCTGAGTTGCAGGCAGATTCTTTACCACTGAGCTACCTGGAAAGCCCCAGAACTCTAATGGTAAAATATAAATGCTGTACATACACACATAGCACTAACTTGCTATATATATACAATTATATATATATATATATATATATATACACACACACACACAATTATATATATACAATTATATATATATGAATATATATATATATAATTCAAGAAAAAGTTAGCACAATATTACTGTCCTCCATAGCATCATTGGAAGGACTGATGCTGAAGCTGAAGCTCCAACATTTGGCCACCTGAAGTGAAGAGCCGACTCACTAGAAAAGGCCCTGATGCTGGGAAAGATTGAAGGCAGGAGGAGAAGGGGACGACAGAGGATGAGATGGTTGAATGGCATCACTGACTCAACGGATATGAGTTTGAACAAGCTCCGGGAGGTGGTGAAGGACAAGGAAGCCTGATGTGCTGCAGTCCATGGGGTTGCAGAGAGTCAGAAATGACTGAGCAGCTTGATGCTGAGATAGGGTAGTTCCGGGAGAAAGAGCTTGGCAGTGCTACCCACATTGCTTGTGGGGCATGATTTTCTCTCATATCTTTTTTTTTAAGAGCAAAAATCCTCTTTGGATTTCTTTCAGTTATGGAAAACAGGCACTAATGTAAGTCTTTTGTAAAAGCAAAATGATGTCAAGCAAACTTTTGGAAAGTGCAGTATACCCATATAGGTATATAAATTCAAAGTTAATCTAAAGGTGTTCAATATTTGTCTCTCTGTCTCTGTCTCTCCCTTGCCTATCAATTAGCTATCTACTGTCTATCTCTACCTCTCTTTCCTAAAATAATGTGTGGCAAGAATACAACACATTTTCTGATTGAATTATGCTTATACTGTTTTGCCAATGATTCCAAGACCATCCAACCCCATCTATCCGCACAACAGTATGAGCTCATAATCTCCTCTGCCCTCTATGTGTGGGACAGAATTAACACCATTTCTTGTGTATCATTGTTTCTCAACTTTTTTTCTCTCTAACTTTGTATATAAATTATTCATATGGTGAAAACCATCTTCCCCCATTTTTGTCATCAAGTGTATATTCAACAACTAATTCAAATGCCATTTCTTTTTTGAAGCAGCCCCTGAATTTTCTCACAACTAAAAGAAGTTGTGTGCTTTCTCTGAACTCTCATAATATTTTTTTTAATCTTTTTCAGAACTCAGTATATTTATCATTTATTTTTCCTTCTCCAGTACAAATCTTAAGTTTAGTCTATTACTCTAACAGTAAGCTCTATAAGAATAAATGTATCTCTAGAAGCGAAGAGCAGGACTGCTAAACTCGATGGAGGGTTTTTTTAAAAAATATTTACAAAAATAATCACAATTTATGACCTAATTATATTTATTCAAAGCACTTCTTAGTAAGAGTATTCCCTGAGATCTAGTGTGCCTTTAAGGAACATATGGTATTCCATGCTTTAGGCTATTCTGGCTTCAAGATACTGTACAAAGTATGGTTACCAAATGATAAATTGTGATTGCCTATAATTAATGCGAGTTAAAATGGACAAGTAACTTTACTAAAAATGATTTCTTTTAGGAGTGACAACTTTCAAGATTATACATCTTAGGAAAACTGAAGAAATGCGATTCAGTTCGAAAAAGAAATATATATTTTCACATCTAATAAAAGTTTCTCAATTAAAAATATATTTAACTGAATATACATTATAGATGCATAGAAATACATCTTAAGACTTGTAAAATATAATGAAATTTTGCTAAAAAAAAAAGCTTTTCTAGAAGCAATTTTTGTGTATTAAAACACTGGGTAGCCAGGTTTTTGCATCACATATATGCACAAAAGGAAGATTCAGAGAGTGTGTGATCATTTACCTTATTGTCATACTTTTTGAATTACCATTATGTAGAGATGCAATCATAATATTCATTACATCTACATATGGCTTAAGAATGTCCCATTTGTTTATTTTTTTTAATTTTCATTATTCTGGGAGATGGACCATAAAAGTTGCTGCTGTGATTTATGTCAGAGTGTTCTGCCTGTTTTCCCCTAGGAGTTTTATAGTGTCTGGTCTCACATTTAGGTTTTTAATGCATTTGAGCTTATTTTTTGTGTATGGAGTTAAGAAACACCTAATTTTATTTTATTTTTTTACATATGGCTGTCTATGAGTTCTAGTAGTTTTCTGGTAACATCTTTAGGATCATCTACATATGCTATCATGTCATCTGCAAATAGTGACAGTTTAACTTCTTTTCCAATTTGGATTCCCTTTATTTCTTTTTCTTCTCTGATTGCTGTAGCTAGGACTTCCAAAACTATGTTGAAAAAAGTGGTAAAAGTGGACATTACTGTCTTGTTCCTGATCTTGGAATGCTTTCAGTTTTTCACCATTGAGTATGATGCCAGCTGTAGGTTTGTTGTATATGGCTTTATTATGTTGAGGTATGTATCCTCTATGCCCACTTTCTGTAGAGTTTTTATCATAGCTAGGTGCTGAATTTTGTCAAAAGCTTTTTCTGCATCTAGTGAGACATGGTTTTATTCTTCAGTTTTGTTTTGTGGTGTATCACATTGATTAATTTGTGGATGTTTAAAAAAATCCTTGTATCCCTGGGATGATTGATTATTGATCATGGTGTATGACCTTTTAATGTATTGTTGGATATGGAATGCTGGTATTTTGTTGAGGATTTTTGCATCTATGTTCATCAGTGATATAGGCCTGTAATTTTTTTTTTTTTGGTATTATCTTTGTCTAGTTTTGGTATCAAGGGTATGGTGGCCTCATAAAATGAGATTGGAAGTTTTTCTTCTTCTGAAACTTTTTGTAACTGTTTCAGAAGGACAGGTGTTAATTCTTCTCTAAATGTTTGGTAATATCTGCCTGTGAAGCTATCAGGTACTGGACTTTTGTTTTGGGGGAGGTTTTTGATTATGGTTTCAATTTCAGTGCTTGTGACTGGTCTGCCCAAACTATATTTTTCCTGGTTCAGTCTAGGGAGACTATACCTTTCTAAGAATTTGTCTGCTTCTTCCAGGTTGTCCATTTTATTGCCACACAGTTCCTTGGTATTTCTGTGAAGTCAGTTGTAACTTCTTTTTTCATTTCTCATTTTATTGATTTGAGTCCTCTTCCTTTTTTTCTCAGAAAGTCTGGCTAAAGGTTTATCAATTTTGTTTATCTTTTCAAAGAACCAGAGCTTGGTTTCATTGACCTTTGTGATTTTTTTTTTCTTGGTCTCTATTTCACCTACTTCTGCTCTGATCATTATGATTTCCTTCGTTCTACTAAGCTTTTGCACAGAAAAGGAAACAATAAACAGAATGAAAAGACAACTCACAGATTGGGAGAAAATGTTTGCAAATGTTGTGACTGATAAGGGATTAGTCTCCAATTTGCAAACAGTTTATGATGCCTAACAGCACCAAAACAACAACCCACTCAGAAAAGTGACAGAAGACCTGAATAGACATTTCTCCAAAGAGGACATACAGATGGCCAATAGATACAAGAAAAAATGTTCAACATTGCTAGTTGTTAGAGAAATGCAAATCAGACTACAATGAGCTATCACCTCATACCTGTCAGAATGGCTATCATCAAAAAAATCCACGAACAACAAACGCTGGAGAGGGTATGGAGAGAAGGGAATCCTCTTACACTGTTGATGGGAAAGTAAATTGGTATAACCACTATGGAGAACAGTATAGAAGTTCTTTAAAAAACTAACAATAAAGCCATCAGATGATCCTACAATCCCACTCCTGGGTATATATCTAAAGAAAAATATGATCTGAAAGGATAGATGCACCCCAGTGTTTTTTATAGCACTGTTTACAATAGCCAAGACATGGAAACAACCTAAATACACATTGGCGAGGAATGGATAAAGAAGAGGTGGTACATATATACAAGGGAATATTACTTAGCCATTAAAAAGAATGAACTAATGCTATTGGCAGCAACATGGATGCACCTAGACCATGTCACACTGAGTGAAGTAAGACAGAGAGTGAGGGATATCATAAGACACTCCTTATATGTGGAATGTAAAAAGAAATGATACAAATGTTTATTTACAAAACAGAGACTCACAGACTTAGAAAATGAACTTATGGTTGTTGAGGGGAAGGGATAGTTAGGGAGGTTGGGAAGGTTATATATACACTGCTATATTTAAAGTGAATAACCAACAAGGACCTACTGTATAGCATATGGAACTCTGTTCAGTATTATGACCAGAACAACCTGGATAAGAGGGGGGCTATGGGAGAGGATGGATACATGTGAATGTATGGCTGAGTCCCTTCCCTGTTCACCTGAAGCTACCACAGCACTGTTAATCGGCTCTACTGCAAGAGAAAATAAAAAGTGTAAAGTTTAAATGTAGAAAAATGTATAAATGGAAATTTAGAAATACCCTTGTGGCAGAAACAAATATATCCCTTTTGCTTTTTCTCTTGAGAATGTAGTGAGACCATAGTTTCAAGACTCATCTCCTTTAGATGGAACCACATGACCAAGTTTTGACCAATGAGACATGGATGAAAGTGAAGTATGCCACGCCATTCCCAGGCCTAGCCAATAATCCCTCTCCCCAGCAAACATCCAGACTCTTTTTTCCTTAGAGATGACTTCAAGGCCTTAAGTAATAGAGTCACACAACGAAAGGAACCTTAGTCCCTGAATCACCACTTGGAGGAAAGCCACCAAAAAAACTTTCTGAGAACATCCATATTGGACAGTCACAGGAGAGAAAAATATGTTTTACTATGTGAAGCCACTAAAATTTCTGCATTGTTTGTTAAAGCAGTTTTCCAACCCTAACAGAGACACAGCAAAAAGTCATACTATTTACCTTGTGAATTGTAAACATAGCCCACATAGAAGTTTACATGAAAGGATGAAATTCATAAACTTAGATTAGGCCAATCAAGAGGCAATAAGCCCACAACAAATGAACAAATTTTTATTGTATAAGATCCAGTTCAATAAGGACAAAAATATTTGTTAATCACAGTTTTATGAAGAAATTATATTGAATGAATTATTTAAATGTTATATTTCATTTATTAGAAAAGTGTCATTGAGAAAACTAAGAATATTAACACTAAAATCTTAGTGCTTGAAATTACTTGAACAATCAGTTCTGTTCAGTTCAGTCACTCAATTGTGTCCAACTCTTTGCGACCCCATGGACTCTAGCACGCCAGATTTCTCTGTCCATCACCAACTCCTGGAACTGGCTCAAACTCATGTCCATCAAGTGAGTGATGCCATCCAACCATCTCACCCTCTGTCACTTGAACAATTAACAGCATTAAAACAACTCTCACCTTCCATTCTTACATTTGATTGCTAGAATTCACATGTAATACATTTTATCACATGTAATGCAGTTTATCTAATTTTATCACCAAAGGAAGGCTTCAAGGTAGATTTACTGGCAGTCCCTTTTTTTTTTTTTTAACTGTAGGAAACTAAAAGTTAAAATACCTCTAAATCTATATAGCCAATAGCCGTAGAGCTGAGGCAAGAATTAACCCATTCCAAACAATGCTATATTTTCTGACTTTTCTGTGTCAGAAACCCTTCAGGTTTTATATGGAAGGTACAAAGATGAATAAGAGGTGGTCCCACCTAACCTAGTCTGTCCTAAGATTATGCCATCTTTTCTTTATCTGAGCTAAGAAATGGCTGAATATTCGAGTGGGATGTGTTTCACTATTTTCCGGAAAGAGCCTTTTGGTTGCTCAGAAGCTTTGAGAAAGTCCTGTTAACCAGTGTTGCTCAGTATTTGTCCAACTCTTTGCAACCCCATGGAGATAGCCTTCCAGGCGCCATTGTCTATGGAATTCTCCTAGCAAGAATACTGGAGTGGGAAGCCATTCCCTTCTCCAGGGGATTTTCCCAACCCAGGGAACAAATCTGGGCGTCCTGTATTGTAGGTAGGTTATTTACCATCTGAGCCACCAGGGAAGCCCAATCAGAGGTTCCAGCTTGTGGCAATTCTCATCACCCTCCTCATATCCCTCTGCCACCACCACAAACACTGCCTCCACCCACTGGCCCCCATCCATGCCCAGACACCAACTTCGTGGGGAAGCCGGCTCCAGCTTATCTCCTCAGAGAACACCGAAGCGTGTGTGTGTGTGTGTGTGTGTGTGTGTGTGTGTGTGTGTGATTTTCCTGTGCTAAAGTGGTTACCTGAAAGGCTGTTTCTTTGAATTTGTTCTTTCTCCTTTGAGCTGAAACAGGTATGGGAGTAATAGGCTCTACGGTCTGGGCTGTCATGGGCCCAAGGACTTTGAGTTGCTTTCAGTCTTACAAGAGCATGCCTCAGACAGTCCTGACCCTACTGGGTGAACCGTATATTACACAGATTATCCTTTTTGTGTTTTATACAAAAGGATTATTTAATCACAAGGATATTAATTATTTATACACAAGGAGAATTTAAAGATTCAAACCAATATAGTCTTGTGTTGATGCTTTTAAATGCACTGTCTTCTATAGTTCTCTTGACAAATCAATGAGATGAGTACTATTAGAAATCCTTACTCACAGGTGAGAAAAATCTAAGCTTAGAGAGGTAATAAAACTGACCAAGGTCACACAGTTGGTCAGTAAAAAGGGATGACTCTAGGAGCCTTTTCTTTCTGGTGTCAAAGTTCTTGCTCTTAACTAGTCTTGACTTTGTTATATTATCTCTTCTTTGAAACAGTGGCACTCAATCAAAAGAAATCTTAAGGTTTGAGTTTATAGAAAAAAATGAGCAAGACAGTTTCTTACATTTAATATAACCCTTGCATTGTGCACAGCCATCTGTCTGCATGTCTTTCCCAAAGCAAATGGTGTGATCTTGTATTCACAGTCCAAATTCAGTATCATAAAAATTCATATTGTTTGATGCAAAATGCTTCTATTTTTCTTGTTTAGGGAGATAATACACAGAAATACATCTGTGTCTGTCTGGGTACTCATGACTGTGCTTTTTGAAATTTATATGAAAAAAATTCTACTTTACAAGACTTTTAAAGCTTTATGGTTCTTACTATATTGTAAATTGTAGAGCAGGAATTTAATCTTTCCACTATACCCTTCTCATTACTCTTATCTCTAACAGTTAAAATGTCAACTGATTAAGAATTAAGACAAAATATATGTGATTATATAAAAATCATCACAGTCAACTTTAAACAAATGTTATATTTGATGTGTATACAAAGTCGGTACAGATTATTTAGATGATGAGTTAAGATTTGGTAACTGAGGTTAAGAAATTTCCCAAACTAACTGTGAGTAAGCAAGGATAAAACTCAGTCACTCTGACACTACAGTTTGGCTTATAAGCTTCCCACATCAAAGCACAAAGCGTTACCATTGAAAATAATGGGAAAGGGTTTTTTTTTTTTTTTCCCTCAGAAATGTCCTTTAAAATTAACCCTATTAGGAAATACTCAATTTGGTATTTTGAATATATTATTTGTAGAAAAGTTTCTATCACTTGAAAGGAGCATTCCTGTATGCAACAAAAGGAACCATCTTACAAATGAATCTGATATTATGCATGCAGAAATGGCATAGAGAACACAGAGGTATAACTAAATATAAGAGATATTAGAAAAGTCAGTGGAAAAGTCTTAAACAAAGTCAACATAAATTAAGGAAAAACTAAAGGAGACAGGTAAAGAGTCAAAAAATTTATCTACATCCAATCTAATATCATCCAAAGGAATTTGACTGAATGACTTCCTGTGTATTGAGCATTTTTTTAAAAGGAGTAGTACATCAAGGCTGTATATTGTCACCCTGCTTATTTAACTTCTATGCAGAGTACATCATGTGAAATGCCGGGCTGGATGAAGCACAAGCTGGGATCAAATTGTGGGGGAAATATCAATAACCTCAGATATACAGATGACACCACCCTCATGGCACAAAGCGAAGAGGAACTGAAGAGTCTCTTGATGAAAGTGGAAGAGGAGAGTGAAAAAGCTAGCTTAAAACTCAACATTCAAAAAATGAACATCATGGCATCTAGTCCCATCACTTCATGGTAAATAGATGGGGAAAATATGAAAATAGTGACAGACTTTATTTTCTTGGGCTCCAAAATTACTGCAGATGGTGATTGCAGCCATGAAATTAAAAGACCCTTGTTCCTTGGCAGAAAAGCTATGACCAACCTAGACAGCATAAAAAGCAGAGACATTATTTTGTCAACAAAGGTCCATCTAGTCAAAGCTATGGTTTTCCCAGTAGTCATGTATGGATGTGAGAGTTGGCGCATAAAGAAAGCTGAGCGCTGAAGAATTGATGCTTTTGAGCTGTGGTGTTGAAGAAGACTCTTGAGAGTCCCTTGGACTGTAAGGAGATCAAACCAGTCAGTCCTGAAGGGAATCAGTCCTGACTATTCATTGGAAGGACTGATGCTGAAGCTGAAGCTCCAATACTTTGGCCACATGATGTGAAGAACTGACTCATTGGAAAAGACTCTGATGCTGGGAATGATTGATGAGAAGGGGATGACGGAGGATGAGATGGTTGGATGGCATCACTGACTCGACAGACATGAGTTTGAGCAAGCTCTGGAAGATGGTGAACGATGGGAAGCCTGGCATGCTGCAGTCGATGGGGTCGCAAAGAGTCAGACACGACTGAGAGATTGAACTGACCAAATTGACTGACTGACAGTCATTCAATTTCAAATGACCCTAAAAGTTATTATCCCCCTTTGCCAGAGAAGGTAACTGAGGTGCAAAATGGTTTTTCTTTAAACTGTCCAAATTCAATAGCCTAAACCAGGATTTAAGCTTAGGTCTGACTCCAGAGCTCTTTATCTTATTAGGAGTTTATCATATAATTATAATTAAGTGTTCATTATTGCAATTTTTCATCTCAAAATTTCTGCTAAATTTTAAAACACAGTATTAAATTTTAAAACACAGTATATTTAAAAATCCCAATTATGCTATAGCATTCCACATATATTGTGTCTCAGAAAAGCATCCATTCTGACTCTACTGAGGCTCTAAGTCATGATTTTCTCTCTGACAACATCATAAATTCCTTCTGGAATCTGAAAATAAAGCTGCTCTTTGCCTCATGCATTGTCATTAGTTATATAGATTTTTCAGTTGGAACTTGGTGAAGGACAGGGTGGACAACACAGTCTACCTGGGAGAGACATCTCTTCAGGGGAAAGGCCTGGATAATTGTATTCATGCTAAGGCTTTCCAAAAATATCTTTTCTTTTGTTTACTTTTTCTGCTTTGAGATCCTGCCCCCAGGCTAGTACCAAGTGGAAGGACTATTAATAGCTATGTAAACAACTTCTGTATCACATTCTAACTTCCATCAACCTTTTTGATTTCTGCCTGGTCTCTGACTGGTCAAGTTTCAATCCTGGTTTTCTCACTTACTAGCAATAGCAAAGTATTTAATTGCTCTCAGTAACAGATTCCTTATCTATAATATAAAGGTAATAATAGTACCTATGTGGTAGGGTTATTATAAAGGTCAAGTGAGATAAGACATGTTTTAATAAGATGCTCAGAGCAGTTTCCAGCATACAGCAAGTGCTTACTCAATTAGTATTAAATACAAACTTTAAAATGGAAAGAGCCAAGATTCGCAGTGTAATAATCAACTCCTATAGGTTAATACTAAACTTTTCAGAGCAATTTTTTAAGATATGTGATATGTGTTCTAGTTCAGTTATACTAATGAAGAAACTAATGTTCAGAACAATAATTAATCATTGGGACACAGTACCTGAGGCACTATAGATATAGAGTACCATAAACTACAAAGGGGACAAGGGGAAAAAATTGCAACAGAGACAGATTTTATTTCCTTGGCTCCAAAATCACTGCAGACAATGACTCCAGACATGAAATTAAAAGATGCTTCTCGAAAGGAAAGCTATGACAAACCTAGACAGCATATTAAAAAGCAGAGACATCACTTTGCAAAACAAGATCTGTCTAGTCGAAGCTATGGTTTTTCCAGTAGTCATGTACAGATGTGAAACTTGGACCATAAAGAAGACTGAGTGCCAAATAATTGATGCTTTTGAATTGCGGTGTTGGAGAAGATTCTTGAGAGTCCGTTAGACTGCAAGATCAAACCAGTCAATCCTAAAGGAAATCAACCTGAATATTCATTGGAAGGAATGATTACGAAGCTGAAGCTCCAATATTTTAGCCACCTGATGCAAAAAGCCAACTCACGGGAAAAGACCCTGATGCTGGGAAAGATCAAAGGCAAAAAGAGAAGGGGATGACAGAGGATAGGATGGGTGGATAGCGTCACTGACTCAGTAGATTTAAATTTGAGCAAACCTTGGAAGATAGTAAAGGACAAAGGATAGTAAGGGAACGCTGTAGTTCATGGGGTCACAAAGAGTTGGACATGACTTAGTGACTGAATAACAACAAAAAATGACTAAGTGGTACAGACCCACTGTGGGTTGTTTCCAAACTATGATTTTTTTTTCTCCTTTAGATGAGAGATAAACACTATATCTCAAGTTGGACAACTCCTTTAGAAGACAATTTGATATTTCTCCTTCAGTTGATATTACCCTCTATAGGCATGGTTCCCCTCTTTACTGGAAGAGAACAGTGGATTTGGATCTACAAATATAAGTCCGAGCATCTTGAAATATTTATAGAGGCTTGGGCTTGATGTTTGAGGTTCTAAGAGAGAAACTGCTTCCAGCTACAGTCTGGGAACAGGTTAATCTGAACTTGGCTCACCAGAAAACACAGTCTTCTCGGATTCTTCGGTATAAGTCATTTCACGGGCTCAAATAATGGGGCAGCAACATAAAGAACGTCATTTACAGAATCATGTGGGTGGCAGTTCAAATCCTGAATTTAACTCTCAGCATTGATAGCTGGGAAAATTATTTCACTTCCGTGAACTGCAATTTTTCCTCACCAATCCTGATAGGAAAATTAAATGTGAGCATGTATCTAAAGCACATATTACAGAGCCTGGCAGATGGTAGTTATTGGAATGTGAGTTGATTTGTGCATTAAATAGCAGGTTGATGTAAAGGCCTTTAAACATCCCAAAATGAGATTCTTTAAGTCTATGAATCTTCAAATCCTGACATACAGCTTTCTCTCTACACACAAAATGTATGCCTACTTTGTGTAATTCAAAATCCCTACCCTATACATGATAAATAGAATCATCCAGCTGTGGTCAGTAAATTATGTAAAAAGAAATCACTTAGTGTTTTCTGCTGAAAGAGGTAAAGCGGTTACCTCAGACACCATATTTGTCAAATATTATGCTCATCACCTTATTAAATTGACCCTTTCTAATTTATTCATGCAAGTGAAACTCCTAAGTCTGTTTCATCACTCAAAGTGAAAATCAGAAGAGATATCAATAGCAACAAAACAACCCTCTTTATGGAAATACATTTTCTAATATAATCAAATTAAATCCAGGAACTTTTAATATCATGGAAAATGCACACACTGGGTTGATACAGCCTTTCTGTTAACACATTTAATGAACCAGAATAGGGAGGAGGGTCAGAAGGGTGGAGAAATAGTATGTCAGGGAGGAGGGAAAATTTCCTGGGGTTCTAATCATATTTTTTTAAACACCGAATAGCCAATAGGGGTTACAGCTTTGATCGAAAGCCCTTTACAAAGTATAATAACATAAAGGGCCACAGAGCATGCCATAGTCTATGAGAAAGAAATGCAGGCATTTTCTCTTTAACTTTGCTTGCTCTGGAACTTGAAAAACTGTTTCAACCCTGATGGCAAAGCTGGAAGATGGGATTTGCTATACAGGAAAATTATTAGGCACTAATCTTTCCTCTTGAATTATTTTCCAATAATAGCTATTGTTTAATGGACCTATTGCTGGCAATCTGGAATATTACATATAAAAGGGAAAAATATCTTTCCTGGTCTTTTTGCTGACAAGATTAGAATTAAGTTAATAGCCATCTGATGCACCTAATTTTAACTTAAAATATTGTTAATTCTTCACAGACATAGCAACTTAAATTTTTCTGTCTTGACCAATAAACACCAAAAAGCACGTTATGAAAAAGTAAGGAGTAAGGAGGAAAAGAAGTGGACTGTAAAAGGGAAGAGGGAAGATTGTAAAAGGAAGGGAAACGAAGATAGCACCGATTATGTATCTGAAGAAGCTGGCTGATTAGAGCACCGCTGAACAAGATTTCATTATGAACTTCTTTATATGATTTTTTTCTTATCTTACAATATTTCTTTGACCATTTCATTTCCATTTTCCAAAACCTTTTATTTACCCAAAGGCTAAGACATAAGGATGCTCTGCCCCTCTCTTTTCATTCCTTACTTCTATTAATCCTTCCTTGTTCTTTCACATTATTATTGTTCCTTAAGTGAGTCGTAACAGTGCCCATGCATCTGAATACAAAAAAAGCTCCTTTTCAAGACATAGATTCTGGTTGCGATTCTCTTGTGATCCTTTCCATGAGTGAAGGTAACCTTCATAAAAACAATATTTTATTTCTTTAGAGCTAGTTATGTCCTGGGCATAAGGACAGATTCTCATAAGATGATTGATCTAAAATTCCCTTTAAGAATATAAAGGACTTTATAAGTTCAAGGGAGTATATTAATAGCCACAAAACAACCATTCACCAATGAGATAAGAAAAAATTCTTAACTTTGCTGATTTTTACTTAAGATTCCTAACATTTGAGTCCATTGAGGCTATATCCAAAGCCTATTCCTCTGGAAAATATTATAGGATTTTTAAAATATGGCTACAAAGAGCAAACGAAGATTTGAGTCTCCAGAGAAAAGTTCTATAGATTGAACGCTGCATAGAAAACAATTTATTCACCTTAGGAAGATGAAAGGATGAAAAGACCCTGAAGGGTAATAAAACTTACCCATTTTTTTAGAGCCTCAAGAAGCTGTCTTATCAGTCTTGAAAGTTGGAAAGTATTTGCAATCTCAAAGAAAATCCTAAATAGTGTCCAAAGAAAATGTCTACATAGATTTTTAAAACTTCGCTTTTTTTTCATTATCTCTCCATGACTTTACTTGAGAAAAATTTGTTCAGAATTATGATGTCATTATTTTTACATCTTTGTTCTACATTAAAATAAAATTCTTAATAATTAAAATATAATTACCATGTATTAAAGTTCCTAAGTCATTTTGTAAAAACAAAATGGCTTTCATATTTGCAAAATTTGACCTTAAATAACTTTAAACTCTTATAATTTTGTTTCAGAAAATCTTTCTCAGTGAGTACAGCTAAATTAATAGGCAACTATTTGGTCACTAAGTGTATATAACTTGTTAGACCATGACATGGAACAAAATCATAAAGATTTAAATGCAAAAGATAATGATATGGCAACTATAAATGAAAAAAAAAAAGAAACAAGAAGATGAGTACAAAGAAAAGGAGAAATGGGGAAATAGTTTGTAAGGATCTGAAGAAACAAAGAAGGCAGAGTTTGACCATGAAATAGGCCAAGGGTCCATAGGTATTTGTCATCATAGAATTTAAGCTCTAATACAATGAGCAATTTTGACCTCCCTGTATATAACCAAACACTCTCCTTGTACTTTATTCCACCTGAGAAAAGAGTAAATAAAATGATCTAGAAGTCCATATATATACTCAACCATTCTCAGGTGCTGAGGTTTTGCCATCTGTGGGATAATTCAACATGGGTGCAATGCATTGCAAATTTTCTCAATAGAAACCAGGATGCAGTAGCATACTGATGGGAATTTCTTGAAACCCAATAAACTTTATTGTCAAGGAACATTGGCTCCCACTAAAGAGCTGCTGCTGCTAAGTCGCTTCAGCCGTGTCCGACTCTGTGTGAGTAGACTCTGCCATAGACGGCAGCCCACCAGGCTCCTCTGTCCACAGGATTCTCCAGGCAAGAATACTGGAGTGGGTTGCCATTTCCTTCAACTAAAGAGCGAGTGTTGGTCAGATTTTGTGACTTAACATAGAGTCTATATTCTATGGCTTTAGAGGGCTAGCAAAAGCCCAATGGGCTGTGAAGAAAATATATTTATAGTACTTATATCTTACTATGGCAATTTTTACTGATACTCAGAATTATAATGAGAACCAGCTTAACTCTTGCCAATCAATGTCAGAAGCAATGGGATAGGAATGAGGGAGAGAGGGTGTTGGAGGCAGGGTGGTAGGGACTAAACAGATATTCTCTGAAGTATGTTTTATGGCGCACAAAACCAGATAGACATGCTCTTCCTCTTTGCAAAATATCTCTTTGATCAAATAAGTTTAGGAAACACTGTGTGTCTCACACACACACACACACACACACACACACACACACACACACAACCTCCCTGGAGATTAAAAATTCACATTAGCACATAGTAAGTAAACACATGCCAATACACATAGTAAAGGCTCTAAAAACTCCCTCAAGGCGTAGCATTTCCCAAACATTTCTGTCTGCTGATTTCACTGGCATATTTGGAAACAATGCTGTTGAAGAATGTGGTTTGATCTGTGGGAGCCATCTAAGATGTTGTGTAAGCAAAATGAAGGAAAGGGTAAAACTTTCAGCTATAAGAAGAATAAGGCCTGAGTATCAAGTATAAAACATGGTGACTGTCATTGATAACACTGTCTTGTATAAATGAAATTTGCTAATAGAGTAGAACTTAAATGTTCTCACCAAAAATGAAAAAAGATAAATATGTGAGGTGACGGATATTATGTGTAAGCTAACTAGATGGGAGATCCTTTCACAACGTATACGTATATCAGATCGCCATGATGTACACTTTAAATATCTTACAATTCTATTTATCAATTATACCTCAATAAAGCTGGGGGGAAAATGTAGGGTGAAATGGAGTACACAGGTAAGAAATCACCTTAACAGAGGCGAGTGCTTTATTAATTTCAGCCTAATATTGCAAAAGTAAATGCCTGAAAAATTCTACACACTAAGGATTTTTAAACTACCTTTTGTGTCTCCCCACTAAGTGGCCTCCAATCCTGGCTGCTCATTAGAATTGCCCAGGATCTTTTTAATCATCAAAAGAGAGTCTGACTTAATTGATTTGGCTGCAACCTGAGCATCAGCATTGATAAACAGTTTTTACATGATTCCAATGCTGTCTGGTTGAGAATCACAAATGCAAAAATTTTTGGAAAATCCATTTTGAGACCAATGAAAATGTTTAACTTATAACTAAAGGCTTTTGATCAGCCCAGCCGGCTGTGGTGTGGCCTTGTGTAAAAGGTATTTGTAATTGATGTCGGCTTGGAAATCCTCTCATTCAATGCTGGCTCACCACCAGCCTGGTTCTCTGCCTTTATATTCTGTTTCCTTTTGCTTTAATACATTAGCCCTCTTGTTATGCTCTCTCCTTGTCCCCCCACTGCCATCCCCTCTTGCCTTTTAGAAAGGCGTTTTTCTCATGTTGCCCCCTCTCCTGGCTGTGAGGAATCACTCACAGATGAAAACAGCTTTGGTGGTCATGCAGCTGAGGATAATTGGATTTGGAAGCACCCACCATCTAAATGCATACAGGTCAACATAAGCTGCTTCCTTCTTAGCTACAGCAGGAAGCCCAAAATAGGAGCAATTATCATGAAAGAAAATCTCATACTGCTGCCTAGGGGGCAAGCAGCCCCTCCCACTCTCCAAGCATCTACTACCTTTTATGGGCAATCTGTTTGCCTCCTAACTGGACATTCAGGCGGTGCATAATAAAAGCAGGGTTCTGTCTTTATGGGTGCAGGTTGTTTTGAATATACATGTAAACTTTTTACACCAGCATCCAACTTTCATTATTGTTGTTAAAGGGTAGTTTACTGTTTTTTCCTCCAGGCAACAACTGTATTTAATGAAATTGTAGATTTGAGTGTCAACTCCCTAAAACAGGAAATGTGGAACTGGAGTTTATCTCTATTTTTCTTTCTTTCTTTCTTTTTTTTTTTGTGGAGTGGATATGGGCAGGCATGCTGGGCGGAGGTTGTGGACTACTGCTATAGGAGGTAACCTTGAGGGAATAATTTTTTACTTTTCCCAAACAGTTCTGCAAACATGAAACACCAAAAATACAGAACAAAAGCAAGTATCTATTAAATGCATATGTGAGAAGGAGGGACTGAAGGACCTGAGGAACGGGGAGGGCACGATGAGGTGAAGTCTGGCAGGAAGAGGGGAGAAGGACACACTTGGGATAAAACACTGTGGGCTAAGTTGCCTTCATCTACAACTCTGTTAGTAAATAATTTCACAAGTGCTCTTTTCTTATTCTTGAAGCCTAGAGACTGACAATTTTGCTCAAATCCCGATAAAGTGATTTATTTAAAAGTGCTTCTTTCCAGAAAATCCACAAAATGGAGTCAAATAGTCTCTTCTCTACTCCCACCATCAATTTTTGTTATCTATACCAGCAAGGGAGTGATGTTTATGCTTTTTCCCTCCTGTCTCCACTATGTAAAGAAGAAATCTGTTTTTTATCAAGCACTCAACTTTTTAAAAAATATCATAGTATAAAACATCAACATACATAAACTGAGATAACTTCTTTAAATGAGAAAATCATCTGTATATAAGAAAATTAATCATCTTTCCAGACTGAACCCCCAAATTTAAGGGGTTGAAAGTATAATATATAATCATCTGTTCTTATATCTGAGAAGAACTACTGGGACTGATATATTTCAGCACAGGATCTCAAGAGTCTCTTGAATTTCTGAACCAACAAAAAGAATTAATGCTAGTAGTCTATACCTCTTTCACATATTGTAAAAGCACTGATTTCTTTCCATATTTTCATAACAGGTTGCCTACACCATATTTTTGTTTTTCTATCACTTGGTACTTTGTTCAGTTAGCGGGCAAAAACCACTTTATCTAAGAAAATTCTACCAAAACTCTATCATGACAAATCAGATGAGAAGAGGTTCTGAAACTTCGGCTCTTTGGCAGACAAGGAAAGAAACTGGTCCACAGTGAAAGGGATCCTGGGTAAAGCTATGGAAGCTAACAGCCTCCTCAGACAGCACTTCTCATCTCAGCAAAGGACATGAAATAAATGCTTTACTCCTTCTAAAACTCGGACATTTTAAGTATGTATTTTATTGAACTGATGAGATGTAGTGAATAAGGGAATAATGAACTAACATAAGGGAATGATGTTATTATGCATTATATATCATCATCATTCAGTCGCTCAGTTGTGTCTGACTCTTTGTGACCCCATGGCCTGCAGCATGGTAATATATAACATCATTTGGAGCACAGCAGCCTTTGAAAGGGGTGTCCCAGGTGGTGCCAGAGGTAAATAACCCTCCTGCCAATGCAGGAGACATAAGAGATGCAGTTCTGATCCCTGGGTTGGGAAGATCCCCTGATGGAGAACATGGCAGCCCACTCCAGTATTCTTGCCTGGAGGGTGTCATGGACAGAGGAGCCTGGCAGGCTACAGTCCATGGGGTCACAAAGAGTTGGGCACGACTTAAGGGACTTAGCACACATGAATGGCAACCTTTGAAAGGGCACCATGGGAGACCACGGCCAAACAACGGAGACTTGGCTGTGATTTTCATTCTCACCAAATCCTGATCTAGATCTCCTGTCTGTGTCAATCAAACAGAGTCCATTTTTTATGCTCTCTCTAAAAGAAATAATAAGAATCATATATCCTCCCTTTATTTTTCCCCTACCTTATAACTGGTCTTCATCAGGCTATAAGGAATTCAGTAGCTCAGGGCCACTTATCCATAGCTTTTGCTGCATTTGAGAAGGCAGGCCATGAGGGAAAAACAATAAACTACATTCTATTAATTTCCACATCTCTCATTGCTCAGAAATTATGATGACAGCATATCAAATAAAACTCCTACAATGCAATCTTTTATTTGACTCAAGTCAAGGGGTCCACAGTATCACCACATCAGCCCCTTACCAGTCTGCTCCTATTGATAATTCATGTTCTATCATCCGAGAGAGCAATGGTCTTGCTGACAACATAGTATCCTCCATGAATTCATTTTTACTGGCAAGATTGCATGAGGCCAAGTTATGGGAATTCTAAAATAAAATAGACCGGAACATCAAGAAATATCAACCCATTGAAGGTTCTTGGACAGGGAAATAACAAGAAAGAAAAAACTTGCTTTTGAGTGAATAACCTGGGAGTCATATGTAAATTATGACAAAATGGAAGATACTGTTATAAAAGATAAGAGCTATAAATAACGTATTGCAGGTATAAGTGAAAATGAAGAATGCAGAAAGAAGAGAGAGTGAATTAGGATGGTTTTAAGAGAAAAATACTTGGAATTTAGGATCTGACTGGATCTAAATAAGTAAAGACATACACACTTCTAAATTGACTTCAAGAAAAAAGACCGTCAAGACTGGGGGAATTTTGATGCCAAAAGAGAGAAGTTTAAAAGAACGTTTGCTAGAGATATGAACTTGACTTTGGACATGCCGAGTTCAAAGTAAAGGCAAGGTACATGAGTAAATGTATCCAACAGGTGCCTGGTGACTCTGAAGTGACGCCTTTGTGAGAAGGCAGGGCTGGAGATGGGCATGGAGGAGATAAAACATAGAGGTGACATGTGAAGCTGTGAGTGGATGAGGTGGCCCAAGAGTGAGTGTGGAGGGCGTTTCAAAGGGAAGAGGTGCCAAAGAAGAAGGAGGAAAATGAATCTGGATGCAAAGAAAGATAAGAGTGCAGCACTGGGCAGGTCAGAGGACAAGAGACTCTAAGGGCAAGGCAGATGTGATGTGGGCAGAGCAGCAGCACAGTAGTTACTGGATCTAGATTTTGGTTCTGGATCCGCCATTTTACTAACTCTCACAGACCTTCTCTGAGCAAATTATTTGTATGCAAAGTAAGGCATTAAGACGAGCTTAGCATTTCCCACAAGTTGTTCCACAAAAGATTTTAAATCTTACAGAAAGCAAATGAGGTGTCCTGTGTCCAAACACACTTAAGACATGCCTATTTAAAATATTGTGAGATAGATTTTGCTTATTGCAGGAGTTACCATAATTTTTATAATACTGATATGCATCACGAAACTCCAAAATGAGAGACACAGTGTGTAATGTTTCTGAAATTATTTGACAAAAGAAAGTGTGTGTGTGTGTGTGTGTGTGTGTGTGTGTAGTAGCACCATTTCATAGTATCAATGGAACTTTGGAAACACTAGCCCAGAAGATTTCTAATGACTCTCCCAACTCCAGAATTTTATGACTCTATCAGGCATAGAATCTGATTCTTGAAAATCTTTGTTTAATAACAATACATAGCAATATTAATGCCATCATTAAATGTTATCTTTAAGCCCAGAAATATACATTTATTATTTAAAAATCTGTTTCTAATCCATATTTATCAGTGGTAATCTATACTATCAAAAATGACACATTAATATAGTTCTCCAAAAGAATTATGCTTTCAGAAACCTGCAGCTTTTTTATCAAAGGAGAGATTTTTATTTGATGAGGTGATAAATGTTAACCAATCCTACTGTGGTAGTCATTTCACAATATATAAGTACACCAAATAATCATGCCATACACTTGAACTTACACAGTACTCTATGTCAACAATATCTCAGTAAAAGTTGTGGGGGGGTATTTTTGTGCACACTAGATAAAAAATCCACTTTTTTTCCCCTCAAAATAGAGGAACCTTAGAACTGTTACATATTATTTAAAATTAAGGGGGGGGGGAAGCATTTACATGAAATCCATGATACGTTTATCTCTGGCTCTAACTCTGAAAACAAGCCAACTAGCCAATCTTGCCTGACTACCCCATTCAACAGAAGTTTTTTTCACTCTGTCTACGCCTATTCTTACTGATTCATCACTCATAGTTTTCTTGTTTGACCCTGTTTGCCCATGTTGCTGACCAATCCCAACTCCCCAACAACAACACAGCTCAAGTCAAAGTAATAGTTTCACTGAACTGTGATCTTTCAGTCTTTATTTACAGATTAACTTGATTTTTAAACAAATTTTATGTGCATAGGAAAAATATCAAAGGATATTAGATCAAATGTTAATCATAAAACTATTAGTATTTCCTATTTCTACTGCTGTTATGCTTTTTACAACTGAAAGTTAGTTGATGTACAATAATATATTAATTTCAAGTATGTTACATAAATGATTTGACATTTGCATACATTATAAAGTGATCACCCTGATAAGTTTAGTGACTATGTATGCCCAAAGTTACTACATTATTACTGACCAGATTCCTTCAGTGTATATTCTATTCCTCTACTGCTGTTATTCTTATTTCTGTTATAAGTATTTATTTTTATTAAGAAATCATTTGAAGCTTTGCTACATGGCTTCCCAGCACTCAAACAGGTATAGCAATTAGTATGAAGATCTGGGAAGTGGGACTAGAAATTTATAGTTGGTTCCTCTGGCAGCAGTGATGTGACAAATAACAGGCTGACATTAAGAGAGGTGACAGAAAAAGATGCACACGGAGGTCTATCACTACATAGGAATGGATCTTCATTCAACATGACAAGTGTGGCTAATGAGGAAAAAGGTTAAATATAATGCTATAGCTTTGTATGTTAAACCACAGGAAAATACACACTATATTTTATTTGAAAAAACTTAATTCAGAATAGTAGGAAAAAAACAGATTAATGGTTTGGCCCACAAGAGGGTAAGCTTGAGTGGTTAGGAAAATGATAGTGTACGAAAAACCTCTCCCTTTGTTGCAGAATAAATGATACATCGACATCATTTCACGTGAAAATGTACTAAACAATATTACATACGGTCAGATATCTTCTACTGTTTTTACTAAAATGTTAAAGTCTGTTAGCTTTAATTTACTGAAATGAAAATCAGCAAAGACACATTTTAAATTATTCGACTACTGCATGAATTCGACTACTCCAAACAGGGGAAGCAGCGCCCTTGGCTATCACGGGACAGAAGGCTACAATAGCAAGGTGGGCTATCTGGCGGTCTCCTAGGAGGACGCACTGGCCATGGCATCCCCTTTGTGAACTATTTCCTAAACTTTTCTAACAAAGACGTAGAAAATAGAAGACATATTTAATGAGGAAATCTGGGGAAATCTTAACTTTCTTAATTCTAACTTTACAATTTAATCACTTTGAACTTCAAATGATACTCTGACTCTTCAAAAGATTATCATAATTGTACAGCTTTCCTCATTAAAGTTAGAAAACCTGAACCAATTGTCAGCATTAAATTAGCTCTATAAATTTTATTTCAATAAATAACTCAAATATTAGTATTTCCTGACTCATAGAATATATATATATATTTTTCTTTCACAAAAAGCATGTGATAGAAAACATTGCCAATTTCTGCACTGGCTCTTTTAAATGATAACTTGTTTAAAGGGCAGGGTATTTTTGAAATCAGACACAACAATGCCATCACATAAAAGTGATTCTATATTCAGTTATACCATCTTTTGGACAAATGAATTAGAAACATGAAACTCGAGTGACACTTTCATTTCCCTTCTGAGTCAAAGTGTGTCTGGTATTAGATCTCAATGTAGTCGCTACAGCATCCGTACAAATGTAGGTATGAGGTACCCTCACTTCAACACTTCATAAACTAAAGCAAAGTTGGTCCTAAATTTTTAACAAAACCTGAACTACTGTATACTTCTCTCCAGTTTAAAGGAACCTGAGAGTACAAAAAGTTCCTTTCAGCTTTCTCTCAAATAGGGAAAGATTTTAATAGAGAAAGTGATGAATAACAATGGTCACATTGATTTCCTGGTAAGTGGTCATTTCTCTCTCATTTTTCTGGCACAATATGATTGTCATCCTAATTCTATGTCCTAATGCAGAAATGCCGGTTTAGGATTTCTCCTTTTTGGAGAAGAAGGGTATAGACGATGAAAACTTTCAGTATAAACAGTTTACTTCTCAAAGAAAGCCAAATGAGCACACATTACAAGAACACATAATCATTAGCAGTGTCTCTCTTAGAAGAGGGAAAAAAAACCTTGGGGGGAAAAAAAAACAAAAACCTCTTTATTAGAGTAAAGAGGATTTACAATTTGAGATGACACCTGCCATCCTAGAGTTACAAAGGACAGAGAGAAAAGCATTACTTGAGAAAAGCACACCAAAAGATCCTAAGGCTCTAGTAATGCTTAAAATCCAAAGTAATTATCTCATATCTGAACCAAGAAACAAAAACACGTGATGTGTAGAAGCTTTTAATATAGCAGTATCTTCCCAGTTTCCTGAAATTTTGAGGTGAGCTTTGTCTCTATTTTCTTCCTACAAACACTGTAAAGCCTTCGTAATCTTCCTGTGACCTACCATCCTTCATGAGCTAGCTTTTCCTGCTTAAATAAGTATTCTGCTTTGCTAACTGGACATGGGCTTTTGAGTATAAATAACCTACTCTATTGTTAGATTAAGTCCAACATCTCACATAGGGGAAAATTACACACTGTTCAAGGACCTGAGTGAAAATTATTTTTATTGCATACTCTTATTTTTTTCAAAATGGCACATATAATCCTCACTGTAAATAGATTACATAAAAAGAAAAATATTGCTTCTAAAATCTCATTTTATTTGGACTCAGAAAAGAAATATTTATACGTTCCCATAGTATGCTCAACTTTCTTCAAATAACTTTTGATATTCTAAAATTTAGTTTTTGTTATAGCAAGAATATTCTACCACTAAACTCAGAAATATTTTATATTTATTTAACTACACACTGTGGCTTCCCAGATGGCTCAGTGATAAAGAATCCACCTGCAATGCAGGAGACTCAGGTTCAATCCCTGAGTCAGAAGATCCCCTGGAGAAGGAAATGGTTACCTACTCCAGTATTCTTGCCTGAAAAATCCCATGCACAGAGGAGCCTGGTGGGCTACAGTCAATGGGATCACAAGAGTCGGACATGACTTAGCACCTAAACAACAATAACAAACTACATATTATTTAAATAAAGAAAGGGGACATGTATCTTTCTGGTCAAAGCATAGCACATAAAGCACACATTTCTTTTAGATTAGAGTCACCATGCAAGGTTGTCTACCAGATGGAGCAGAATCAAGCCATATAGATACACAGTGGTAAATGACTCCATTGATTCATGTCTTTTTCACAAGACACATGAAGAAATTTTCCATTGGACTGGGGTTAAGCAGTCTACATACATAGGTCAATGGAAAAGCTTTCCTTGGTTTTTGGTCTATCATTCTGTTGGCCCAAGTCTTTCTTGATTATTAGACTCTCATCCCATTATCCCTTCAAATCCTACCATAATCCACATATTCCAATATTCAAATTTCATATCTCTAGATCTGTATTTCCAGCTCTGCAAGATATACAATCTCAGTTCCATTAATAATTTCCTTTAAAAGTATTCAACTTATATATAGGAAGTGAGAGAATTGAGCCAGAAACAGAGATGGTGCTAATGTAATATAGTGGATATGATTTTAACTCAGGTCAGACAACCTTGTTTTACATTCCAATTTTGTTGCTCACTCCTCATGGTGCCCTGGATGTGATCATAGCACCTACTTCACGAGGTTAATTTGTGGATAAAATGAATGATGTTTAGAAATGTTTGCCACTGTTCCTGGCAGTGCCTAATTATGCTGTAATTATAATTAACAGGGCAAAGTTGTCATGTGTTATACTACGAACAAACCTGATAATAATAATACCAAAATTCTATCAAGTGAATATTTTGATTCCTTAAATCCTGAAGTCTCATTAGAGATCTGAGTTGGTGCGCCTATGAATTTCCTTTAATTCAGTTCAACAACAATGTAATACCTGAGCATTAACTATTTGCACTGTGACAGATGATAGAGAATAAATGGAGAGGGAGAAGGAGAAAAAGGACAAGAACTGACATAAGAGAGGCAGGTTCGATTCCTGGGTCAGGAAGATCCCTTGGAGGAGGGCATGGGAATCTGCTCCAGTCTTCTTGCCTGGAGAACGTCATGCACAGAGAAGCCTGGTGGGCTAGAGTCCATAGGGTGGCAAAGAGTCAGACCCAACCCAATGTTGCATGCGCAACATTCATTAAGTATTAAGTTAGGTGTTAGACATTATGCTCAGTATACATCTTGGCCGAATAGACTGAAAAGTCATCAAGCTGGCAAGTGGTAAAGCTAAGATTTGAACTTGAGTTCTCCTGACCTCAGTCTGTATTCTTTAGTGAAAAGGGCAAATAAATAAGCAACTATCCATAAGATCGTATAGAGTGTACCAAGTACTATGGAAGATTGGGGAAAGGGTGATGAATTTCAACTTGGCAGAACTAGATCAGACAAAATAGAAGAGGTGACACTGAGTTTATTAACACTAGGGAAAAATAACAAAATGCAATAAAATATTCAATATTTATTTAATGATTACTATGTGTACTATTCTAATGTTTTATCCAGGCAACATATAGATAAGGGTGAGAAAATGTATTTTGGCAGAAAGATCAGACTCGACCCAGAGCTGAGACAGCAAACAGTAACCAAAACAATAATGTGAAGCAATTACCCATCAATTAAAAAGAAATAAAAGTTTAAAAAAAGATGGAACAGTGCACTCAGTGTTTGTATGCACAGGGAAATGACAGTGATGAACAAGAAATGCAGGTTAAGGCCAGTGTTTGGAGCACTCTCTGGATGCTGTGCTAAAAAGAAAAAAATGGGTTTTATTCTAAAGAAAAAAATAGAATCAGGCTAGGTTTCTTAGCAAAAGAGTCATATTAATCAGATCTAATGCTTTAGAAAAATAATTAAGTTAGAAAAGTAAAAAATGATTGGAGTTAGTGTCTCCAGAATAAACAAATACAAAATAAATTAAAAATTAAAACACACAGTGAGATTACTCAAATAGCTCAACTAAGAAATGAAAGAAATTGAGCTTTTAAACTGGGAGTATGAATGAATCCGCCAGGAGTGGATATAATAGGCCTTCTAGAAACAAAATTGACAGTATTTGATAGATTAATGGATACCAACAGTAATGACAAAAGAGAGGTCTTCAAGATATTCAGGTCATATCGCCAGTAAGTAATGTGTCTATAGTTCCAGAGACAGAAGAGAACCAGAAACAACGATAGATGATGGAGAGATGAGAGGCCATTGGTCGATGGCTATAGAGTTCACAGTACTTCCACATAAATATATATATGATGGATATCGTAAGTATACACAGTGTATGTAAAATGTGAGGGTGAGGATTAATGAAAGGTGAGGCTGTTCAAGGAAAAATTTCAAATTCTTATGAAGGAGCTAGCAGTGAAGAACTGGGTTAGCCTGAGAGAAACTGGATTTTTCATTTTCTTTTTAAAAAGATGAGAATAAACTTCTTTTTATCTAAGAGAAAAGAATCAAAAGGAAAAGGGACATATTTTTGAATATCCTAGACAGACAGTGACAGAGCAAGATTTAGGAGAAAGGGAAACAGGCCTTGATGAAGAGCATAACAAGGGAGAACCCAGGAAAGAATATAAGTCTTGGTTACCTGAGGCAGAAAAGAAAGTAAGAAAACTTAGCCAAGACAGAGGCTATTTCCAGCCATTGATGAGAAGAGTTGATGGGTTTTAACATGTGTGTGTGTGCATGCACAGTGTAAGTTTAATCATTTTGCTTCCTCTACAGCAAAGCCTGAGATGAGTTCATTTGTAACAAGAGGGAAAGTCAAGTTGGGACAGAAGCATGAAGGAGGAAATAATGTTTGAAATTTCCCCTTTGAGAGATAGATAGATATTGCAGAACAATCTTCTGGCTCAATTTCAAATGCTGGCATTCTAAATAGCAGAAGAGAGATTTTTCCTCCATCATTAGCCTATAATTCTGGAGGAAGAGGTTTTCAGTTATTTCAATGCCGGACATTGCCTCCTGCCTGTGTGGAACAGTGAAAAGATGAAAGAACTAAGAATAGTTCTAAGACATTTCTTAAAATAGTTGAGCCAGGAATCTAAGTTTAGTTTACAAGTCAGCGACAAGAAGGAAGGAGGATGGATAACAATAATAACAAGGATGACGATAGTGGTGGTGGCATCACTGTGTAGCTTTTACAGCGTGCTTGGCAATGTTCTATGGATTAATTCTTCCATTCTATATAAAGTCACATCATGAATGCAAAAAACAAGTTTATTTCCTAGCCAGATGTACACTCCACATCACACTCGCATTTTTAATATGTTTTACTTGCAAATGCATTTGTGTGTAACACATCATTTCCAAGACACATGGGCAATTTGTTTTCACTTTTCTAATTCACATTCTAGATGGCTCCAGTTCAGCACTGGAAAATTTAGCTCATTTTCCAAACATTACATTAACGCATGATGTAGGAAGTAAACAAGAGTTGAAAATAAAATCCTCTTGGATATTCTGTTGTTTTAAAATCTGAAGGGTTCAGTAATCCTTTAAATCTGTAATCACTAAGAAGACATCCATTGTCACTAAACCACATGTAGCTCTCTACAGAAACCACATAATGCAAAATTCTCCAAAGAATAACTATAATTAACTGTGAACAATAATGGATCTTTCTTGTTGCTTAGATGGCAAAACATCTGCCTGCAATGCAGGAGACCCGAGTTCAATCCCTGGGCCGGCAAGATCTTCTGGAGAAGGGAATGGCAATCCACTCCAGTATTTATTCTTGCCTGGAAAACCCATGGATAGAGAAGCCTGGCAGGCCACAGTCCATGGGGTGGCAAAGAGTCGGACACAACCAAGCAACTAAAACTACCACTAAACTACTATGAACAATAATAGTACGTTACAAGGCCACTTATACATGCATGCTATTTTATTTGACATCATAGAAGTCTTTATTCTCTTCCTCTGAATTGAAGTTATAGCAAATCCAATCACAGTAATAAAACTACCAGAGGTGAAAAGGAGTTATCTAGTATGTAAAAATATTCAACAAGATGCATAAACATCTTTGATAAATATTTGAATTAAAGCTGGCCTTCTAGGCACGTCTATCATGAAAAATTTAAAACCTTCAAATAATCTTTAAATTGATCTAGTTTAACATGATTATTACAATCACAAAACTACATATATAATCTCTATATGTTGATTATATCACTAATATTAGAAAATATAGTACATTTCTTTGAAAAATTTTACATCTTATTGAAGTCATCACAGAGAAAATTTACTTAGTTATAATAATTTATACAATTTTGAATATCTATGATATTTTTGTTTCTACTGAGCTTTTCTTCTTTTCCAAAACATTATATATTTTAAATTTAAAGAAAATGTGCCTGCTTTTATTATTATTTGTATATATTTTTCTCCATAGTAATCTTTTCTATTCCCATTGCTCCTTTGTGAGACTTTTTTTTAACCTTAATTCTATCTGTGGTATCTTTAGATCCTTCTATTTTTGTATTTTGAAATTCTTGGGGGCCTCCATAATTTTCAACTAATCTTCTTGCATAAGATTAAATTTAAATGCTTCCTTGTAATGACATATGATCTTTAATAAATGATGTTATAGCTTCTAATGTATTCTGTTGATAATTATCAGCGGCACTTTAATTTTTGTGGAATTTCCCTCTCCTTCTAAAAACTAAGAAACTAAAATGAGCTCAGGGGTTTAGATGACTTGTTCAGAATCACAGATCAAGGAACAAAGATCTCCTGATACTCAGAACCTTACCCCATGAATCAAACACATAGAGAGGGCTGTATCCCAAATCTCCCAGCCCCATTCCTGAAGACCTCAGTCTACTTAAGGCTAATTTTTAAAACCTATCTAGGGTGGCATTTGTAAATTGTCAGAAGCTTGAGGAGCCGCTGTACAAAAAGCCTTGATGTATAAACATCTCCGAAACAGGCAAATGATAGATAACACAATGAGCATTTTTTATCTTCCCAGCTTCAGCCTTTTGCTAGCTTATAAATTTTTTAGAGGGGAGCTATAATGCTATTGAATTGATGACAGCAACAGACAAGAATTTGGAGGCAGGAAGATTCCTCCAGACAGACATTCCCCAGACAAACTGATAGCACTTAAGAGTTTAAGTGACACCTCTTCTCTAAAATCCCTAGAACAAAACCCCCAAAAGCCATCAGATCTCTTGGCATCAGGTGTGAACTGAATGAAACACAATTCATCCCTCGGATTATACCATGTTACCCTATAAGCTTCTTTGTTAACAAATCATATAGAACACAGCTCTGCTTTTTTTCCTCTGGAAAGTAATTAGGCAAAATCTTTTCTCTGATTTTCATTTACCTTTGACTGAAAAACAGCTGCCTGCCCAGAGGAATTTTCCATTTGATATTCAGCATAAGAAGTGTCTTTCTTTTATGTCAATTGAAATATATCTTTTCTTTTGACAATAACTTGGACATAAATACATATTTCATTGAAATGCAAATGACTAATGTATCAGAAGAAAATGTATAGAAAATACACATGCCTTTGTATGCTTTTTAATTTTTTGCAATTTTTAAATGTCACTTTCCATTTACAGTTGTTACCAAATATGGTCTGGATAACACCAAGAAATTTTGCTAATCCATCACTACACTGACTTTTTTTTTTTACACTGACTTTTAAAGGGACTGAAATGGGACACTATGTGCTATGCTTAAATTTATCCATGGTCAGTAACCAGGTGGCCAGAGGTCCAGCACGCCCATAAGCCACGCTGAAGGCCTAGCACCAGTTGCTTTTCTTGCTTAGTCACAGTTTTCTCCTTTTTAACACTGATGGGAGAGAACTAGGTGTTTTCATTTTCAGACCCTTTAGCATCCTATATTGTATATTCAGAGATAATATATTCCTAAATATTAATATATTCTTATATAAGCTATGGAAGGGACCAGTCTGGTGGATGGCCGAATGGCTTGCCAAAGTACCTCTGGCCAGATGGGAGTTTTATGTCAAACTGATGCAGCCTTCTCCTGATTCAAAAAACTCACAGAATTGCTGGAACTGCTTCAAAACAACTCTTACCAAACACATTTCGATGAGTTATGTCTATGCTGATCAGAAACATATGGATTGAATTTTCCTAAGGTTTAAAAATTAAATGCAAAGAGCGTAACAAAATAAATTTTTCCAAAAGTAAAAAATTAAATCATGTAAGATGCAAGAAGCCGCTGAGTTCTTCCCATTCTATACTGGTTCCCTCTGAGAGTGGCTCCTTGGCTACCCATCCTTTTCTTTTTTTTCCTCAAATTATGATTAGGGGATTGAATATTCAGTTATTTTTATTTTTGTTATATTAGCTGGTGTTGGAGGAAAATCAGACTGAAATTCATGAGCCCCACATGTTAGCAGTTATTACCAGTACTCCTTTAGGTAAGATGACCTTGCTAACATTTGTCAGTAGCCTTGAAAACTTGTCCTTTGCTAGAGAAGAACCAGGTCAAAGAGGAGAGATAAACAAGATCTATCACAATCAAAGATGAATGACTCCAAGTGCAGCCCTTCCCAAAAGAGAATTAGGACAGGGAGGATGGTGGGATACAATGTCTAGTATTGAACCAGTCAGTACAGTAGCTTCCAGCCATATATGGTTACTTTAAGTTAGTTTGACTTACATTAAAAATTCAGTTTATCAACTGCAAGAGCCACATCTCAAACTCTCAACAGACACATGTGGCAGACAACTGCTCTAATGGACGGGACAGATATAAAACATTTCCATTGTCACAGAAAGCTCTATTGACCAATGCTGGCCCAGTATAATGCCTAGCATGCAATAGCTGTCATATGAAAATTCAAGCCACAAATTATAAACTAATAAAGACATTTTGAATAGCTAAGATTATTTGAGTAAAGTTTGTTTTCAAAGAAGATAAATTTCCTTTTTCTACAGATTTTTGAGCAATTTTAATATATACACTATGTCAGAATAATCACTATGCTAATCAGTTGATATAATTTAAGCTATTAATTACTATAAAACATCAATTCAGCTACATTGTCTCTCAATTATCATTAAAACTATCTTGTATTTATATAATTTAATTATAGGAAACTATTTAGCATAGAAAGCATATTCATTTAACCTTCACAGAACTCTAAAATTAAGGATTATCATTTCTGTTTTATAGGTATGGAAACATGTTCATGGAACCAAATGATGCAGTTACACAGCTGTATTCAAGTTTAGAGGAATCAAGGGATTATCCATAACGTGTGCATGCTCAGTCACTCCGTTATATCTCACTCCTTGTGACCCCATGGACTGTAGCCTGCCAGGCTCCTCTGCTCACGTAATCTTTCAGGCAAGAATACTGGAGTGTGTTGCCATTTCCTTCTCCAGGGGATCTTCCCGATCCAGGAATCAAATGCCTACCATATAATAAGGGCCTAATAAATATTGCATTTTTGTTGTTGCTGCAGTTATGATGAAGAGAATTATGGCCTGAGGTCACCTACTGTAATAATTAGTATTCAAAGATGGCTCCCAGTGAGGAATAAGCAATGAATGAGCTTATTCATGTGTGTGTGTGTGTGTGTGTGTGTGTGTGTGTGACAGCTGCTCAGTCGCATCCGACTCTTTGTGACCCCATGAGCTATACAGTCCATGGAATTCTCCAGGCCAGAATACTGGAGTGGGTGGCCTCTCCCTTCTCCAGGGATCTTCCAAACTCAGGGATCGAACCCAGGTCTCCCACATTGCAGGCGGATTCTTCACCAGCTGAGCCACAAGTAAAGCCAAAGAATACTGGAGTGGGGAGCCTATCCCTTCTCCAGTGGATCTTCAAACAGGGGTCTCCTGCATTGCAGGCAGATTCTTTACCAGCTGAGCTATCAGGGAAGCCTGAGCCTATTCATGCCTTTATGTAATCTACTTACATACTGAATACTGGACTGACCTGTGACTGCCTTCAGCCAAAAGAATGTGGTAGAAGTGACACACAATTCTAGTTTCGAGCTTAAGCTTTTAAAAAGGCCTGACAGCTTCTTCTCATGCACTTTTGCGAGCCTTTAAGCCAACTTGTAAGGAGTCTAGTTAACCTGATAGAGACATATGGAGAAACCATGTGGAAAGACCACAGAGAGGGAAACCATGGAGATTCTATAAAGCAATAAAGGAGCCTCACCATCTGATCATTCTATCTGAACACAACCTTCCAGTCATCTCTCCCAAGACACTGGGACCATCTTTCACGTTCTAGCCATGGCCACCACTTGGCCACAGTCACACAAGTGACCCCAAGTGAAAATCAGAAGAAGAGTCATCCACTGAGCCTTAGCAATCAATAGAAACATGAAAAATAATTAAATGTTATTTTAAGCCAGCTGGTGGTTAAGTGGTTTGTTATAAATAACCAACAAATAACCAGAGCACCTAATACTTGCTGTAAAACTACATATGAAATCTTCAAAATCATTGTAGTCATAGATAATATTTAGGTTTCTCTATCTATTGTCTTCTATTTGATATGTTCTCATTTATTATATCTGTCAAATATATTTCATATCTAATTTTTTCTAACAGATTCTTTGCTATGTTAAAGTAAATCTACCTGATTTACCATTCATATAACCTCTTTCTTCCAGTTTTACATCTTTGATTCACAACATTTTCATTATCTGTGATATTTCCCTTCTTCATAGAGGTCAATCTCTTTTCACTTTCTTCTTCCCGGAAGCCTTCCTCTACTTTACTACTATTTTTCCATGGCTCACATACACACATTTTGAACCACATTAATGCACTGATATATATTTATAGTAGATGGCTTATTTAGCATTAAGTTTCATATGTGCCTCAATCTGATTTTGTCTTTGAAGAACAACAATGTATACTTTTGTATTTTTATGCAGTACTCACTATATCACACAACTCTATATATAGATTGTCTCCCAGGGACAGACTAACATCACCAAGCTCTAGAAATGGCTGACTATAACACCAATGTCAGTTCACTAACATAATAAGAAAAATGATTTTCAAAGTAACATCAGTAGACTAGAATGATTTTATCACATTATGGTGGTTTTAACCTATAGGCAAACAACATGGGAAGCTAATTATAATCAAAAGCTTGCTTATTGAGGGTGAAATGTTTCTTAATACAATTTGATTGTATTATGGAATCTATCTAAGAGAATCTCATATATCCATAGCCACAATAAGCTTATACCCATTGCCTAGCCATGCAAGTTCTCAGGTCAGGCACACTCTTTCTACACTGTATTAAATAAATACTCTTCACTGGATCTTTATTCATTCAAAAATAGTTATGAAGCATCAACTATATATCAGGCATTAAGGATAAGAAAAAAAAATATGACCTAAGGGGACAAAAATCCTCATCCTAATGGAAGTTACATTTTAGGAAAAGTTTCTGACTTACTACTAAGCTCTCTAAAATAAATTCTAAAAAAAAATTTTTTTAAGTATGCTCATATGTATAAAGCTATTGTTTTCTATATTAGAAAATTTATATTTTACCTGGAATTCTGAACCTATAAAACTGTCAGAATAAGCAAATACCTACTGACGCTGAGATTAAGAACTTCAGTTTGCCAGATGTGTAAACGGTTAGACCATACTTCTCAGGGCATGAGTGTAAAGCATTAAATCCTTGTATTAACAAGAATCATTATAGCCCTTTATTTCAAAAGTGATTTAGAATTTTTTAAATAAATCCAAAGCAACCATCTAGTGCAGTCTATATTTTCTGATACATCCTTAAAACTAATGCTCATTTCTACAAAAATCACCAAAACACCTAAATGAAAGGAGAACTTTATTTGGTTCAACCTAATGTTATCCCACTGCTGTCAGTTTTTATGCCTCATCATCACCTAATAGGGAGCAAATATGCTATGCCTCTGACTAACCTAATAAGGTATCCAAGGGATTTTAAAAATATTTAACTGGGTTTGGTAAAAATCCTCCCCCCACCCTCACCCCCTGCTCTCTAAAAGTATAAAGCCTTTAGTCTTCAGTAATACAGATTGAAGCACCTGAAAATGTCTATAAACACATTTTCCCTGCTTATCTAGGGTTCTCCTCTGTTCATTGGGATCAATGTTTAGATTGTTTTCAGAGAGGGGACAGCACCTTGTCAATGCCTGTTACATGTCAAAGGGTCATCTGAGCTTGAATCCACCATTGGAGCCTGGAAGGAATGCATTTACTTTTAACAGGCTGAAGTTTGGGCCTGTGAAAAATTATTATGTCAAGGTATAGCCATTTAAGGAGGGTTAGTGTAAAGTTACTCCACCATTAGGCCTATGAACTGAAGTGATCAGCACTTCGAGAAAACTCCTAAGTATTAATGGAAACAGGAAATGATGACAAAAGTAAATAACAAAATACCACCTATGGTATGATGTTAAAAATAGTGCTATGGAATTCAAAGGGTTCACAAATTTGAATTACTAGATGTGGTTCCTAAAAGTACTCCTCGTTGTAACTTTGTGTTCTTCCCTAACAAAGACCTCGATAATAGAGATATTTTATCAGCATGTTTATTAACATCTTTCATTTACTATTTTATAAAAGTACAAGATTCCTTTTAGTAGCTCATTTTAGTCTCCTTTACACTCCTACTTACCAATTCAAGCACGTGACACATATCTCTTTGCTGAAAGATTTGCTACAAGGCTTTGTTCTTTTAATTGGAGAAAATTGCTTTGCAATGTTGTGTTGGTTTCTGCCATACAATAACACGAATCAGCCATAATTAAACATATATCCCCTCCTTATAAACCTCTCTCTGCTCTCCCCATCCCACCCCTCTAGATCATCACAGAACATCAGGCTGGACTCCTGTGTTATACAATTTCTCACCAGCTATCCATTTTATACGTGACGGTTTATATATATTGCTGCTACTTTTCCATTTGTCCCACTCTCTCCCTCCCCAACTGTGTCCACAAGTTCATTTTCTACACCTGCATCCCCATTCCTTCCCTGCATAGAGGTTCATCAATACAATTTTTCTAGATTTCTTATATATGTGTTAATATGTGATATTTGTTTTCTCTTTCTGACTGACTTCACTCTATATAATAGGCTCTAGGTTCATCCACCTCACTAGAATTGACTCAAATTCATTTTGTATTATGGCTGAGTAATACTCCATTGTATATATGGACCACATCTTCTATATCAATTCATCTGTCGATGGACATCTAGGTTGCTTCCATTTCCTGGCTATTGTAAATACTGCTGCAATGAGCACTGGGGTACATGTGTCTTTTAGAACTGTGGTTTTCTCAGGGTATGTGCCCAGCAGTGGTACTGCTGAGTTATATGGTATATTTATTCTTTGCTTTTAAATAATCTCCATGCTGTTCTCTATGATGGCTGTAGAAGTTTACACTCCCACCAACAGAGTAGGAGGGCCCCCTTTTCTCCACATCCTCTCCAGCATTTCTTGTTTGTAGATTTTCTGATGATGGCTATTCTGGCTGATGTAAGAGGATACCTCATTAGAGTTTTGATTTGCATTTCTCTAATAATTAATGATGTTGACACCTTTGCATGTGTTTATTGGCCATATGTATGTCTTCTTTGAAGGAATGTCTGTTTAGATCTTCTGCCTATTTTTTGATTGGGCTGTTTTGGAAAAACTCAAGAGTATCCATGATCAAATTCATCAACCTGGTCAGTGAAAAGTTATGTGTGGCTCAATTACGCATTAGAAAGAGCATAAAGTCAGACATTTATTAGCTGTTTCTCATAGGATAGGTACTTAAATTCTGTTCCCTCATCTACTAAAATAAGTATAACAATACTACTTCAAAAGGTTTTTATCAGAGGGAATGAGTGTGAAATGTCTCTAATGTTGCCAAATCCACAAAGGTTAATTACATATTTATCACAGAACTGTATGAAAGAATAAGTCATACTAGAAGTGAAACTGAAGAAATTCAAAGCACCCAGAATACTTAATATTAATCATCGCCATCATGCAACTCCACCAGGTTTCCCCTCAGGACTAAAAGGGTCACCATTCCATACTAAATCATTTTCATTAAGTGCACAAGCTTCAGGGGCTAAAAACAGTTTGATTTAGCAATTCAAAGGCAAAGGTACAAGGATTTCCTTAAGGTATATGTAAACAGGGAGTTAAGCCAGGAGCTCTGTAGGCCCCCGGGGCTGGAGCTTGCTTGCAAATGAACACATCCTTTGGACAGAGAATGCAGTAGGCAGTACAGTGTGAGATGCAGTCTTGGGGGAGTTCCTGATGGTCAGGTTTCTATAGCCAAAAGAGTGTTGACAAAGATTTCCGAACAGCAAAGGAACTGGGGCAAGGCTAACATCCATTCTGGTCTGGTTGGAGGGCAGTTCTTTACAAAATCATGGTTATGGCTTAAACGGTTTTCAAAAGGCAGAAAGCTGAATGAATTTTATGTTCCTTTCTTTTCTATTATCTTTCTAATATATCACCTAAATCCTTACTGTTACAGTCCCTTCCTCATCACTTCAGTGGAAAGAGAACAATCCAGAATTGGGTGAATTATTCCTAAGAAAGCCTGACCTATACAAAACCTAGTAAAAGGATTAGCATGGACTTCTTGCCTGCTGCGCTTTTATTTATGCACGGTTCATAAAGGCGCACTGCTGATTCCCATTTAGCTTGTTATCCACTCTAATCCCATTATTTTTCTGCTACTGTTGCCTCACCCTCAAATGTTCAGTTTCTGTCCTTAGGATAGTTTTCTCCTCACAAGTGAATCGTTCTTTACTGTCTCTATCAGACGTCATTCAACTTGTCAAAGGCTTTTTGAAATGCAATGTGCTTTCCCAGGATTTCACTTTCGAGGTACAGTGAAATGCCTACAAAGATCTGCACAACTGACAAATAAAATTATCATCAACATCTGCTGAATAAACATAAGGCTGCTTATGGCATTATACAGATCACAGTGGATAACACAAAGGCACGTAATGCACTGTCCTCATGCAAACTGCCTGGTGAGGCCTGGTGGGCAGAAAAGACAACCACAAGTACAAAGCCATATATGGAAGTCAAGAAAAGAGAGTGCACTCTGAGAAGAAGCCAAGGTAGTTAAAGCCTGAAAGGAAGGTTAGGCTGTTTTTGAGGGTGAAAAAGGGAAATTAAAGGGACAAGGGCAAGGGAAACAGTTTTAGCAAAGACAAAATATTTCTGGAGCTCATTTCGGTCATAATAAGAGAACTAGGATGCCTGAAATCAAGACTATACCCAGGGGTTTAGAGAGAGAAAACGGAGAGTAATGGACTTGTGCCACATTATGGAGAACATTCCACACCAGGTCAAAGCAGTCAGAAGTATTCAACAAGGTCATAGTGTGTGGTAGTTAAAGTACAATCCGAAAAGATGAGTTCAAATCCAGGCATTGCTACTAACTGGCTATGACTCCTTGGGAAAATTACTTGCATTTATTTCTCCAGGTGTAAAGTGAGATTCTTAAGAGCTTCCACTTACAGAGAATTCTTGAGTATATAAGATAGTACATGTAAAATGACTACTCCCATGAGCACGGTGGTGGCGCGAAGGGTGTTGATGACCAAACATGCCTGATCCTTGTCATCAGGGATTTAGGGAAAAGGAGTTTGGATTTATCCAGTTAGATGAAAGAAAGCAAATTTTTTATTGTTCCTTTTAAACAGAGAAGCATCATGGTGAAAACTAACTTGGAGGTAAATAATCTAATAATCTTGTAGTGGAAAATTTACACAGCTAAAGCATATACCTGCCAGGGGTCTGATGGCAGAAACAGGATAATGAGTTTCTAGTTAAAAGTTATGAAAGATCAAAACTCTGGATTAAAAGATATGCCATTCATTTGCATGTTTGGCTGGGATCTGAAGTAGTAAAATAGAAACATTATTGTTATAAGGGCAAATTTTCTTTCTGCAGGATTTACTGTAGATTGCTCAATCTTTATTTATATTCATTAAAGAAATGAGAAATCATTTACTGATTCATGCCTTAGAACTCCTGAGATTTAACAATTGATTACAACAACTTAGCACTAAACCACTTCTCTCAAGGCCAAGGAAAACTCAGGCAACTCAAAATCATATCTATGAGCCATTAATTAAGCAATAAAGATAATTAATGGAAATAACACTGAGCTGAAGCTCAGTAGCTGCAGTAGGAGTCTTACTATTCCCATTATAACCTTGTAAAAATTCCACTATCTAATCTGGATCCCAGATTCTTCAACATGAATAAATGGAACCAGAGGTACTCAAAAGTCCTTCCAGTTCACAAATTCCAGGATTTTATGATGTAATTCAAAGAGCTGGTCATTCCAAACTACTTTGGTAGAGTGTTTCATTAACATGGTCTCTTAAAGCTTAGCATAAATTTTTTCAGGCATTTAATTAGAAGGCTGTACTCAGTAACATAGAAGATACATATAGAACACAATATTTTTCCTGTGGTGCGTGGGATTCAGCCATTGTGAGAGCCTATTGCTAGAGTTTTAGGAATATTAAAAGCCCTATGACATCAGGCTGTTAGGCTGAAATTGATCATGGTGGGAGAATTTATACCCTGCAAATCTGAAGATAACACAAAGTATGTTTTGTACTTTTGTCTGTCTTTTCTGGAGAGTCAGTTGTTAAACATTTATCAGCATATTATGTGGAATAAGTAAATCAATATTATCAAGCAACTAAGGTTTGTTTCGCAGTTTTTGAATTATGATTGGCTCTGTGATAAAAAATAGTAGGAATTGTCTCGAAGAGTAATTCAGAACAAATAAAGTACATTTAAAACAAAGTGCCACATGATGTCAAAAATAACAAAACTACTCTTCCATTTTATCTCTTTCCTATTGTCTCGAGATAATTCTGATTTGTATAAATGAGTGCTGCCAAGAAGACATGGACCCTTGTTCTATATCCCAGCTGGAAATCACAGTCAAGACAGCTAGTTCTTAATAGAGTGACTTGTCCTCAGTGGGATGTCCTAGAAAGTGGGTTAGCTTTAAACAACATCAGGGGTAAACAAGAAAACTCACCATCGCAGCACTGCCAGTGGTTTAACAGCAACCCACAGAGAGAGCTAAAGGCAAGCATTACTCCTAATAAATACCCTGATACTGAATTTAAGGGACTCTAAATTTGGTTTGCAAGATTGCCAACACATGTTACAATGCTTCCTGGGATCCAGCACTACCACAGAATCATTCTAAAAGGAGCCAACAGCAGAGGGTGAGAGAAGAGCTTTAAATCTGGATATAATTTCTCATAAATGAAATAAATGTGTCTTTTTAAGGATTTTTGCATGCCTGTTAACAAAGAAAGAGACACTGCAGATTTACAGGGCTAGAAGCCTGAAGTTCCAAGAGTCTTTGTTTGAGAAGAGTGAAATGTTCGAAGACAACTCACTACAAAATCCTGCCAGGACCCTTAAGATGATGATTAAAATTTGCTTTGAAGAGAGTGACCAAGTACAATAATCCCAGGACGATTTTATCTCTTGATTCTTTTTATTTTTCTCGCTGCTTTTTGTTAAAATGTGTATTGTACAATAGCAAGAACAACAACAAAAATAACTGACATTGCTACTACTTGGCACGTCATCTGATGTCTGGCAGTTTAAGCAATCTCAGATTGTGAGTGTACATTCAGCTGTGTGTGTAATTTTTAGAGAAAGTTTTTAAAGAAAAATTGCTTAAGGACCTAGAAAAATCAAAGTATATATCCTAAAACATTTTTTTTTTCTATCAGGAGTGTGAGGTATATATTCTCCCATTGTATTCAAAATGGAATTTAGACTTAATTTCCCATTGCTAAGAATCCATTCAGTTCAGTCACTCAGTTATGTCCAACTCTTTGCGACCCCATGGACTGTAACATGCCAGGCCTCCCTGTCCATCACCAACTCCCAGAGGTTACTCAAACTCATGTCCATTGAGTCGGTGATGCCATCCAACCATCTCATCCTGTGTTGTCCCCTTCTCCTCCTGCCTTCAATCTTTCCCAGCATCAGGGTCTTTTCAGACGAGTCAGTTCTTTGCATCAGGTGGCCAAAGTACTGGAGTTTCAGCTTCACCATCAGTCCTTCTAACAAATATTCAGAACTGATTTCCTTTAGGATGGACTGGTTGGATCTCCTTGCAGTCCAAGGGGCTCTCAAGAGTCTTCTCCAACACCACAGTTCAAAAGCATCAATTCTTTGGCACTCAGCTTTCTTTATAGTCCAACTCTCACATCCATGCATGACTGCTGGAAAAACCATAACCTTGACTAGATGGATATTTGTTGGTAAAGTATTGTCTCTGTTTTTTAATATGCTGTCTAGATTGGTCATAACTTTCTTTGCTAAGAATAAGGCCTGTAAAATGAGCTAATCACTCCTTTATGGCCCTACCAAGCCACATCTATTAGAACTACTAGTAGTAGCAAATTTTGAAGGGTAGACCATTTGGAAATCACCAACATTTATTAATTAGTTCCATTAGCATTCTTAGGAAATAAAATGACAAAAAGATTTTGTACCCAATGGAAAAAAATTTAAAAGAGTTGGTGAAATTTAGCTTGAAAATTAATGTTGATGTATTATGCCTTACCCATAACTCTATTTTCTTCTTATGACACCTATGTATGCTGAATCCATAAGAAAACATTTCCTGAGATAAAATAAATAAAAGGGCAGAAAACTGTCTTTAAAAGGAAGGCATCAAATCAGGCTTTCCAAATGTAACCTTGTTCTCTTATTGGTGTTGGTTATTGTTACTATTATTATTATTCTTTATTAACATATGAAAACAATGTGGTGACATACTTTTAGCAGAAAAATTAGCGGTTTCTCTCATACTGACATAAAATTATTATAAAACATGAAGTCTCCTCTAATGCTTATGAAAGAGAATTATTGGTTGTGTGTAGTGATTTTCATTTCTGTTGGAGTAGTTATATCTGTCAGTTGGGCTGGGGAAAAAAGAACCATTTATAAAGTATAAATGTTCACTTTGAAATTTTCATGCAAATTTGGCAATGAAAAAAAACCTGTAAACAATTTATGTCTAAAGTATAGGATTCCTGCTGCTGCTACAAAACAAAAAAGTAACCACAACTAATGCATTATATACATCACACTAACCAAGGCTGACAGTGCTAGGATGGGGAATCAGACATAATCTTATTATTTGGCTATAGTTTGGACAGCTTCTAGGCATGACTTAAGAAACAGAATTCAAAACATTATTTTCTAAAATGGCAGCTTCCCATTCAAGCTTCTGTTTCCAATTTTTCTTCTCCCTCACACTCCACTCCTCTCCCTGCTCCCTTCCTCTCATCCTCTTCTTCCTCCCGTGGTTACCTCCTTACTTTCCTCCTGACTTCTTGGTCAGCTATTTCTGAAGTGGTAAAATACTTCCTTGGGATTTCCTGTTTGCCTATTAAAAACCACATGCAAATTATCTCAGTATTATGCTAATCATGAAAGGTTGGGTGGGATGAGTGACTCTCTTCACATGTAAATGTGAATGACTCTCTCACATGTAAAATCATTGTTGTGAAGGGTGTGGGGCCAACTTTTTCTTAAGTGAGTTTACCAAGAGTCATTATCGAGGAACTAAATCTTTGGAAACATTTATACAAAACATGGTGATAGTGGAAACCAGATGCTTTCATTTCTATTACAATGCTTTTGGGAGTTGGGCCTTTTTTTTCCTTCTTTTTTTTTTCCCCTTCTCTCCCCTGGTATAAAGAGCAAGTTTCCACACTTTATCATGGACATGTTGCAGTAAACTGTGTCAAAGTCTGCTTCCACTAATCGGTGGCTATTATTAATATCAATGGAGAAGAGCTATAAATTCCACCCTGACATGGCTTCAGTGGTGTGAACCCCTAGATCTTCTCTAATCCCAAGATTAGATACTGAAGTGCCGTTTCAATTGCACGATATTATCACATCCTATCACTTAGTCGCATTTCAGACTGCAGCATTTACTGACAATACTTTCCAAGCTGTTGCTAAGTTGTGAGCACTCCAGCTTATCTGCTGCTCCTTTTACAGCCTTAACTAGCAAGACTCTCTCAGAAGAAGTGTCCTGCTAATAATGCCACCAAAAACAATCTGCTTGTTTTATCCCCTTTAATACAAAAGGTCCTTGATAGTCACAAACACTTACTTACTCTCAATCACTCTCAGTGAAAGAATCAGTCTCCTTTTATCTATTAATTTTTTGGACCTACGTTAATTCACATCCCTGTTTCTTTCTCTTTGGATGTCTTACTGACATCATGAAAATCATGTGAAGATGTGAGGAACTCTTTGTTGCTATTCATGGCCTTTTTTTTTCTGTGAAAGATTACTTCATGTTCATCTCTACAGTAGGAATGATGAATTAAGCACTTTAGAGAATTAAGGAGAAGTCAGTCTCTTTACTGTAACAGACAACAAAGACAGTTAAAATAGCTTGACATATTTCACGAGAAAATGTATTTTTTCATCTGAAAATAGGACTTTCCAAAGTTTCTGGATCATCAGAATTTGGTATATATGTAATTTCATACACACAAAACACTGGGTAACATTGAATCTGCTTGGCACCTCCACTTGGATAGCGAGTAGAGCTAAGTGCTCAACAGGAGCAAAAGTGAACAGCAAATTATCTGAGCAAACCACTCTTTGGCAATATTCCCAACTTAGTTCCTAGCCACAGCAGCCCAATGTCTTCACTGATGCTCTCTCGTTTTATTATACATCCAACTCCTGAACAGATCCTGTGTGCCTAACACTCAAATCCAACCACTCCCTACCACCTTATCTCCTCTGGTCATACAAGCCAGTGTATGTCCTTACAAAAATTTTTGCACTCACATCTTGATTAGATTTTAGTCTTTCACTCTTCTCCCTTTAAATATTTTCTTAACAGAGCATCCAGAGTGATTCCTTTATAAAACACTTCAGATTATAGGAATCTTATACTGAAAATTTTCCTTGGTGTTCCTTCCCAAAAGTGAAAAAAACAACTAGATCCATCATTGATTACTTATGTTCATCTCTACAGCAGGAATGGTGGATTAAGCACTTTAAAGAATCCAGGGGAAAACCAAAGTCCTTACTGTAACACACAAAGAAAAATAGCTTGACATAACTGATGAGAAAATACATTCCATCAGCTGAAAATAGGACTACAAGACTGCAAAAGCTGGCCAGCATTTCCTGCTCTTTCTCATTCCAGTGACCCAAGTCACTTTGCTGTTTCTGCAGCACTGTGCCCATGCGCCCTCTCAGGCACTTGTGCTGTTTGCTGGCATCCCAGAAGCCCATGTGGATCACTCCTTTGCCTCTTTCAGGGCTCTACCCAAATGTCCTGTTCTCTGTGATGGGTGGGGAGAAAATAGGGTGTTTGGGTTTGACATGTACACACTGCTATATTTAAAAGAGATAACCAACAAGGTCCTACTGTTGAGCACATGGAACTCTGCTCAGTATTCTGTAACAACATGAATGGGAAAATAATTTGGAAAAGAACAGATACATGTATATGTGTAACCGACTCACTTTGATGGACACCTGAGACTAACACAACACTGTTAATTCACTACGTGCATGTGTGTGTTAAGTCACTTCAGTCGTGTCCAACTCTTTGCATCCCCACAGACTATAGCCCACCAGGTTCCTCTGCCCATGGGATTCTCCAGGCTAGAATAGTGGAATGGGATGCCATGCCCTCCTCCAGAGGATCTTCCCAACCCAGGGATCAAACCAGAGTCTCATATGTCTCCTACATTGGCAGACAAGTTCTTTACCACTAGCACCACCCGGGAAACCCTGCTAATTTACTATGCTCCAACATAAAATAAAAATTTTAAAAATTAAGCTTTAAGCCCCACATCTCTCTGTATTCCCTTTCTTCAATTTCATTTTTCTCCTTAGAACTTTTCACAATCTGTTATATATTTTATTATTTACTATGTTTATTGCCTGACTCCCCTCACTAGAATATAAACCCCATGAGGATGCACATGTAGGTCTGATTTATTTGCTGCTTTGTTCTTAGGCCTTAGAAAGTGCCAGGAACATGCTGTTGCTGCTAAGTCACTTCAGTCGTGTCTGACTCTGTGCAACCCCATAGACGGCAGCCCACCAGACTCTGCCGTCCCTGGGATTCTCCAGGCAAGAACACTGGAGTGGGTTGCCATTTCTTTCTCCAATGCATGAAAGTGAAAAGTGAAAGTGAAGTCGCTTAGTCGTGTCCGAACATAGAGGTACCCAATAAATACTTGTGGAATATTTACATCTCTGTATCTATTGATTTCTACTGAATGTCATCTGTGTTTGCCTAGTAGCATGATATTTTTGGAGGTGACTAGAATTATTAACATTAGACTAGACCTTGAAAACAGTAAAGTATAATTTTATTCATTTATTTAACCCCATAAAATTATGATTATCTATTGATTTTATTAAAGAAAAATAACAAAGAATCTACATTTTATAAGCATAGTATTAGTTTCCTTAATCACAACTAGATAATTTAAAATTAGATACAATATATACAACTAGATACAATAGTCCACAACAGGTTATATAATTCTAGATGTTAAGATCTCTGTATATACTTGATGTGTTTAATGATAGGTTGTAAAAGTTGAAGACAAAAACAGAAGTTTTTAAATCTCAACATACATAATAAATAAATTGGAACAACTAGAGATTCCTAAAAACAAAATACATTATATTGATCCACCCACAATATAACTTGATCTCAGGGACTTTAAGATACTTATGAGTAAACTTCAAGGGTATTTGCATTTAATTACTGAATAAACAAGTGTAGCTGGTATATAAGCCAGGGACTTCTGGTAGCACTTTGTCAGTTTTCTTTGATCTCTGGAAGTTTTAAGTCCTTTTCCAGACTTTAGCTAATTACTAGGGACTTTTGTCCCCTGCTCCACCTGCTTTTCGCTTTGTTCAATCTCACCAGTTGTTTTGTCTGTCATTACACTGACTTTGGCATGAAAGCCAGCTCCCTGTCAGTGCGTACAAGAAAGTAATCCTTTTTGATAGTACTAAAGATTTTAGAGGGGCACACAGCGAAGTCTTATCACAGAGCATGCAGTTTTCCACCATTTTTCTGGTTCTTCTCTTTTCTTTCCTCCTCCACTCCCTTCTCACTCTTCCTCCCTTCTAGAAACAAAGCAAGTCTTCTCTGCAATTCATGTTTAGTTGACTCCTGAATTTTTATGTTTTGTTGCATGAAAACATTCTGCTTGCTTCTGGGACTGTCATCTACCCATTCAGACTAGTGAATGTCTTTTCTGAAATAAAAAAACATTTCTATCCACAAGGAAAAATGCTAGTTATAGCTGCTAACATAATAAGTTAAAAATTAACTTCCAAGCAGTTCATCTTTGTAATGATAAGCAGCTTATAATGGTAAGCATCTTATAATGATAAGAGGAATTGCTCTAGTAGCCTTCAATAAAAACAGCATTTAGTTCCTACTTTGCTCAGAAAGGATTATATGCAACTTGAAAATACCACAGCCTAGTTAATTATTATACTACAAACAAAAGTAAATGAGAAAATGTGCAAAGGGAAAATAAACATAACTAAGATGAAGCCAGAAATAGGATTAGTATATTAAATGTCTACTGAGAAATAACCAACAAACTTAGATCTGGTTTTGTCAACCATCATTTCAAAGTGGGAACCTAGTCAGTCTCATAATTCAGTTGCCGTAAAGTTAAAAAAGAAATGTTTCTCAGAAACCCAACTAATTATGGCATAAAGATTTTTTTAAAGTCTATATCTTCATTAAAAAGATACTGTGTAATGAGGTAAGCAAGTTCTCAAAAATATTAGAATAAATAAAATATGAGTGTAAAAGAGTACTTCAATGGCATAAAAGCTAAGGGCACTTCAGTTCAGTTCAGTTCAGTCGCTCAGTGGTGTCCGACTCTTTGCAACCCCATGGGCTGCAGCACACCAGGCCTCCCTGTCCATCACAAACTCCCAGAGTCCACCCAAACTCATGTCCGTTGAGTCGGTAATGCCATCCAACCATCTCATCTTCTGTTGTCCCCTTCTCCTCCTGCCCTCAATCTTTCCCACCATCAGGGTCTTTTCAAATGAGTCAACTCTTCACATCAGGTAGCCAAACTACTGGAGTTTCAGTTTCAACATCAGTCCTTCCAATGAACACCCAGGACTGATCTCCTTTAGGATGGACTGGTTGGATCTCCTTGCAGTCCAAGGGACTCTCAAGAGTCTTCGCCAACACCACAGTTCAAAAGCATCAATTCTTCGGCACTCAGCTTACTTTACAGTCCAACTCTCACATCCATACACGACTACTGGAAAAACTATATTTAATAAAAATAAATTTTTGAGGGAAATAGTCAATTCACTGATTTATTTTCCACTTTAGTAGACATGGAGTGTCAAGGAATGTTCCTTTCTTTTATTTCAGTGATTAGTGTTATTATAATCATTGTACAGTCTTCTACAAGCAAGGTAATACATTATTAATTTATTCTAAAAAAAACTATATTAAAATTTCATTCTTTAATTAATTGCATTATTTGAGACTTGAAGTATCTGATATTTTAAGAATATAATCTTATGCTACAAATACAAATTGAAAGGAGAAAAGTCATTAAAACATAAAGCAAAAATTGATTTTATTTTGATGAAATACAATTAGGGGATGAAAAACATAACTTTTATCAGATTTATGTCTTAAGCCAAAAGCGTACATTTGGCATTGCCTCCTAAATGTGAACCTTTTGTATGAAAACATTGTTATCTCCCATGAGGGATGGAATGAAAGAGGGGGAATAAAAATATGTGTGAGGCATCTAAGAGTCTCTGGATGAGACTAATTTAATGATTGAAATATAATCAATGGGAAACATATGTACTTATTTCCCCTTAAAATTCATATTTAATGGAAAAAATGACCTTCACAGCTGACAGTTTATGATGTGATGTCCTCCCTTTAGCTATGTCCAATTTTAATTTTATTAAAGCCATGTTTCTCTAGTAATATGCTTTTCCATCAGATAACATAAAATACAAAAGTTTAGAAAGAACTAATGGGAAAATAGAATTTATAATCCTATCTCTAAGTTTGAGGTTTTTTTTTTTTTTTTGCCTCCCACAGTGGATATATGCAGCAGGTGACTGAGAAAGACTGTATAAATTATTCTAAAGCTAAACTGGAATGCCTTTACCAAACTCCTCTTTCTCAAGACTTCTTCATAATAGTAACAACACAGAACAAAAAGGAATAAACCAAGGCTGTCATTGAATCCACTGTCACAGTTGTTTAATACTGGTATCAGTTCCTTGTCTCATTTTCTCTATGCCATTGGGTTTTAAATATTTGGAATATGAACCCTAGATCAAATTCATGGTCAGTAGATAAGAGTTAAGCTATTAACACATGTCTAAAAAAATGAAAAACAGATGTAATTGTGTTGAAGGACAAAACATATTAGAGGAAACAAAACCCAGATCATCTGAATAAAGGACTTGCAGGAAAAGCAGAAGCTATTTTTTCAAAAAGAATCTTGAAGAGATTCTTCCATCCTAGCAATTAGAAGAAAAGAAAAAGAATTAATAAAAAAGAGTGTAAGAATTGGGGCTGAATCATGGGGAATAAAGGAAGATCTATTTGTGAACAGTTCTATCAGTTGACTTCTTTGTACTCATTCTTACCCACAAAGCTTGATTGACAAAAACTAGTGGTCTGAGAGGGTTCCCTTTTCTCCACACCCTCTCCAGCATTTATTGCTTGTAGACTTTTGGATAGCAGCCATCCTGACTGGTGTGTAATGGTACCTCATTGTGGTTTTGATTTGCATTTCTCTGATAATGAGTGATGTTGAGCATCTTTTCATGTGTTTGTTAGCCATCTGTATGTCTTCTTTGGAGAAATGTCTGTTTAGTTCTTTGGCGCATTTTTTGATTGGGTCATTTCCCTATATGCAAAACAGAAAAAGAGACACAGAAGCACAGAACAGACTTTTGAACTCTGTGGGAGAAGATGAGGGTGGGATGTTGCGAAAGAACAGCATGTATACTATCTATGGTGAAACAGATCACCAGCCCAGGTGGGATGCATGAGACAAGTGCTCGAGCCTGGTGCACTGGGAAGACCCAGAGGAGTCGGGTGGAGAGGGGGGTGGGAGGGGGGATCGGGATGGGGAATACGTGTAAATCCATTGCTGGTTCATGTCAATGTATGACAAAACCCACTGAAAAAATTAATTAATTAATTAATTAAAAAAAAAAAAATAAACTAGTGGTCTTCTCAATTGAATAACTGAGTCATTAGCCTGGGGAGATGCAAGCGTGGATGTTAGTGCCTCAACAAAACCTTGATAATTCTGCTGAGGGGCACTCAGTCACCAACTCTGCTCTCCTACACAACATGTAGCCTGTCGGCCAGCCAGTTCTACCTGAGTATTCACAATTTCCACACCAACCTCTCATTTATGAGACAGTCTATCAGGAACATACCCACCTACCCAGAAGAAAGAGCTATCTGAAAAAATAAATTTTTCTTTCATTTCCAAATGTCAGTATGCAAGTAAGAGTTTCAAGACATCGGGACAAAATCCATTTGAAAATCTATAGTTGGAAAAAAAAAGAAAATCTATAGTTGATAGGAGAGGGTACAGCTCCCTGTTGCTAGTTGAGCCAATGAACTCTTTTCCTGGTATTTTTGCAGATGTGGCAAAGAACACTGTCTGGGTCTATCAACAGTCATTTGGGTATGATAGGTGGAGAGGCTATAGTTTGTACTCTTTCCAATACTCTTTCCAACAGGGAGAAGATAACTCTATCATAAGAAAAAAGGAAAAAAAAAAAAAAAGCAAAGATGAGACACAAAATTTTGTTGGCATCCAGATTATATTCTATTACAGTTGTCTCTGAATCTCAAATACGTCTATGCTTTGCCAGCAGTTTAGCACTCGTATAATTCTATAAATTCCTTTGTTTTTCAATAGCTTGAAAATACATCATAATGTTTGAAAATAATTACTGAATACATTGCTTTTATAAATTATCACAGTAGACATATTTTGTGACATGATATGACAAGTCATAAAACCAACCAGAATTTACTTTTTAACATATATTTTAATCATCACACAATTAAGACATTCTATACATAGTCCATGTATAATGTCACCCTGCTTATTTAACTTACATGCAGAGTACATCATGAGAAACACTGGGCTGGAGGAAGCACAAACTGGAATCAAGATTGCCAGGAGAAATATCAGTAATCTCAGATATGCAGATGACACCACCCTTATGGCAGAAAGTGATGAAGAACTAAAGAGCCTCAGGATGAAAGTGAGAGAGGAGAATGAAAAAGTTGGCTTAAAGCTCAACATTCAGAAAACCAAGATCATGGCATCTGGTCCCATCACTTCATGGCAAACAGATGGGGAAACAGTGGCTGACTTTATTTTTGGGGGCTCCAAAATCACTGCAGATGGTGACTGCAGCCATGAAATTAAAAGATGCTTACTCCTTAGAAGGAAAGTTACGACCAACCTAGACAGCATATTAAAAAGCAGAGACATTACTTTGGCAACAAAGGTCCATCTAGTCAAGGCTGTGCTTTTTCCAGTGGTCATGTATGGATGTGAGAGTTGGACCATAAAGAAAGCTGAGCGTCAAACAATCAATGCTTTTGAACTGTGGTGTTGGCGAAGACTCTTGAGAGTCCCTTGGACTGCAAGGAGATCCAACCAGTCCATCCTAAAGGAGATCAGTCCTGGGTGTTCATTGGAAGGACTGATGCTGAAGCTGAAACTCCAATAGTTTGGCCACCTGATGCGAAGAGCTGACTCATTTGAAAAGACCCTGATGTTAGGAAAGATTGAAGGCAGGAAGAAAAGGGGACAACAGAGGATGAGATGGTTGGATGGCATCACTGACACAGTGGACATGAGTTTGGGTAAACTCCAGGAGTTGGTGATGGACAGGAAGGCCTGGCGTGCTGCAGTTCATGACGTCACAATGAGTTGGACATGACTGAGCAACTGAATTGAACTGAACTGATGCATATTCCAATAGCACTGTTGATTTCAAAGAGGCCTTTGGGACTCAGCTTTTGGAACTGCCTTCTGAACATTTTACAGAAAGCATTACAGTGTTTCCAAAGATTCATGTCATTGAAGGTAAATATCATATTATTATAGATTCCATTTTTATAAATTAATTAGAAGGTGAAATCTTCTCGGGTACATTGAGTATGGCTGGGGATAATGAAGAGCAGACAAATATATTTAGCCTTAGTCATTCAAACCTTAATCTCTCAGAGCTAAGTGTCAATGGCCACCATGATGTTTTGACCATTATACTGTAAATCATTTTTGTCCTTAGTCATAATATAATTATTTGAGTCCAGATTGGATGTTAATTTAAATATAATTATAAAGCAATAAAGAATGCATATTGTTTAAATTAGATAGGTTATGCTGTGTAAAAAATCCCAAATTCTCATAAATACATGTGATTTTTGTGTTCATTCACATTTAGTATCAGATAGTAGGGTTTGGGGTTAAGTGCTCCCCAGCTGGGCCCCACCAATCCCAGTGTGGAAGGTTTTCCTATACCACCAAGCAATTCTTAGATACCAGTTGTGTGTCTTACAATCCAGCTCAATTCTGACATTACCCAGAGCCAGATTCCATGGATTAGGGTCTCATCCTGCAAGACTGCTCCCCTCCTCACCCCACCCCATACACACTTCAGACATCTATTATGCCTCTCACAGGCCAACTATAGCTCAGAGGCTCCCAGGAATTCTTCCTTAGGTTCAATTAATCTGCTAGAGCAGCTCACAGAACTCAGGAAACCAGTTTACCACTAGATTACTGACCCATTGCAAAGGGTATTAAAGGATACAAATCAACAGCCAGATGAGACATAAAGGGCAGGGTATATGGGGAAGAGAACAGTGTGGCACTCTCCTCCATTTCCACATATTCATCAACCAAGAAGCTCTCCCATCTCCAACCTTTTGGGTTTCTATGGAGGTTTCAGTACATAGGAATGATTTGCTAAATCGTTGACCACTGGCAGTTAGTTCAACCTCCAGTCCTTCCCCCTCCCCAGACGTTAGTGAGTGGGACTAAAAATTCCAACTCTCTGATCACTTGGTTGGTTCTCTGAGCAACCAGCCCCCAAAATTAGGCCCCCCAAATTACCTCAGGAATATAACAAAAGACAATTTTGTTGCTCTAATCACAGGAATTACCATGGGTTTTAGGATCTCTGTGCCAGAAACATGGGAAAAAACCAAATATATATTTCTTATAAATCACAATATTACAGGTAAACAGAGTTTCTCTGTTAGAAGCAATTGGTCAAGGGCCAAGATAATGGAGATGAAGGAGGTATCACCACCTTGTAGTTGTACCATTAGAGATTTGATCCTGTTGGTCACCGTGAAAGGAAAGAGAAAAACCTAGAGAACCCCATGTGTCTCTTTCACAGCCTTGGCCCAGAATAATGAACCATTTTCTCCTCACAAAATGCTCACTGGCTAAAAGCAGTCACATGCCTTGCCAACCTGCAAGGAGACTAAGACACGGCCAACTGGACATGGCTGTCTCTGTCACAGAGCCGGGGTCAGGACCCCAAGAAGCCACTTCATGATGATCTTCACTAGTTCCCTATGGTCAGCAATCTTCTATTGTACATCAAGGTGTCTCTTTCACATTATAAAATAAAATTATAAAATTGACTGTTTTTAAAAAAAGTGTGACAGTTATTTCCAATTTGACCTTTCACTTCTGAGGAATAAAGCATACCAATATCAGCAATACCATATTTATGGAGAAGAGTTTTCAAATGAAATTATAGCCTAAAATGTTTTATCTCCTCAAATAGGAAAAAAAATAAAGATTATATAAATGATTTAATTTTATTGAAGAAAAAGAAACACCTAACGTATTTATGTAGGCAATATTTCTATTTTGATTCTATAAACTTAAACTGTACTTGAAGTTTATTTTAAATGTCCCCAAATCAAATAGGTTATTTTCAAACTGACTGGTAAGCAACCTTATTTCTCTCATATAATTGATTTAAAGTAAGTAACTGATTCTATTTGTTAAAATGACAATATGTTTTATATTGTAAATACTATTAAGGATTGAATAAACTGCTTTATAGTAAAATCTTTAACAATACACTGATAAAAGATTTTATTTATTTAAAGTCACTTCTTATCACTTACCATGAAAAAAGATGTTTCAAAATTTCTATAGTGATAAAAATGGGTTGCTAAGAGAAATATATATATATATATATACACATACACATATTTAGAAATTGCTAGCATAGAAAAAATGTTTTTTTCTGAGCTATATTAAGAAACCTGAGTTCTCAAACTGGTTCTGGGTTCTCAAACCCATTTCTCTTGTCAGTAAATCAAGGGTTTGCTGGAAGATTTTTGAGGAACAAACAGGGGACCCTCACAGGAACCTCCCATCAGATCATGTATTTGTGATAGGAAGGCACTGAGAAGTCTTTGAAGGCACTTCTTCAGGGCCAAATCATACTACAGGAGACTCAATCAAGTTCTCTTCATTCTGCGTCCTTCCTTTTCCAAAAACTTTTCAGTGATTTTTTTTAAGACTGCATCATTAATTAGGATAAAAAGCCATAGTAAAACTCATGAGAAGAGATAGCATAGCAGAATAAATTTCAAAAGGAAAAAAATACTTAAAAAAAAGCACAATGAAATATGAAAAAAGTGATTTCACCACAAAAGACTGGTCACCCAAGATATGATTATTTGATCTGGTATGAAGAGCATCATTAGAAATGCATTCTCTACGTCCTAAAACATTTAATAGCATCTTAGCTAATCAATCAGTGTGGAGAATTTTAAAAAACAATAACAAAAATCCAATGCCCGCATTCGCATTCTTATTACATCAGAGTGTCCAAGTATTGATAGAAAACATTCACCTTAGTTTATAGATGTTTTACGGGCAATTGTTACCACAAAAAACTCCATCAGAATAACTCAAATGTCTCTAAAACTAAGTACATTTTTATTTAGTATTTGTTAGCCATCTACTTATAACTCAATCCCATTTTTTTGGCCCATCTACTATAGGGTTATGAGTCTGTTTATTTTCAAGTTGTAGAAGCTTTTGCAAATCTAGGTATTAAAGTTTTATCCATCAGATACTTTGAAAGTTTTTTTTTCAATCTATAAAATATATGAAACACATCAAATTCTAATCCTCAAGACCCTTGTTGATGAGTCAACAGATTCTAAGATTCTTTATTAATATTCTTAAATATGGCCTATAAGAAAAATCAAGTGTGTTTTCTTATTTTTTCCTTTCTTTTACTGATGGGAAGTGGGAAAGGTTGTTGGAAAATAAGCAATGTCACTGACTCTTCTTCTGGTAGATGTATTTTATTCCCATGAGGGACAGTCACAGATAGCCTACCGTTTTGTTTTAATTAAGTATATTCCAATCAGAGAAAATCAGCCTTTTGTTTATTCTTCAGTTTCCCTCCACCAACCTTTCCACTTGTCCATAGTACAAAGAAAAGATGAAATCATTCAAAGGTAAAGAACCCAATCTGGAAGAAAATATAAATCAGTGAACAGAAGCTTATTCCTCACTTCTTTATGATTAGACTGAAAGCTTGTGTCCTCCCCAAATTCATACACTGAAACCAAATCCCCAATGTGACAGTATTTGGAAGCAAGATGCCTTATGAGTCAGATTAGTGTACTTATCAAAGAGGCATCTGAAAGCTTTCTTGTCCCCTTCCACTATGTGAGGACATAGCAAGAAGATGACCATCTAGGAGCCAGGAGGCTGGCCCTCACCAAATACTAAATCTGCAAGGGCCTTGATTTTAGATTTCTTAGATGCCAAAAACTGTGAAAAATAAATTTGTATTATTTATAAGCCCCCCCCAGATGATGGTATTATTTTTGTTATGTTAGCCCAAATGAACTATGATATTCATACCCTAAAATACAGGAATCAAATTGAAATAAGTTATCAGAACTGAGACATTAATATCCATAATAAACTAGAAATGGGTTTTTTAAATTGAGAAAACAAACTGAGAATAAAACAACTTTATTACAGGATTACTAATAAATTAAAAGCAGAATGCTCAAAGTATATGTGATTTATTAAATAAAAGTCTTGAAATAATCAACATAAATGCAGGATGGGCAAGACCAAGATTATAAGGAAACTAAAGAGAAGGTAATACAAATGAAAGACAGATCAATATGAAGTAGACAACCCAGCAATTGGATCAGAAGATATGTTTGATGTTATACCTGGAAATGAAAAAAAAAAAAAAAATGAATGTGCACTTTGAAGAGCACATAGAAGAATTTGAGACAGACTGCTCAGTCCTAGTTTAGCCATAGAATGTCAAGGATTAAGAAAGACTTATTCAAGCATTTATATAGAGAAAGCAATTCACCTACATGAATGGCAAAATCAAGCGGGACTCAGATTTCACCATACAAATATTCAGTGCCAGAAAACAGTTGCAAAAAGTGGATGAGTACGATGCAGGAGCATAACACCCGGCCAAGTAGTTATTCAAGTAAAAAAGGCAGCAGACATATTTTAAACATGAAAAAATTTAGGAAATGCAGCAGCCATAAGTCACTACTGATAAAAGGGGAAAAGTTTCAATGGCAAAACTCAATCACTTAAGAGATAAAGTTAAAAGCAAACATTTCTGAATTTATCTGTTGAAACTGAGAATTTAAAAACAAATTGCTAGCTTTAATTCCAGGTCTTTTTTAAAGCTGCATCTGACTCTCATTAGGTTCCTTATTTTTCTACTGTTCCTATTAAAATTGCTATCTATGTCTACCTGTTTTCTGGCACTGAATGTTACCATGAAAAAATCAAAGGCCTTCCTGATTTTCTTCCAGAGGTTCTACTTATTCTTTCTCTCTCTGGATGCTGAGCGCCCTTAAGTGTTCTTCTAGGTGAATTGCATTTTTTTGCTTGAAAACTTGCAGCAAAGTTACAATGGCTGGACAGTGTGGTTAGGCAGAGAGCAGGGCTGGGTCACCTTTCAAGTTTCTTTGGTTTTCATAGTGCAGGAAAAGATTCAGAAGTTTCCATATGTCCTTTGCTGCAGGGCCACTCTATATGGCCTTCTCAAAGAGCTGTTCCCTGGTGGTTCAGCTGGTAAAGAATCCGCCTGCAATGCAGGAGACTGGGGTTCAATCCCTGTGTCAGGAAGATCCCCTGGAGAAGGGAACGGCTACCCACTCCAGTATTCTTGCCTGGAGAAGTCCATGGACAGAGGAGCCCGGTGGGCTGTCGTCAATGGAGTCCCAAGAGGAGGATATGACTGAACGACTAATATTTTGTTTTCAAGAGCTGTCTGTACCAGGGAAGCTAAGAGTAAGCAAGCTGTTACAGACCTTTGAGACACTGCAAACCACCGCTGATGGGAAGTACTGTTGTTTCTGATCCTGCCAGTCAGCAGTTGGGTGATAGGCTTGCCTTCAGCTCTATCCTGAAACATCAAGAGGGAGCCTCTTTTCTCCATGGACTCTAATTAACGTTCTCCTGGTTCTTGGGTGGTAAAAGCCTCAGCCATTTGGTACACTATTCCCTGCTCTTCTTCTGTAGGCAGTGGGGTCTCCCAGGTCCTCCTAGTGCATAGACCATCCTTCCACTGATAGTTCACACATCTCATGAGCCGTGTCCTTTGTAAAGGTATCAGGGTTCTGACCTTTTCTCCACCCTTTCTGCCTCCTGAAGTCACTAAGATTTGGTGCAGTTTAGAGGGAAGCAACCCCAGGGGTCGCAGTGGTAAAGAATCCACCTGCCAATGCAGAAGATGCAGGTTCAATCCCAAGGTAAGGAAGATCACCTGGAGTAGGAAATGGCAATTCACTTTAGTAATCTTGCTTGGAAAATACCATGGACAAAGAAGCCTGGTGGGCTATGGTCCACGGAATTGTAAAGAGCTGGACATGACTGAGCGACTGAGCATTCACACAGAGGGAAGCAAAGCCCTGTGCACACCCTCACCTACCAGATTCTGGCATGGAACAAAGTTTTATCCTCTATCTTAACTTCTGCCCCACTTGGGAGGGGTAGTTAGGCTATAGTGATGAGAGGAGTGAGAATGTGTATTCAACCTGTGTGGTAGTCATGGAAGATGTGAACCATTCAGAGTGCACTTGTCCTGCTGTGTGGACAGCTAACTGCTGCTGGATCTGCTCCAGATCCACGTCCTGTTTGCGTGGATGCCACACTTCCCATAGTTTCTTCCTAGCCAGTGACCAAGGATGGTGGGAGAACCAAAGCAGGCCTGTCCCTGTGAAATTCAGGACACTTCTGAAAAGCATCTTCAGCTCAAGTACTCCTTGTTGGCCTGGCCAGTTCAAGACCCTGCTACCCAATCATCTCCCTTCTCTCTCTCCCATCACAGTATTGGACCTTAGGGGAGCAGTGGGAAAGATGAGGGTAAAACCCTGAAAACTGGTTACAGTAAAATAGCAAAGCTTACTCAAAGCCTATTTTATACTCAAAGAGTATTAAAAGTGAATGATGGCATACCTGGTGAGGTTAATTTTCTCCCTATCATCCCATTCTGAAAGTTGGGATATTTTATTAGAATACACACAAAATGCATGAACTTTTGCTTGTGGCTAAGTGTGAAATAGGAATAGATCATTTTTAATAAAATGATGTATAATTTTAGCATTTTATACCCATTAGCTTATTTAAACTGCATGAAACTTGGAGATATTAAAATTATTTTCCCCCTTTTATAGATGAAAAAAGATGCATTGAAAAGTGAAGTAACTTTTTCAAGGTCACACATCCATGAAGGAGCAGAGGTTCCAAACCCAGGTACAATGACTCGTCAGATGGCAAGAGTTGTCACTATGGCTACTGCCTCTTCACACGTTTCATGAACTGAAGAGAACTGTAATCTCCCTACTGATGTAAAAACTAAGCTATGCTCCCTTGCATTTAAGACTCAGTAAGCTGTCCTGGGCTCATTATTCCTGCTCCATTCCTTATTACTCTACTTCATGAACTTTAATTGTAGTCAAAGGAAATTGGATTTTTCTGTTTCTCAAACCTAAGTCTTTCTTTTCATATATTCATGACAGCGTCTGTATTCAGGCTTTCCTCAGCAAGTACCATAGCCCCAAAACACATGTATATGTATTTTTCACTCCATAATTACTTCAGTTCAGTTCAGTTCAGTCGCTCAGTCGTGTCTGACTCTTTGTGGCCCCATGGACTGCAGCACGCCAGGCTTCCCCTCCATCGATCACTTATCATATGCCCAGCACTTTGCAGACACTAAACATGCAATGGTAAAAATGACAGGCAAATTCTTCATCCCCAAAGAATCTTATATTCTCGTGTCAGAGACTAGATGAATTAGATAAGATAAACATGGATTTCAGACAATGTTATAAATAGAAATACAGGAGGGTGAGAGAGAGAGAGAAACTAGGGAAGAAGCTTCTCTAATCAAATGGCATCTTAGCTGAAATGTGAAGGATGGGAAGAGACTATCTGTGCAAATAGCCCAGGTGAAGGTTTTCTAAAAGAAAAGCCATTAAAAGACCTTAAGCAGAATGCCTTTTTGAGCTCTGGGAAAGAGAAGATGTTGGTATGGACGGGTAGTAGCAGTGATGACAAGAACTGTAGAGACTTGGTCAGGGATCGGATAGGTGATGCTGGAGGAGGGGGTGGAGATAGAGGAAGAATAAAAAGGATACCTCCTTAAGTCTGGACTTGAGCAACTCAGAAGATGCTGATGTGAGAAGTTGAGTATATGGGAGAGAACTCCAAGACTGACATTTCAGACACAGATTGCAAATTTCTAATCAACATCCAATCAAAGGTATCAATTATGCAAGCTGTAATCTGGAGCTCAGAATCTGGTCATGAAATGATTCTGAGTCTTTCCACCACCATCAAAATGTGTTCACTGGATTCCCTGAGCTCTCATCAACTGTGTGCCTTTCTTTTCCCATTTATCATACAAAAGCTTTTGAAAAAATTCTGGCATGCATGGCAGTTTATACTTGAGTCATGTTAAAATACACAGACAAAAGATGCTAAAGCTTTTCTGCCTAACCTTACAAATTACTCTTTATCTACAAGTGCCCAAGAGATAATTATTGTCCTTAGCCAGTTATTTAATTGTTATATCCATCTACTAGATAAAGCTCAGTATTGTCCATATTTATATTCCATGTAGCTTCTAAGACATCATTTAATAATGCTATTATTGATATAAATGAATATCTGATCCCCCAAAAGTTCTGAAGATATTATACTGTACTTTGGGGAGAAGAAATAAATGACAACCCTGCTAAAAATCTAACACAGTCAAAACCACCTCCTGAAGTTATCTGACAATTGCAAAGCATCTGTAAAGGACATCAAAAGGAAGAAGCAAATTTTTACAGAAAATTTTGCAAATACATAAATAGGTTTAAATTATTGTTTGAGAGAATTCACTTAACATATTTAAAACATCTTGTTATTTTTACAGACATACCTTAGAAAATTTCGATATATTAAATTCACATACTTCATGTCAGCTGAATAGTAACATTGGCTGAAATATATTATCATCCTATATATTATTATGTAAACAAATAAAACCATTCTTTTACTTTCTCTGTTTTTCATTTCTGTCATTTTTTTCTTTTTGAAGTGAAGGATATTTCAAAGTCATTCAAAAGATTGTATTGCTTTTAGGATTAATTGTATAATACAGTGCTGAAATTACAAATTGATTTTAAAGACTCTGCTAGAGTGTCTCTCTGTATTTTAAATTATCATCCAAGCTCTAGGATGAGAAATTGAAAAGGTGATAAAAGCAACCTACTTATCCAATAGTTTATTACCTTTAAAAAAATCACTAGTGTTTGATTTCAGGTGATATTATATAACATGACTCCCATGAAAGATTTATAGTTTTGCCATATGAAAGAGGGCTATTTAAGCTCAATACAGCACTGTTGCTGTTTTATATCAGTAACTATCAAGCATATTTATTATCAATACCCTTGGTGCACCAAACAGCTATACTTGGCCTCTTTGAAATATTTTGAACAGCTTTATGGAGCTATTAGCACTAATAATAATTTTCTTCATGAATTGATAAATAGAAACAGATTTGTGGCCATCATGACCTCTCTAGCAGGAGTGGCTCTTCTTACCTGAATGCAGCCCCCTTTCCAATTTAATCTCTCAAAACGAAAGTCTAAACGTCAGCATCTATCAGTACTGTTTCTTCACCAGCTGTGAGCACTAATATATGTGAGGTGCTCCTCTGCATATAAACGTCTTATCTCCCCACTGTGTTCTCAGTCCCCGTTACACAGGGTCCAGCTGGATATTTGTTCATACAGTTACTTATATTCACTCTTTTTAGAGACAGTAGAGAGAAGCCAGAATTGTTATTACCTAATTACTGGCAATAATGATGATGCCTTAAGACTATCAGCATATAAAAATCACAAAATTATATATATATATACATATGTATATAAATACATATACTTAATTATATGTCTATATAATAATACACAGGTGTTATTTCATTCTCTCAACCATACTGCAAATGAGACACTATCATGTCTCTTTTTACAGTGAGAAAACTGTTCAGTGGGCTAAAGGTATCTCCCTCAAGTCAAACAACTGAAAAGTGGAAAAGTTGACTCCCACCCCAGCCTTTTGATTGCACAGATTTTCATCACATAATACCCAATGTTCAGCAGAAGCTCAATTTGTAACGCTGACCAAGAAACTCTGAAAGTGCATATGAAAAATTTAAAATAGCTATTTGAGGGATTCATGAGACTAATAACATTTCAATTGCCTCAATAGGAATAATGACATTACTCTAAGTTTGTAAAAGGATGAATTGGAATAGAATTTAGAAGAACTGGAAGGTTTATAAAGGAATCACAAAAGTGTTATGATATGATATTTCTAGAGTTTTAAACTCAAAACATTTTCCCCCACTGGATCTAAAAGCCACAAAAAAGCCTATTGAGAATTTGCATTTTTAGGACTCATACACTTCCAGATACCTTCATATCATACAAATAGAGCACAGATCCTTTGATGTTAGTTAATCTCACAGGCTAGAGCTGTGGCTACCAGAGGTGATAAGAAAGTTTTCACTTATGAAGGAGAACCGATTATCTCCCAAAACAGCTCATACCACTTCCCCAATACAAATAGTTTCCAAGTTATGTCCACTCACTCCTACTTACTTTTAATGACATCCCTTGAAAAATCTCGGGAGTATCTAAGGAGTAAATATCTTATTTAGAAAAAACATGCCATAAGGAGAACTAGTTATTATCTCTTAGTAAACGTGGAGAATTTTCTCACTTATTCACATTCTTCATTCTTAATGTACCTTTTTTACTTATATTTTTTATATGCATTTTTACTGTATCTCAGAGAGGAAGTAAAATTATGATGTTAAAACAGCAAAAGCCACATAAAATACTGCATAATTAAAGATATATAATACTAAAAATAAGAGAAAGTTAATTCACAAAAATGCCTTCTCATTTCATTTGGTACGTTCTACTGTGAACACATCTGCAAGTAATACCAGAAAATAGAAGAATGTGTTGCTGAATCTGCTTCAGCAAAATCTTTGATGATAACTAAACATCAATCAGTGTGACTAAGCAGACAGTCTGGAGTTTGTAAACAGAAGATAAAGCTCAAAAACACGTCTCTGAGTTGGAATCTTATTCAGGAAGAATCAACGCAGCATAAAGATTTAAAAGATAAGATGCAAGAACAATCTCTTCTTATAAGAGATGAATCCAGCAATTTTAAGAATGTGTTAGACTTAAAAATATTAAAGTGCTGAAGTTACCAGAGTTGAGGCTTGGTCAGTAGACAGGTTATAAAAGTTTGACCTTTTCTGATGAAGGAAGTATGTTTGCATATACACTGCTGCTGTGTTCAGTCGCTCAGTCGTGTCCGACTCTTTGCGACCCCGTGGACTGTAGCCCGCCAGGCTCCTCTGCCCATGGGGATTCTCCAGGCAAGAACACTGGAGTGGGTTGCCATGCCCTCATACATATGTGTGTGTGTGTGTGTGACATATATTTTCATATACATATATATACAAATGGGGCTTCTCCGGTGGGTCAGATGGTAAAGAATCAGCCTGCAATGCAGGAGACCTGGGTTCCATCCCTGGGTAAGGAAGATCCCCTACATGAGGGCATGGCAACCCACTCCAGTATTCTTGCCTGAAGAATCCCCATGGACAGAGGAGCCTGGCAAGCTATAGTCCATGAGGTTGTATAGAGTCGGAGATGACTGAGCAACTAGGCACAACACAGCATGTATTTTATATACCCACATACATATGAATACAAGACCATATGAATACATCACCAAGTGCTTGCTCCAAATTAAAAAACCAATATCAGCTACATATCTCATATACAGTTATTTTAGAATAATATATGCTATTCTGATATTTATATATGTATACACATTACACATGTATTTATACATGTATTCTGATGTGTTTGTGTATGTATATATACACATATATACATATACATTTATGTTGACAGAGAGAGACAGATATAGATGTATTTACCATAATCCTTTATGTAAACTTGGGTATTTCTGTATATGACAACTCTTTGTGATACCTACATTTACCACTCGTCATTCTCAGAAAAACTAAATCTCATTTGGAGGTTCCTTAACTCTCCTTTTCCTACACTGATGTGGTTTATCATATAGTTATGAACTTGGTTTTTCACTTCCATCATAGTTATATAATCTTTCTCTCTAGGAAAAATGCTTTCACAAAGATGGCTAACCTATTAAAACTGTGAGAATTAACATATTTTAAGAATATTCACCATATAGGAACTAATTTGGGGGAAGGGGGTGGGAATTTGGCCAATAGAGGTAAGACGCCTACTGAGTCCTCTTTTCTGAATTTTCTTGTGTCTTAAACCCTTTTTGTTTTACATGGGCATCAGACTAGCCACTATAAAGTGTGACTTCATTTATAGTCATATCACAGAATAAGATTACTTTCGTTGACTGTGAGATTAGAGTCTTCCCCATAAATGTGTATTTTATAACTACTGTTAGGTGTAAGCAATCATAGCTTAAAACTGGAAGCAAACACACAGAAATCATACAGTTGATTCAGGCTACAGGCTCTTAGGCAAGTCACTCTTCACTTGCCCTAGTCAAGATAAGTAGTGTTAACACTCTCATTATTCATCAATAAAACAAGAAAGATGAAAAGAGTCGGAGGGCACCAAGTATGATAAATGCTAAATAAAATGTTTGGGAAAAGTGAATGTAGCAGTCAGGCAGAGATTAAAATACAACATATCCTTGGGTCACTCAGTTAAAAGGCTGAGTACATTCATCAGAGAATTCTATGGTGTTTGGCAAACATGTTCAATATAAGGGAATTCTGACACAGGTAATATAAACATCCAGCCCTTATCATATATCATCACCAAGTATTATAAACTATCCCTAAGAAAACCATGTTTCTTTTTCAGTATAAAAACTGTGTGAAATTTGGGGTCATGGTACCAGCCTGATGTAGAGAATTTTTAACCTTGTTGCACTTTTGTCAAGCACTGCTTGCAATAAATATTGAGATGAAAAGTTCAATCAAGAAAATATATTTTTATTCACATGCTGAACTATCTAAGAAAAGTAATATAACTGGTATCTTCAATAAATAAAGAAGCAGGATTTCCAAATGCAATATTAATTCTTTTAGAATTGATCTAATAAAATAGGCAACATTATTTTAGGCACATGAAAATATGAATTATTTTAGGCACATGAAAATATGAATATAGTGGGTACATATATGGACTTGCAACATACAACACATTCATTTTAGTGTACACTAATGTGATAATATGATGGTTCTAATAATAAAGACTCACTGATAGAAATCTATAGTACATGCAGGTAACCCACCAACATTTTGGCCTGCCCACTGCAAAATAATGCAACTTTAGTAGAACTGAAAAGAGAAAAGAAGAAAACAAGTAACGACAAGATTCTTTTTTGGCACACTTAATAAGGAGAGCAAGAGGACATTACTAAAACTTTAAAGTCATATAGCATGACCATTGGAGAAGGAAATGGCAACCCACACCAGTACTCTTGCCTAGAGAATCCTGTGGACAGAGGAGCCTGGGGGGCTGCTGTCCATGGGGTCGCACAGAGTTGGACACGACTAAGCAACTTAGCATGCATGCATACATTGGAGAAGGAAATGGCAACCCACTCCAGTATTCTTGCCTGGAGAATCCCCAGGACAAAGAAGCCTGGTGGGCTGCCGTCTATGGGGTCACACAGAGTCGGACACGACTGAAGTGACTTAGCAGCAGCAGGAGCAGCAGCATGACCATTGACTATTGAAAGTATTAACAATCAACAGATCACTCAATACATTGCAAGCTGTGGGTGTCCTGTAGATCAAGATAAAATAAACCAGAACTCACACATTAATAAGACCCAATAAGAATGGCCAACCAGCTGACAAATTACATATAAAATTTGATTTAAAAATAACCTCAGCCATAAATCTGATTTTACACTTTTTATCTAACAATAGAGTTAAGATTTCCAATTTTAGATATAAAATCTACATCTTTAAAATGGAAGCACTGCATAGACGCAGGTTTGCTGCAAAGCTATTAAAACTTGAGAGTCTTTCATTGTACCAACCCCTTCTAGGATCTTGAAGACTGCGTGGCTTTGCAAAATATACTAAAGTTAAACATTTCAGCTTAATTTTTTTAAGAAATGTGTTTTCTTCTATTCCAATTTTCCCTCCATTTTTATTCCCTCATTGTGGGTGACAATAGAATAACTAAGGACATTTTTGAGATTCAGCAAAAGGGAAATTATTTGGAGAAACAGTAGTTTAGACTTACTGGAGTATAGTTTACAGATTTCCAGTGATTTCTGTGTATAGGCAGGTTGCTGCTAGCCATGGAATGGCTCTCACAGTTTTCCTACCAAACACTGACAGAGCCAGAAAAATTGACCTAAACCACATGATTTAACTTAAGGATGTGGAAGACTTACCCAAGAGTGGAAAATTTTAAATGCAGCCATGAATTACTATGGGAAATTATCAGGCTATCATATAATCTCTTGAAATTAAATCTTTCTGAAGATTCAAAGTAAATGGTTCAAATTCTTCATGATATAAACGAGTCTGAAATTTCACTGAAAAAGGGTAGTAACTTATTTTAAGGACATTTGTGCATTTTTCTTACTATAAAAGTAATACAAGGACTTATAGGGAAATTATAAAATAAGATAAACTTAAAATCATCTACAAGCTGGTGATTTTTTCTCTAATGAGAAAACATTAATAACTCTTGAAACGTAAGTTAAAAATCATCTTATGATCTCACCATGTAAAATATCAGTCCTACATACTTCCTCATCACAGTCAGTATCCCCTCTGATATTTGTATTTCCATTTCACATGTGTCCCTCATCTCATGTCTCATCAGTCTCCAATTCTATTCCTTTATTCTAGGCTCTTCATCTGCTTTCCATCACCAGCATACTTTAATTTTTGCTTTTATAGGTCATTTGTTATGATATGCTTACCTTGTATGTTTCCTAAGGCATGGAAGATCTGGTAGCCTCCACTAATATGTGAAAATAAAATATTATATTTATATCTGTTGTCATATAACTTGGTCATGGTTTTATATTGTCTTATAATGCATTTTTGTTTTCCAACTAGCCTATAAAATTATTACAGATAAAGAGTATATAAAACAGTATTAGATTCAACCACAATTAACACTAAAATCTAAATTCACAATGGCCTTAACAAGAAGCTTGTTTCATACACATATGAATTCTGGGGGTAAAAGGACTGGTATAATGACTCTGCCCCACAGAGTCCTCAGGGTCCCAGCTCCTAAAGCTGCTACGTTACTCACTCCAGAGGGCATTGGTCATAAAGGCTACATAGCAAAATGCAGCTCTGGGGTTTCTCCAGCTGTTACTCTAACACGCTTTTGGGGTGGCCTCATGCTTCTGGTCCAAAACGGCCTATACCAGGCTTCCAGTGACAAAATGAGAGAAAAGAACCACATCCATCTTTTAAAAAATTTTTCCAGAAGCTGCCATAGAACATGTCTGCTTTCAGCCCAATGACTAGACCATAGCACATCCACATGCCCACACCCATCTGGAAGGGGAGGTGAGAGTTGCATTCTGCATCTGGCAAGCCCTTGGTCACTACAAGGACAGAGAAATGGGAGCAAATAAGAAAATGAAAATGAAAATGAAATGAAGTTGCCATTATGAGGATGAAATCAAAAGAAAAGAGATTTAAAAACTGGAAAAGTTTTGCCCTACTTTTCTTAGACTATACATCAATATGTAGCCTTGTGAAAATTTAAACTTCTGTGTGAAATATACAAGGGCATGATAAACAGAAAAATATAATTTTGTATTGCTTTGAAAGAAAAAATATTTAAAACATTCCTAAATTTTTCAGTAATACAAAGGTATGCTTACAAACTAGAAGACACAATTCTGAAGGAGAATTTACCTTTTTTTTGCTTTGTTTTAGTTTCCAATATGTCAAATATATTCCATTATGGCCTAAGTGCTGAATACATATCAGGTCCTACATGCAAATCAAGGATTTCTGAATATATCATGATTTAAAATGTGCATTTATACAGTATGTCAACCATGCAAACTTTTCTTGGAAGGTGATAGTGGGAAGACAAAAAAGAGCAGGAAAGGATAAAAAAAATGAGACCTCATGAATAGTTTTCATTGAAAGAGAGGTTTCTGGAAAGTGTTGGAATGTCTCAGACTTTACATCTTACAGCTGTGTGCAAAGCACTATCTTCATTTTCTTCACCAGAACTGGCATAAACATTACTGTACTGAAATGACATGCCCAAAAGGACATAAAACAAGATGTGTCCAGAGATATTTTGAAGTTCACATTGAACTAGAGTAAACAATGGCCTATCAATATTTAAATACTTCAGGGGAAAGGAAGGAAAGAATAGGAATATAATTTTTTTTTTTACTCTGAGGAATAAAGCATTCTTTTCTTTCCACTCTGCTTCTCTCTTCGATTCTCTAAGAAATGGGTTAAATCTAAAACTAGAGCTGGAAAGGAATTTCAGCGATGTTTTACCAGGAAGTGGCCCCACGTGCACCTGTGAGACACCTTCCCCGGAGCTGCAGATGCAAGTGGGACATGTTCATTGCAGCTTAGAACAGATGGAACCACTATAGGCAAAAAGTAATTTCTTATGTAAAGTCAATGAATCTAGACCTGTCTGATGTTGCCCAAGGATAATTTGAAATAGATTCAGATAGCTCCAAACCACAGTATTTGGGCTTTAGCATGATCTTGTCTGGTAATGATTTAAATTTGATAACAAGCCAGATTTCCAACTTTTTATCCCCTTTCCCCAAATCGATGTAGAGAGCTATGAATTTATCATGCAGCAAAATCATTTAATGTCAGTATCCTGCCATTTTACAGATAGACCATATTTTCAAGAAAAGGAAAAACTAATTTCACGTTCATATTTTCCATTTGTAGAACCCATAACAAATATTTAACTTTCTAATGGTTAGCTTTCTACAAGCTTGTTTCAGTTAGCAGAAAGAAATGTGACTCTATCCATAGCTCACAAAAACCCCATGCGTGGCACAAAACAATTTTGAGAAGAGACAGATGGAAAGAGTTTATTCTCAGTGTGAAAAGCTATAATTTATTCCTTGGTAAATAAATAATTTAAAGACCATTCACATTTGAATTGGCCCAGAAACAAATGTGAAGGGCCTTCTCTAGTATACAATGATAGCTTCAGCATCCTTTTATGTAAACAAGACTTGAGCCACCATTGGCATTGGAATTTGGTGAATAATAAACAGTGGAGGGGCCCAATGCCTACTATTAGCCACTGGGAGTCTACAACAAACTTGTAAATGTACTAGAGCCATTTACCTGGCTCTGGAAAAATAGTTAATATGACACTTGCATTGACAGAGGATGATAGATTTTCTACTCTTCAATGTCATTGTTATCTGAAGAGATCATGGGATTGGTGAATACAAGTCTTCCCAACTTTATTATGAGGCATCTTATTTCTTCAATATTTTTATCAAATTTTCACATGACATGGTTTCAAATCTCCCCAACATCCATCCTAGTCATTTCTGCATAAAAGAGAGTCTAAATTGCCCTTAAAGTATAATACCCCAGATTAAGCAGCATGAGTTAGTTGAGTATGATATGACCATTGCACAATAGTGGATCTAATGCCAGCCTTTATTTAGATTTTATGTTTTTAATCAATACAAATATCATAGAAACTATTTGTAGAACACTAAAGCAATAATACTAACAACAATAATAAACAAAAGGGAGAAACACACACAATGATGCTAACTCACCAGACTAGGAGCTCCACCTGAGATAGGAATGATGTCTGATTTTACTACTTCCCCAGCACCTACATTCTGACTGAAAAATAGTTCTCAATAAATGTTTGCTGATTGAATTATACTGTAGAAGGATGGATTTGGAGCAAAACCATTACTAGAACTATTCATAAAAAATCATAATAAAATCAGAATTAGTGGTGTTCTGTGGAGAAACAGGCTTTCCAAGACAGTGGCAAGCTGAAGGCTGAGAAATTATTCCAAACACTGGTGCACAGATTCGTATACCTTCTCAATTAAGTATGTGGTTGTGCTAACCCTACGTGTGGTACAAGAGCCAGGAGAATCCAATGATTGTAAACAATCCCTGAAATAAACATACCTGGTTTTCCAGGGTAGGCTTTCCAAATGGTAAGTGTCAAGGGATGAGAAGTGAGTGCCTCAGATCTGGCAGCTATAACTCATTGTCATTGCTCTGTGAATCGAGAAAAGCTCAGGGGAGCTTTGTCCAATTAATTTCTCCTCTGTGTGAACTTACTACTTCCAATAATAATTTACATCTTTAACTAATTGTTTGAAATTTCATTTACTCATATTTTTTGTGTGTGGTGGGGAGGGGGTGGGAAGAGGTGTCTCTTCCTAATCACTTGGAACTCACCAGAATTCTGGTGGCAATAAATCTAAAGCCAACCATATTAATAGATATCAACATGCTCCTATATAAATATATAATATTTTGCCTTCAAAACATTAAATGAGATAGAAAAAATGCTTAAATGTAAGTAATGAAAAAGAAAATTATCTAAGGCAAGAATAAGGAAATTAGGATTCATAGTTGTACTGACAAAATGCCACACACTGTATATACCAAAAAGGTTTATAAGGTATACATATGGACAAAATTTTAACACTTATCAATATGCAACAAATGATTGATAGATAATTGCTAGTTAGCTAGATAAGTGGATAGATATATACACAGACACAAGTACATCCCAAACTACAAAAGGTTAAGTAAACAGGATTTCAGTATCACATATAGAGTAGAGGCTGGGGGTTTCATGAATAAGGAAGAATAAGAGCTAACACTACAGATCTTATCCAAGGTAAGAACCCAGAACTTAGAAGCCAGAGTTTATCCACAAACCCAGGAACCAGACGGGAGTGGTCTCTTCTATGAAAAGAGAACCAGAATTAGTGAACTAGAAAAAAAAAATTGCACCTTGGCCTGGAAATGCAAACAGATGTAGGCCACATACTCTGGGCCATCAGTTGAAAAAGTATATACCCTAAACAAAAAGTATGGAATGTGAACTCACAGTTACTCAGGGTAGAGGAACCTGTGTCAAGAAACAAACAAACAAATTGGTCAAGAAACAACTAAACCTATAGGAAAAAGCCAGACAAACTGGGGGGAAAACTGCTGCCTCTACAACATATATCATGCATAAGGCTCTCATCGGTTGACAATTTTCACTGAAGAATATACAAGTAAAATTTTTAAATGACAAGCGACAGAATATATCCATGAGGGAGGTAACATATGAAAAAAAAAAAAAAAAAACAAGAAATCTCCCACTCAAAATTGTAGGAAAATCCGAAAATGATATTAAAATAGAAATATATTAAACTGCTTAAATAAAGTAATAAAATCAGCCTGAAGATTGAAGTACTGATTAATTTTAAACATTGCTCAGTTAAATGTGTAAGTAGGAACACAATATATAGACAAAGGCTGTTTAAACTTCAAAATTATATGTATGGTATAGAGAAGACCAATCCATAAAAAGAAATGAAAACAACAAAAATCAATTAAAAAATCCAGGAAAAACATAGTATAAGATATAATCAAACATATTAGGAATCACAATCAACAATCAATTAAACATACTTACTGAAGTAGAGTTTCTGAGATTTGATTACCTGCAATATGACAATATTTACTAAAGTGAAAGTGAAGTCGCTCAGTCGTGTCCGACTTTTTGCAACCCCATGGACTGTAGCCTACCAGACTTCTCTGTTCACGGGATTTTCCAGGCAAGAGTACTGGAGTGGGTTTCCTTCTCCAGGGGCTCTTCCTGACCCAGGGATCGAATCCGGGTCTCCCGCATTGCAAGCAGACACTTTACCCTCTGAGCCACCAGGAAAGACAAGTTTAAAACATAATGCCAGAAAAATATTCACAGAAACAATAAGAGGGAAAGACCAGGTAAATATTTATCAAAATAATACTTTGATAGAGATATTAGTAAAATACCAAAAAAAAAAGTTTAGTAGGAAGAAAAAGTGACATTATTCACTAATAAAAGAAATAATGACCTATGAAGATATAACAGCCATAAGTATGAATATCTAATAATATATCCTCAAATTCTTTAAGGCAAAAATATAACAAAACAACAAAGAGAAATCGAAAAAATCTCTAACATCTTAGGAGATTTTCATATACTCCTCTCTGAAATTGATAGATCAAACACCTAGAATATTAGCAAGGATGTAGATTTAAACAACCAATCAGCAACCTTGATCTAATGTATATGTAGAACCATGCACTAAGTAGATATAGAATACACATGATTTTTTATTGATGTATAACTTTCAATATTATAGTAGTTTCAGGCATATGACATAGTGATTCAATATTTATACAAATTACACATCATACAAAGTTATTATATTAGTTACTATATTCCATGCGCTGTGTATTATAAAAGAGTGACTTGTTTTATAAGTGGTACTTTGTACCTCTTAATCCTGTTCAACATTGTGACCATCCTCCTAACTTCTCTGCTCTGGCAACTTCTAGTTTTTCCTTAGTGCCTGTGAGTCTTGCTGTTTTATTTCTTCATGTGTTTCATTTTTTAAATTCCACACATAAGAAAATATACAGAATATGTGAAAATACATAGAATTTGTCTTTCTCTGAAAGACTTATTTCATTTAATATAATTCCCTCTAGATTGGCAAGATTTCATCCTTTCTCATAGTTGAGCAATATTGCATTGTATATATACATCACATCTTCCTTATTCATCTGTTGATGGACAATTAGGTTACTTAGCTATTGTTACTGATGTTGCAATGAACATAGGGGTGCACACATATTTTCAAATTAGTGCTTTTTTTTTCTTTTTTGGATAAATACCCAGTAGTGAAATTTCTGGATTATATGTTCACATTTTAATTATTTGAGGAATCTCCATATTGTTCTGTATAGTGGCTTCTGCACCAATTTACATTCCCACCAAGCGTGCACAAGGATTGCTTTTTCTCCACATCTTCACCAATGCTATTATTTCTTGTCTTTTTGATAAACTGTCCTGACAGGTATGAAGTGATATCTCACTGTGATTTCAATTTGCATTTCCCTGATGGTTAATGATTTCAGCATCTTTTAATACGCCTATGGCCATCCCTTCATCTTCTTCAGAAAAATGTTTATTCAGGTCCTCTACCCATTTTTTCATCAGATTGTTTATTTGATACTGAGTTGTATGAGTCCTTTATATATTTTTGATTGTATTGTGGTGGTGGTGGTCATCACTAAGTTACATCCAACTCTTTGCAACTCCATGGATAGCAGCATGCCAGGTTTCCCTGTCCTTCACCATCTCCTGGAGTTTGCTCAGATTCATGTCCATTGAGTCAGTGATGCTATCTAACCATCTTATCCTCTGCAACTCTCTTCTCCTTTTGCCTTCAATCTTTCCCAGCATCAGGGTCTTTTCCAATTAGTCAGCCCTTCACATCAGGTGGCCAAAGTACTGTAGCTTCAGCTTCAACAACAGTCTTTCCAATGACTATTCAGGGTTGATTTCCTTTAGCATTGACTGATTTGATCTCCTTGAAGTCCAAGGGACTCTCAGAGATCTTCTCCAAGCACCACAATTCTAAAGAATCAGTTCTTTGGTGCTCAGCCTTCTTTATTGTCCAGCTCTCACATCCATACATGACTATTGGAAAAACCATATCTTTGACTATGTTTTGAATGTTAATCCCTTATCAGACATATCATTTGCAAATTGCATTTTTCACTCAATAGGTTTCCTTTTCATTTTGTCAATGATTTCCTCTCTGTACAAAATCTTTTTAGTTTTATGGAGTCCTGTTTGTTTATTTTTTGGTTTTGTTGTCCTTGCCTGGCAAAACAGATCCAAAAAAATATTAAGACCAGTTTCAAATAGTATATTACCTATATTATCTTCTAGGAGTTTTACGGTTTCAGGTCCTAAATTGAAGTCTTTAATCCATTTATGAGTGTATTTTTTTACACAATGTGACATTTAGCCATTTCAAATTTTTTTTTTCATATAGCTGTCCAGTTTTCCCAATACGTCTTATTGAACAAACTATCTTTTCCCTATTGCATATTCTTGCCTCTATTTTGTGGACCAATTGACCGTATAAGTGTAGATTTACTTCTGGGCCCTCTATTCTGTTCCATTGATCTCTGTGTCTGCTTTTGTACCTGCAACATACAGTTTTGATCACTATGCCTTTGTAGTATAGTTTGAAATCAGGGAGCACAAGGCCTCCAGCTTTGTTTTTCTCTCTTAGGACTGCTTTGCTTATTTGGAGTCTTTTCTGGTTCCATACAAAATTTAGGATTACATTTTGTAGTTGTGTGAACAATGTCTTTGCTGTTCTGATCAAGATTGAGTTGAATTTGGAAATTGCTTTCAGTAGTATGGATATTTTAACAATATTAATTCTAATCTGTGAACACAGATTATCTATGTTTTTTCTGGGAGTGTTTTATTATTTAATTTCATTACTTATAGTCAGTTCAGTATGTTCAGATTTTCTGTTCCTTCCTATTTCAGTCTTGGGAGGTTATATGTTTTGAGGGATTTATTAAATTCCTCTAGGTTGTCCAACTTACATTGACATACAATTGACATACAATTTATTTGTAAGGTTCTCTTATACTTGTATTTTTGTGATATTGGCTATAAACACACTTCCATTTCTAATTTTATTTATTTGGGCCCTCTCTTTTTTTTCTTGATGAATTGGATTAAAGGTTTATCAATTTTTTTTATTTTAAAAAAGTTCTAAATTTCATTGATTTTCTTTTCTTTTTTGCGTGTGTCTTTTTCATTTATTTCTACTCTGATCTTTATTATTTTCTTCCTTCTCCTGAATTTCAGCCTTGTTTGTTTTTCTTTTTCTAGTTCCTTTATGTTAAAGTCAGAGTGTTTGTTTGAAATTTTTCTTATTTCTTGAAGTAGACTTGTATCACTATATACTTTGCTCTTAGAACTTATTTTGTTGTCTCCCTTTGATTTTGTAAAATTGTGTTCCTAGTTTCATTCATCTCAAAGTATTTTTAAATTTCCTCTTTGATTTCTTCATTGACACACTAGTGTTTTAACAGTATGTGTTTGGTCTCTAAGTGGCTGTATTTTTTCCAGTTTTCTTGCTGTAACTGATTTTTATTTTCACACTCTTGTTTTTGGTAAAGATGCCTGGTATGATTTCAATCTTAAATTTATTGAGACTTGTTTTGTGACCTAGCACGTGATTTATCCTGGAGAAGGTTCCATGTGCACTTAAAAAGTATGCATTCTGTTATTTGGGGTTGGAAAGTTCCACAGCTATCTGTTAAGTCCACCTGACCTAATGTATCATTTAAGACTAAGGTTTCTTTATTGATTTTATGTATGGAGATCTATTTATTGATATAAGTAAAAGTCCCCTACTATTAAAGCATTATTATCAATTTCTCCCTTTCTGCCTGATAACATTTGCTTTATATGTTTAGGTACTCCTATGTTACATGGCTATACATTTACAAGTGTTATATCTTCTTCTTGGATTGCTCCCTTTATTATTATGTAATTATCTTCTTTGTCTTTTGTTTTAGTTCTTGTTTCAAAGTCTATTTTGTCTGATATGAGTAATGCTACCTCACCTTTCTTTTTGTTCCATTTGCATGGAATATCCTTTTCCATTCCTTCGTTTTCGGTATGTGTATGTCTTTAGCTCTGAAGTGAGTCTCTTATAAGCAGCATATAGATTTTTTTTTTTAATCCATTCATCTACCCTCTGCCCTTTGGTTTAGACTTTTAGTGCATTTACATTTAAAGTGGTCATTGATAGGTATATACTTATTACCATTTTATTATTTTTGCATACCAATGCAAACTGCACGTGCCTAGTAGCTTAGGTGGGAGAACAGGAGCTGAAGTGAGCATGAGTTATGGCTTTTTCCAGACTGTGCCTGGGCCAGCCACTTGGCAAGGTGGTTTGAGTATACAGCTCATCACACCCCAGGGGCTGCCCCCCTAGTGAGGGTTAGGAGGTGCTAGAACTGGAGCCTGGGATGGGCCAGGGCATCTCCCAGGGCATGCCAGGGGGACCACCTTGGCAGGATAATTGGAGCCAGAGCCATGTGTGGATGGGAAGCATTCTGGTGTGGCCTTAGCAGGCCATCTAGAGTTCCAGGAACTTTTCAACATGCTGCCTCTGCACTGGAACTTGGAATGAGCCAATTTACGTGCACAAAACTTTAAAAGCAGAGTCTTAATTTTCTAAAGCCCTCTGGCTCTCCAAGTCATAATAGGCCATGTTATTTTTTTCAAAACCAATTAAGGGGACTCATCTTTCCAGTACTGGTTCCCAGGACTGGGGTACCAAATATGAGGTTTAAATCCCTCATTTCTTAGGGAGGACCTCTGAGTTTGTGATATTTCTGTCCTCTTATGGGCCCACCTGGGGTGTGGGTACTGACTAGATCACTTGTCTTCCTCTCCTAAACATCTTGGTGGTTTTTTTTTTTTCCCTTTGTATCATTAATTGTATTAACAGAAGAGTTGTTCTGCTAGTCCTTGGGTCATTATCAGAAAGAGTTGTTCCATGTTAGGTTGTAATTTGGGTATAGTCATGGGAGGAGCTGAGATCAGGGTCTTCCTACTCTGCCATCATGATCCCACATCTCCTGGAATACACATGAAGCATATATGCATTATTTTAGAAACTGGTCATGAAATAAACAAAAAAAACAAAGCTTCAATTAACTCAAAGTATCAATATCAAAATCATATTGATAATAATAGCCTTACAAATTCTTTTAATGAAAGCCATTGGGTTATTTTTAGAAGAGGAATGATATGTTCTTTCTTAAGTGTCTACTGTATTGAAAAGAAAGTGTAAGATTGAAGAAGCGGCAAAGATGAAAGCAAAGAAGCCACCTTTCTTGGTGTATAGATGATTAAAGAATCCAGAAGCAAAATTAGTGCAACACAACAGTGGAAAAACTAGTCATGAAGGAAATACTCACTTCAGACTAATTATATTGAAATATCCATTATGCAGAAATGCAAATTCTATGTAGAAGAAAATTATAGTCCTGCTCTAGGGTTATGCATAAATAGAAGTGCAATATATGCAGGTTTTCTGAACTATTTTCTAGTTTTTAAAAAAACAGATTTAAGACAGTTGGGAAAAAGCCAAGAAAATCTCACCATTGAGTAAGCCCTGTTGAATCAAATTGTCTGGTAGTTTCTGTCACCACTCTTTCACTATCTTTGAAATAGATTACTATATGAAATTAGGCTCCTTGGGGTCTTGGATCTCACAATGGCTTCAGAAGAAAAAAAAAATGACTCATTGTTTACTTACCAACACAAGTTAATTTATCAAAAAGAAGGTCATTTAACAAGGTAATTTATCATCTTCTACTATGTACAATGCTCATATTCCAAACTTTCCAAGGAAAACACTAAAATCTACCATTTTCTAGATAAAAAATTAAATGAAGGAGGAAGTGACCAAAGAAAGGTCACTAAGAAAGAAACTACCCTTTATTCAAATACTGAGCTTTATATGAAAGACTAAAACAGGATTTTCTAAAGGACTTGAACCTATTTAACCATATCTTCTAATTTTGAAAACTGTCATTCTACTTCTTTCCTTTTCTTGTAAGAGGTTGAGTGTTGGCTGAGCTTAAAATCACCTAGATTAGATTTACAACACATTTTTTCAAAATTATAAAGCAATCAAGAAGATTTCGGAACCATCTTTTGGGTTTGCTTCTTTGTCCTTCATGATAGTATATACAAACAATTTAAACTACAGATTTTTAAAATTTTCTGATTCTAAAACTACCATTTCTCCCCACCAGCTACATAAAGTTTCCCTGTTAATCATTACGGCTATATACCTTACTGTCTTGATATTTGACACTCTCCTTTTGGAGGACTAAATAAGGAAAATGTAACTTTTTCCACTACACAGTCATTTAGTACAATTTGGGATTGTTGATATTCCCCTCACCTACCCTATGCTATAGCATCATGATGGCAAAACACTACCATACAAGAATTACATGTGCCCTTTAAGTTATCTTATATTATCAAATGAAAAATAAACCATAAAAATTGTGACCATTACACTTTGTTGTATAACATACCTATAAAAAGAAAACAATTTAGTTTTAAGCTGAGAGTTATATAGAGCTAAGAAAAGATATTTGTATGTTCTTTGGGATTATTAATTTCAACAATGTCTGTCATGCTCAGTAAGTTCCAAACGACAGTAGGGAAACATGTGAAACTGAAATTAGACTGCTAGAGAAATCTGAGAAGAGATATAGAAAATCAGAGCATATTATGCACAATCCCCAGCTCACTCTTAGACTATCATTTTCATTTTCAGTCACTTGATAGCTTCTTCCCAGAGTTTTCACTCTTAATTGTGTTTGTTCTTAAAAATTAACAAGCTATATAGTAAAATTAAATAAATGATTTTAAGCCCAAATGCTTGAAACTTAAATATTTATATAAAACATTAAATTTATGAAATGATAAAATTTTTAAATATATTAAATAATAATATGTTTTCACTTGAATTTTGTTTAGAGAAAATGAGTCTTTTTTAAAAAGGAAAAATGATTAAATGCATTTAAGTAACATTTCATCTCGTTTTATGTTTATATATAAGTGAAATGCCCAGATTATATTGAAACAAATGTACTTGTATCCATGTATTTAATGACCATTTCAGCAGATTTTACCAAGTACAAAGTTTTATGCTAAGGTTTCTATGACAGTATAAGAATAAGTAAATTAACATCCCTTTACTCAAAAACTACAACAAATAAGATAGTTGTAAATGCAAGTAAATATTTTAACATGAAGGCTCTTAAATCTACCATAGGTGAGACCATTATTGCATGATAGTTCACTTTTTCATTCATTCAACAAATAAATAAATTCTTTCTGAAAAAAATTGACACTTCTGTGATGAATAGAGAGAACAAAGCCAACAATGAGAAAATTAATGACTTCACATGATTATTTCAAATGCTAAACGCAATCATTAATCTAAAACAGGGTTCTAGTAAAGAGGACTAGAAGTTGCTTTAGTTTCCTGTTATGGATATCTATAACACTGGTTTGGATCCACTTTGTTCTTTGAGAAGAGAAATTGTTTTGGTTTACATTTTGTAGTGATCAGCCATTCAAAGCTTTATTCTTTTTATGAAATCACATTTATGGAATTGTGACCATATAGACTATAATGCTTCTCTTAATGTACATTATGTGATTATTTTACACCAAAGAAAAGAGATATAGCAATATATGATCAATTCTAATTTCATCTTTTTATGATACCTTATACAATGTTATTTTTCAAAGATTTCCCCCAAATACCTAGATTCCACAATTTCCTTCTGTATGCTTTAAATCATCTCTGCTGCTGCTGCTGCTAAGTTGCTTTAGTCGTGTCCAACTCTGTGCGACCCCATGGACGGCAGCCCACCAAGGCTCCCCCGTCCCTGGGATTCTCCAGGCAAGAACACTGGAGTGGGTTGCCATTTCCTTCTCCAATGCATGAAAGTGAAAAGTGAAAGTGAAATTGCTCAGTCGTATCCGACTCTTAGCAACCTCATGGATTGCAGCCTACCAGTCTCCTCCATCCATGGGATTTTCCAGGCAAGAGTACTAGAGTGGGCTGCCATTGCCTTCTCCAAAATCATCTCTAGATTACTTATAATATAAATAGTTGCAAATACAAATGTAAATGCTACATAAATAGCTTCTGGCACAAGGCAAATTCAAGTTTTGCTATTTGGAACTTTCTGGAATTAGTTCTTTTTTATTTCCCAAATATTTTCAATCCAAGGTTTGTTGAATCCACAGGTGTGGAATCCAAGAACATAGTGGGCCAACTACATATGGCAGTACAAGCTTTTGCTCAGTTATTCTTCCCAACTAATTAATAAGGTAAATAGAACAGTAACTATTATCCCTAATTTTCTTTAGGCTTTGGTGGTGGCTCAGAAGTAAAAGAATGTGCCTGCAATGCAGGAGATATGGGTTCAATCCCTGGGTCAGGAAGATTCCCTGGAGGAGGAAAGGGCAACCCACTCCAGCATTCTTGCCTGGAAAACCCCATGAACAGAGGAGCCTGGGGGTCTACAGTCTATGGGGTCACAAAGAGTCAGACATGAATTAACGCCCAAACAACAGAGGAAGGGCTTCCCTTGGGACTCAACTGGTAAAGATTCTGCCTGCAATGCGGGAGACCTGGGTTCAACCCCTGGGATGGGAAGGTCCCCTGGAGAAGCGAAAGGCTACCCAGTGCAGTATTTTGGCCTGGAAAATTCCACGGACTGGATGGTCCATGGGGTCGCAAAGAGTTGGACAAGACTGACTTTCACTTTCAGCAGCAACAAACAGGCAGGATAAAACAAACAACTGCATTGCAGATTAAGAACTCTAAAATAGATTTTTAATTCTTAGTTGAATGTTCTTTCCACAGTATTGTAAAACCTTTGCAATGATAGTTGCAGATAGTAGTTCCTTTCACTTGAATGTAGGCTATGCAGAAAACTGGGAATTTTTCCATCTAGAAGAAAATTGTAAAATGTATAGCACAAAGATTTTTTTAACGACATTAATAGTAAAATCTATGAATTCATACCAATAAATACCCTGTGTTAACTTTTCACATAAACGGAAAGTCACAATAACATTCAGAACTATTTCCTTCCCTGACAAAATTTCACAAACCAATTTCTCTATTTTCTAAGATTTTATAATCTGGCTTAATGTACTTTGCGTTAAGTCACTTCAGTCATGTCTGACTCTCTGTGACCTTATGGCCTATATAACCTGACTAGTTCTTCTGTCCACAGGATTCTCCAGGCAAGAATACTGGAGCGGGTTGCTATGCCCTCCTCCAGGGGCTCTTCCCTACCCAGGGATAGAATCTGAGTCTCTTAACATCTCCTGCACTGGCAGGCAGGTTCTTTACCACTAGCATCAATTTTATAATCTTGCTTAGTCATCTTAAATTAAAACCCTGTATTGATTCTTTAGAGAACCAAAGTTAGGGTTTCTGTGATTGTATATGAGAAAATACACGAAAGATGACTGATTTTCAATTGTGGTAAAAGAAGAAAGAGTATACAACCATAGCTTTTATAAATTACTCTTTCCTTTCAGTTGCATAAGCTGTCAGAGAAGCTTCCATTCATAATCACTGAGTGACTTTTCAACCACAAACACCATTAAGATGGTCAGGGAGAGGATCAAAATCTAATCATCTTCCTTCTAAGAATATCTTTGTAAGATGAATGTGAAAGGGGAAGAAAAGTGATCTGCAACTTGATTTTACTTGGATTTTAATTAAACTATACTGTATATTAAAAGTCAGGCTTCCCTGGTGGCTCAGCAGTAAAAAAAAAAAGAAAAAAAAATCTGCCTGCAATGCAGGAGATGGGGGTTCGATCCCTGGGTCAAGGAAGATCCCCTGGAGAAGGAATTGGCAACCCATGCCATTATTCTTGACCGTGAAATCCAATCCCATGAACAGAGGAGCCTGGTGGGCTATAGTCTATGAGGTTGCAAGAGTTAGACACAACTTAGCGACTAAACCACCACCACCATATATTAAAAGTCGCTCAAAACTGAGAAAACAGATGAACTTGTGGTCTTCCTTCTGGGGCTTTCTTCCTAACCTACCACTAACAATGCAGTAGAACACTGGGACAGTGACAATTGCCAATGACTGAGCTGGGTTTGGAACAGTTGCTGAAAGGTCTGAGGAAGGCTTTTCTCCAAATGATAGTTACATTGAAATATCTACAGCACAAACTTTTCCAATATTCCACCCCCAACTCCTTCCATTACTGATAGAAGATCAGGACAGTTCTTTGAAGGATCTAGGAAGAGATGCCCATGAAGTCATGGATGACCTAGTGAGGTAGGGAGAATGGAACAAGGGCATTTCGGCACACTAGGAGAACTTGGTGTACATCTACCAACACACCTGAGTAGGGTTGGCAAGGACAGTGCCGTTCTAGTTGAACAGCTGCTCAGGATTATGGATTCTGTATGGTGGGACCTGCTGTCTGTAAAGAGAATACATATGTGTTTGCTGAAAGCCAGGAAATATTAGTCAAAAAACTCCTTATTGGTTTTTTAAACAATCCAAAGACTTAAAGAAAGGATCTGAAGAATAATGGTGCTACTGTTGACATGTGGTTGTTGAATGTTTTATGTACTGTTTCTAATGATAATCATTGAATGTGAAATGTATTTTTAAGTTTTTCATGAAATAATACCTTTCAAGTTAAAGGTTAAAAGAAAAAGATGTAAAACTCTGTGAGAGGTATTAACTCCACAGATAATTGGGTGAAGAAAGAAGGCAGATCAGAGCAAACGTTTTGAATGATTTAATATTCCAAAGCAAATACTAATGCAGATTACCTAATTCTGGAACCATGTCCTTCAGTATATGTAAGAGTGCTAATCAAGAAGATTATTAAAAATGATTTAGGAAAAACAATCACTTTCAAAGTGCTTAGACAATCCTAATTATGTCAGTTATCATGAAGTGATGACAGGCAAATTTATAGGTGATTTAACAGACCACAATACACATCATAAATGAAATTTTCAAGCTACTTACTGTTATTTATACCTTTTTAGGAGTCTAACATTTCAATGAAACCATGGCCAAAAAATAGAAATACTGGCAAATATCTAGGCACCCACTAAAATAAAAAAGGAAAAGAATAGAGTACCACAGCCAATAGAGAATCAACCAGCCATCCATCACTGTGTTTGACTATCTGTCTGCTTCTCTCTTCAAATACTTATCTACTTAGGAACCACCCATTTCCTTGGATGTTGGAAAGCCAGATAATATACAGCTTTAATTTAGCATTTCCACATGTTCCTAAGGTTTTATATTTCCTCTTTGAATAGAAACATAGATAGACAAACTGGCAGGCACACCCTTTTCATGGTTTTGGAAAGAAATTTAGAACAGTGGTTATTGAAAGAAACTGTTCTCTTCAGATGTTGGTGAAATGAGTAAAAATGAGGAAAAGGACAATACAGTAAATTAAAATAAAATTATTCTTCTTTTGCAATTTGTGCTTTTTATTGTTAAAATTCTCTTTAAATAATCACAAGATGTTAATAAAGATGGTAGCTATTTAACTTTGTTCTTTATAAAATAAAAATGTCAAAACTATGCTGCCTGCCCCCCAGCTTTATTTTACTTTTTCTAGTCTCTAAAAACCAAAAGTCTTAAATCAACGGGTTTCAGTCTTACATGGAAATAAATGGGTTGCCTTTGAAATATATATTTAATTCATATTATTCTTTTCATAAAGACAGCTTTTTTTCTGTCCATAATCTATATATCCTTCAAGTAAGTAAAAGCTCTAAACTGTGCTTTTGTGATATGATTTCTGACTCACATCCATGTGTGTTTCTCGGTGTCTCTTTCTATTTCCCCTCTTAATCCCCATGACTCCTCAAGCATCTGTTCATGTTTTCATGACTATCATTAAAACAACTTTGCCCACTTCTGAATATGCAATTTTCTTGTTTAGCACAACTAAATGAATGGGCGACAAAAGAAGGCAAGCACAGTTTAAGTCAAATACACTCTAAATCATGTTGCTGGTCACTTACTTGTAGTTAGCACTGGAGACCGAGTTTGAACTGGGACAACTGCTTGCAGTAAAAGTGAAAATGAGTTACAGCCAGCTGGGACCACCGTTCACAGTAGGAAATTTGTTCCCACTACTCCCCAGAGAGCACATTCACAGACACAATCAAACGTGCACAGCTGAAGTTCAAAGTCTCACAAAACAATACTTACCTTTATTTAATGCAAGCACGATCACATTTTTTATTTTATCATTTAAGCTGACCCCAGTTGCTGTTTTGATTTCCTGACCCACTAAAGCATCATAGTTCAGTTTAAAATTGTTCACTATAGCACAATTTATAATGTTGCTATTGAATTTCATCTCAATATAAAGATCAAAACAATTAACTTCCCTTAAATCAATATAAAATTAGAAACCCAGCCTTATCAAATAATTTCCCAGTGTGTTGCCATTGAATTCTTGGAGGAAAGAAAGACACAGATATTTTTATCTCACTTTTCTGTTCTCTTTTTATGTGATGTGATAGGCTGTATCTTAACACTCCTAGGTTTTTCTCTAGATAAATTCCTTCTAAACTGGAGAGGAATGATAACTAAGTGTCATTGTTTTTTGTTTTTTTAAGTAAATTTTGAGTATCCTAGTTTTAGCATTGATAATGACTCAAATGTTGACTTAAGATTCTGAATTATATGGATGAAATTCTGAGATGTTCTTAAAATCACTAAAGAAATGACCATTACCTTAAATTGCCTATTTCAAGTTTATGTAATAAGTCTCTTTAAAGTTTTTTTTTATTTATTTTCAAATAAATAAAAGGTGGGTAAAATTTTAAACTGGTAAATACACTGGTTATCTATTCATGGATGTGTATGTATGTGTGTACACGGACACACACTTATGGTAAGGAGACCAGGCTTAGGAATTCAGACAGAAATAGTTCAAGTTCTGGTTTAGTGTCTTCTAGAAATTTTTACAGTTTCTTCTGAGATTTCCTCCTCTGCAAAATAGAATAATCACACTTGCTTCACAAGCTGTTGACAGGGACAAACTACGTAAATCAAAGTGCCATTAAATTGTTCATTATTGCTACAGATTTCAGGGAATGATCTGTTTAAGTTTATTTCATGCCTGGGGGAAAAATAAAATTATCCTCGCTGACCATTTTAATTGATTTCCATGCATGACTCTAATCTTATAATTCAGTTAATACACGTAGAGAAAAAAAGACCCCTGAAGACAAGGAAATTATAGAGAAAAGATTAATAATATAGTTGAAGTTAGGAGGATATCAAATCCTGTACTTCCTAAAATCTTTAGACATCTGAACTTGACCATCAAGTGATTACTACTGAGAGAAGCGCCCATACTTTGAAGGATTAAAATTCCAGCTCTACTTGACTCCCTTAAGTTAATACCCATGTAGACAATACAGTCTGTGGACTGTGTTCCATAGACTACCACAGGCACACAGGTTAAATCCAGCCTACTACCTATTTATCTACGGCCTGTGGGCCATTTTTACTTTTAAATGATTGGAGAAAAGAATTGAAAGAAGATAAACATTTTGTGACAGTTAAAGTTATATGAAGTGTGAAATTCTGTGTGGATAAAGCTTAGTTTGAGCAGAGTGTAGGTCCTTCATTGTCCTATATTGTCTTTGGTGCCACATGAGTAGTTTAGCAGTTGCAATAGAGACCATATGGTTTTTAAAGCCAAAATTTAAATATTTATTATCTTGTTATTTATAGTTTTCCAACCCTGGACCACGCAGCAAAAAGAAACTCAAGGACAAAGTGCAAATGATGCTTTTTAGTTCCATAATTTCTGCACTATAATTATTTTAAACTATAGCAAAGATGATTCTTAATCAGAATAAGTATATTTATATTTGGTACAGAAATACATAACCAAAAAATATAGCACTATTTTTTTCAAGGAGTTTAGACTTTGATGCCTTGAATGGTTGATTTTGGAAAGAAGAGTGATTCTGCTACTTAATTTAAAACATCTTGAAAAAAAAAAACTTGAAATCTGTAGTTCAGATCAATCCTTTATAGATGGTTAAAGTGAAGAAGTTTTAATAAAAGTGTCTTTCTTTTCACTGGCTAATCCTTAAGATCTGAAAAAAAAAAAAAAACCCTTTCAAGCTGATACTGTTTCTGTTCCCCCTCACCCCCACGCCGCCCCCCCCCAACCCCCGCCCCGGCCAGTAGAAATGAAGCCAAATAAAATCCTGTTCCACAGTTCCCCTCAAGGATATAAATGAGGCTGAAAGTGTCCTGGCTTCGTCAGCTAAGCTGGCGAAAATCCCTATAGCCATTTGCTTATCTCAGGGGGACTGGATGGCTCCTTTAAATTATATTTTATATGGTAGGTTCCATATTTGAAGAAGTCTCTGCAAAATGTCTCATTCCTCAAGTGGTACAGTGAAGATGCCTGTTCACTTCCCCTCATGTGCTTTCCTACATACCCTGCTCATGCATAGTTATCCATGCCAATGTCTGTGAGGTAAGAACCAGATGCTCTGATACACAGGACAACAGAATCATGGAACTGAGCTACAAAAGATGACACCATTTTAAAATCACTGTCTTCCTTTCTCATTTCTCATACTGATCACTTCATACACCACTTGGGAGAGAAACAGTCTTAGCTGCTTGGAATTAGATAGCATAATTTCATATTTTCAATACTTCTATTCAGTAGTTGCTGATGATTTCAAATCTCTGAGGATCAATTTTATTATCTGTACACAGCATAATATTATCTGTATGAATAATAATTATTAATTGTATCAAGTTGTTAGCGTGAAAGAAAATAAATATGAAATTGTTTGTATAATAAATGCATAGTATAAACTGTATACATAATTATCATGAATATCTCATTTAGAGAATAAACTAGTATTAGCTTTTATATATTCCACAATATCTATATGCTATATTCTATGCTAACATCTTATATATATGCTATATTCTATGCTAACATCTTACATACATTATTACCAGATTGTATTTTCATCAAAAGGTATGTATTAGTATCTTCCACTTACTAATCAGGAAACTGAAACCCAGAGGAGGATAAAAAATTATTGAAAGACATATGGGATAAGTACCCCTAAGTTAGGGCTTCCCTGGTAGCTCAGCTGGTAAAGAATCCAACTGCAATGTGGGAGACCTGGGTTTGAGCCCTGGGTTAGGAAGATCCCCTGGAGAAGTGAAAGGCTACCCACTCCAGTATTCTGGCCTGGAGAATTTCATGGGGTCACAAACAGTTGGACTGTGTGATTTTCACTTTCACTTTCAGCCCTAAGTGAAAATGTGAATCTAGATCTACCTGACTTGGTATACAAACTTTTGACTTTCACATTATTCTGCACTTCTCCAATAGTGGAGGGGGAAAATAAGAGAGATCGCTTTAAAATATAAAATGACATTTTTCAAAAATGTAAGCCACGGAAATGCTGAGACAAATAGTATATCAAATACTTGAAAGAAGTTTATGTAAATAAAGCTACCATCACGAAGTATTGCTTAATTTTGTTAAGCAAATAATTTTAGTATAAATGCAGTAAGTTGAACTACATCTATTATATGTGGTTCCTTAGTAACCTCTTTTACTCGATTAAGATGTACCAAAGATATTATTTTCTTATCTGCTCTGCAGGGATTATTTCAAGTGTTTTAAAACCCGCATATTCATGAAAGTTTTTTTGATACATACACATTAAATCCACTTGCAGTAAACCAAACCTGAACTTAGGAAAAAAAAAAAAAGATTTTCAGAGTTTCTCCCCAAAAATGCCATAGGAGGTATGTAATCCACACCTCCGTCACCAAAGTGCAAAGCTGTTTGGCTGCACGTGCACGCAGTTGAAGGGGCAGACTTCGCTCTTCCAGCTCTGCTTCCCCTTCTCCTTTGATCTTCCACTGCTCTCCTCTCTTTTTCATTTTGGACTCTGCCCCCACCCTCAAGAAGTCACTGAATTATTTGTGAGGCTTGTTTGATATTCAGACTTTTAAACTCCTCTGTTTCTGCTCTTTGGGTGAACAGAAATTTTAACAAGGCAGGTTCTTCTTAACATCACTTCACTCTTAAACACGCGATTCATTTCAAGTATATGGAGACAAAACAGAGAACCAAGACGTGATCCTGTGAGTTAATAATCCTAAGGTTTGTTTGACATGCCTGAAACAAAAGTTAATGTTTCTTGTGTTAGTCCCTCTCTCTCTTTTTTTTTTCCTCCAGAGTGTCAGAGATGACCTCCTACAATGGGAGAAAAGGAAAAGACTTGCTTTCTTTGGAGGGTAAATTCAATGCCAGAGACATACACTTGAAGTTCGTGATTGAAATTCCAAAGACAGGGTCTGGGGCTATCCACTCTGTTTTTGATACCGTGACGAAGCTCTCCTCACCTCCATTTCTCTCACGTGACAGCCTCATCCCCAGCTGACAGTTGCAGGGCATCCACCTGAAACTCTCTGAGCCTGCAGTGTAAATGGACTCATTTCATCTGAGGATTAGTAAAAACAAGTGCATTTTTCCAGGTTCAGCTGAAATCCCATCTATGAAGTGTTTAAATCACTAAAATCCACAGCAATCCCAATGCACTTATTGACTGTATAATTCATAAAGAACCTGGAAATGTTTTTGGAATTGCTATTTAACACTCTTTTAGTTTGAGAGAAATTTTCTCTCTTTTTGGCATTTAGTGAAGAACTGGAGCAAACAAAACACTTTAATATCTACTAAGGGCTTCCCTGGTGGCTCAGACGGTAAAGGATCCACGTGCAATGCAGGAGGCATGGGTTTGATCCCTGGGTTGGGAAGATCCCCTGGAGAAAGGAATGGTTACCCAGTCCAGTATCCTTGCCTGGGAAATCCCCATGGACAGAGGCGCCTGGAAGGCTACAGTCCATGGGATCACAAGGAGTCAGACACAACTGAGCCACTGACACTTTCACGTTCAATGGTATCATAAATCAATAATAATATCTATTAAAATGAACCTGGTAATGAAGACAAGGTAGCCTTTAAAAAATACAGAAAAGGCTGGGATGGATTTTAGAAACATTTCTATAGTAATAAATGAAATATTTAAAAACTGGAGTTCTTAGCAAATTATAGATAACTGACACTCCCTGGTGATGACAAGGGTGTGCTACAAAAAATAATAGCAAAGAACATAAACCAGGCATTTGCCCATTGTCAGGCACTGAGTCTTCCCAACACACAATAAATGTGTTATTGTAACTTACATATTATGAATGAGAAAATTAAGGCACTTAAGTAAATTTTTAGAAATGTCAGCTAAGTGGTGGAGTCAGGGTTTGGAACCCAGGCAGCTTGATTACAGAACCTGTGATCTCTAATTAAATTAATAGCTTTGGCTTCAGAGTAATAATATTATATATCTACTTTATTTGGACAATAGAACAGAATTATGAAAGAAATAAGGCAGTTTATCCTACTGACAGTTATTACAATCTGAAAGAAATCTTACATTTAAAACATTATCTTGAAAAGACATGTAAAGGTAAAAAGTGTATTTGAGGGTTCTGGACTAGCACTAACTATGTTACCTTTCCTGAAGAATTCTAAATAATAGATAAATTGACAGTTTCCAATGAATTACACTATTATAATTCAAAAATAATAAACGTATTATTAGTGAAAACTGAGAAAACAAGTCTAAATACCATTGATCATTTCCTCCGCAGCAGATAAACCCCAGAGGTCTGAAAGGGTGAGTGTAAAGAGCAGTGACGGAAAACTGGAGGCAGAGATGGGCCTGGCAAAGTCCTCCTGAAAAAGGCACAGGGTCAACCCACACTGACCCAGCAGGGAGGAAGTCAAGAGAATAAATAACCTGATTCACTCTCCTCCTGCTCTCGGGCCTTTTGCTTATGGCTGCCTTGGTCTATTCCAGCCAGAAGCCAGAGGCCAGAGAACCCACTAATGCAGTCCCCACTGCAGGCCAGAAGGTGGGTGGAGAGCAGGGAAGAGGACGACAGCAGGCCTGAGAAGCCACCAGCAGGAAGGTGGCCAGGAGAAGTATCATCTACGCACATTTCAATTTTTCTAGAGTCTCCTTCATAGAGTTAAAAATATACAGTTTTATCTGTACCATTCTGGAAAATCCTCTTACGTATTAAAAATCTAAATCTAAAGCAAAATCACTAAAACATGAATAATGAAAATCTTTTGCCTTCAGAGACAACTTTATCTTTGCTTCTTTTATGCAGTGCAGCCTCTTTTTTTTTTTTTTTCTTTTTGAGTAATCCTATCTGCCAAGTACAATGCTAAATGTCAGAGAAGACAAGTTAAATAACATGTGGTCTTTGTCTCCAGAAACTTGCATTCAATAGGAGAATATAGCTAGCTAGGTAAATTACCATGCTGACTTGATAAGTTCAATGGTGTTGGGGGCCCACTGCCTGACTGAAATCCTGAAAAATACTTTTCTCCTTAACTCTGTTGGTTCTGAAATCTTACAAACAATAATTATGATGCTTGTTTGGTGGCATTTGTGAATAATAATGTGTAAGTGTTCTCTATAGTTCTAATAGTAAAACTTGTTTGCTCAGAACTCTAAAGTCTGAGCCTACAGTCCTCTCGCTGCTTTGACACTTTCATCAAGATGATTTTGCAGCAAGATTTACTGTTGCTCCCTTCAGTTCAGTTCAGTCACTCAGTTGTGTCTGACTCTGTGACCCCATGGACTGCAGCACACCAGGCTTCCCTGCCCATCACCAATTCCCGGAGCTTACTCAAACTCATGTCCATCGAATCAGTGATGCCATCCAACCATCTCATCCTCTGTCGTCCCCTTCTCCTCCTGACCTCAATCTTTCCCAGTATCAGGGTCTTTTCCAATGAGTCAATTCTTCCCATCAGATGGCCAAAGTATTGGAGCTTCAGCTTCACCATCAGTCCCTCCAATGAATATTCAAGACTGATTGCCTTTATGATGGACTGGTTGGATCTCCTTGCAGTCCAGGGACTCTCAAGAGTCTTCTCCAACACCACAGTTCAAAAGCATAAATTCTTTGCTGCTCAACTTTTTTTATAGTCCAACTCTCACATCCACACATGACTACTGAAAAAACCATAGCTTCAACTAGAAGGACCTTTGGTGGCAAAGTTGCTCCCTTAGATTTGTATTTCTAGAGCTCCCTGTTGGGTTTCCTGATCATTGTAAATTCTTTGATTGAGTGCAGGATGGAAATGCAGAATGGTTATGTAACAGGAAGGTGGCTCTTTACAATACAGAAGGATTAATCTCGGGATTTGGGCTTATGCCCAAATTAAGTGCCTGAGACTTTCTGCTTTACAGTATCTCTGTTTTTCTGGACCAGAGGTAAATGTACAAATTCTCAGAAGAACTCAGTTAAATAAAAAACAATAACCAAATCTTCACCCACTTGCCTCAGGTGAGGTATGCAGAAGAACTGAAACTTCTTAGGTTACCTGACATTATCTGAGGCATTTTTAGGAAAATTATCAAGTATTTTTAGGAAAAAAATCTATTCACGGGCCTAGTGATGTTTTACAATTCACAGTTCCCTGTGTATAATAAAATAAGTCAAGCCAAGGGAGAGAGCTGCTAGGGTAAAAGGACTGGGTGAAACATTCAGAAGAAACTTGAAAACAATTTTTCTCTCCACCAGAAGGGCAATGAAAAGAGCTGTTATTTTGATATCATGTGACTCTGGGTTCTAACCTAGGTTTTTTCATTTTGTTCTTAAGCAAGTTTGTGAATTTCTGTTAATATCAGATCTCTTTGGTGTGAAGGAAAGATTTATTGTAATGCCTTCCTACTCAGGGTTCTAATGAGGCTTAAGATTATGTTTGGTAAGCATGTTTTATGTGCTTTAGAAAAGGTATCTTCTCTATATGTTTATGATTTCTATTATTCCATGGTGCCCTAACAAAAAGAGGCTACGCTAGCAACAGAAGTACAAATGGTACCTATAGTAGGATAACTACAACACAGACCATTGTACTGAGGAGAGACGGAAACAGTCCGCATAATGTTCTCAGAGTTTATAAGAAGTTGAATTTTGACTTGCTTTCATTTCTCTCATATATAAAATAAGTGCTCATCAGTATAGATCCTGAGGAATAATGGATGTCTAGTGGCCTACTGGGCTCCTAGGGGTAGCCTATAATCTAACTCCAGAAACTTCTCACTTACAGTTGGAGAAGCTGAGGCCAAAGAACGTCAGACTCAGCTTCTTCTATCACCCTGTTCCAGCCCTAGCCCATCCTCCAAACACACCACAACCATGCACTTATTTCACATGGGGTCAAAGTGCTGTGCCTGGAGTGGGTTCCAGACATTTCAGATTTTCATTCCTAGTAAAAGAACATTTGGGTTGGTAACACTAATACACGTACATTTATTTTTAAAGTATTCTCATTGAAATCAGAGCCCTTATACATTGCTGATGGGAATGTAAAATGATACGGTCACTGTGGAAAAACAGTTTCACTACTGCTCACAAAGTTCACATATCTGACACTTTGTGACCCCATGGATTATAGCCCACCAGGCTCCTCTGTCCATGGAATTTTCCAGGCAAGAATACTGGAGTGGGTGCCACTTCCTTCTCCAGGGGATCTTCCCGACCCAGAGATCAAACCTGTGTCTCAGGTCTCCTGTATTGGCAGGCAGATTTTTTACTATGAGCACCACCTGTGAAGCCCATAGTTCACTCTAAAATGGTTAACTTCTGTTGTATGAATGTTACCTCAAAAAATTATTTAAAACTTTTGAGTATATTTATTTAAATTGTAAAAATGTGCTGTGCTGTGCTTAGTCACTCAGTCGTGTCCGACTCCTTGCATCCCCATGGACTGTAGCCCGCCAGGCTCCTCTGTCCATGGGGATTCTCCAGGCAAGAATACTACTGGAGTGGGCTGCCATACCCTCGTCCAGGGGATCTTCCCAACCCAGGGATCGAACCCAGGTCTCCTGCATTGCAAGCAGATCCTTTACTAGCTGAGCTACCAGGGAAGCCCATCTATGTACATATGATGATATATCCCTATTTGACAGATATCAAGAGTTCTGGTATTAATACCTTCCAAAGGGAAACAGCAAATCAACATGTTCAAATTGACAATGGTCACAGATAATCTCTTGCCACCAGAAATATGAAATTAGTCCTAAACAGATATAAATATGAACTAAATCATTTCTAATTTTTTTATTAATAATCATCCTATATCTCTGCTTTTTTTCCCCCAAGTTTCTTCCTGACTGATGACTACTTTTTAATCCCACCACCTCCTGCTGTTGCTTAAAATAAGTGTTTTCTCTGGGTAGTAACATTTTAGTCCTTTACCTACAAACTAATGTACTAATAAATTTATAAATATCTCCACTAGAAGAAAATGGCTGCTTTTAATGCACTATACAGCTTAGTTAATCTAGACCTGACCAAATCTGACAGTGTTAGTGACATAATAACTGTGAAATCACACTATCCCATGCCCAGAAACAAATGGCTCCTCCTGTCCTCTGATCCTGATGGGTCCTGAGCCACATATCTTATCATGGAATGTGTGAAGACATGGCAGCAAAAATAGCCCGACCACGTATCAACTTAGAATTTCAAGGCCCGCCCCCTCCATATTTTTGTAAAAGTCGATCTTCATTCCACTTACCTCTGCTTTAGTTTTCTTCATAGCATTTATCACCACCTGGCAAGAATGTTATTTATTTATTTATGTTCATTAATATTTAGTTATTCATATAAACTTCAGGAAGGCAGAGACATCTGTATTGTTTGCTATTCTATTTCTACTACCTAAAATAGTTCCTGGCCTACAGACAGTGCTCAATTAATAATCATTACATAAATTTATTAACAGCTTCCAGTAACTGGAAATTAAACTATATTTCTACTCTCTAATTAATATAGATGTTTTTATACTAATGTTTTTTCTTATTATTTTTCTAGCAATATTTATTTTTCCAATTAAGCTACTTTCCATTTTTTAATTGAACAATCTACTCACAGAAAAGATGTGATGAACTGCTATGTTTATATTTCTTTCACATAAATTGGTTCTAAATTATTTTTAAATGTAATATAATTTGACAATACTTCTACAGAGAAAATAAACTCAAGCTATCTCAAGCTTCCTTCTTACAATTTTACACATGTGACACCTATCAGTAACGCTTCCACTGAGATATCTGTGTGTGTTTGCTCAGTCGTGTCCAACTCTTTGTGACCCCACGGACTGTAGCCCACCAAGCTCCTCTGTCTATGGGATTCTCCAGGCAAGAATCCTGGAGTGGGTTGCACTCCCTTCTCCAGGGGATCTTCCTGACCCAGGTCTCCTGCATTGCAGGTAGATCCTCTACTATCTGAGCAACCAGGGAAGTCCCACTGAGATATATAAAATACTTCATTCTACTGTCTAGTCCAATCTCATGAAAATGATTTTCAGAGTCATTCTACCTTTTAGATTTCTGGAGATTTAGCTTACTAGAAATAAAGGCTAGGAAATCTTATTTTTCTTCTAGATCTACTGGCCAACTGTCAATACCTCTAAAGCTTATTTCTGATATAAGAATATGTTTGTTTGTGTTAGTCACTCAATTGTGTCCAACTCTATGTGACTCCCATTGACTGTGGCCCACCAGGCTTCCCTGTTCATGGGATTCTCCAGGCAAGAATAATAGAGTGGATTGCCATGCCCTTCTCCAGGAGATCTTCCTCACCCACAGATGGAACCCAGGTCTCCTGCATTGCAGGCAGAAGCTTTACCATTTGAACCACAAGGGAAGGCCTATATAATACATATAGGTCTATAACATTTATTTGCCTAGGCAAATAAATATTTCATTTTTCTAATATGCTTTGTTTTTTCAAATGGTTTGCATAAGTGATATTTGAAGATCCTAAGTACATATAGAGTCATGGATCCTGTCAGCTATAGTGTCTCTTTAAGCTTAACAACTTAAATGGAAGCCTATTTTAACAGCAGCAGATTTTAACATATATATATATATATATATATTTAAAAAGACTCAGAGCTTCTTGGATGTCTCTCTACTTGACTGTATATGAATCAACTTAGAAATGACAATACAAAATGGTAATGGGCAATTTAGAGTTCAACTCAGGTGGCTCAGGTGGTGGAGAATCTACCTGCGGTGCCCAAGACCCAGGTTCAATCCCTGGATCAGGAAGATCCTCTGGAGAAGGGAATGGTGACCCACTCGAGTATTCTTGCCTGGAGAAGTCCATGGGCAGAGGAGCCTGGCGGGCTATAGTCCAAGGGGTCGCAAAGAGTAGGACATGACTGAGCGACTAACACACATACCATTTCCACTGCACTTTGAATGCTAGATTTTAAGTGAGATACTAGAATAATGGTACATGTTCTTAAAGAAATAAGTTGTCCAAAGCCCACTTCATTGGAAGAATGGTTGAAGGAGCTAGAAACTTTTCACCAATAGGAGACATGCCTTAGAAAAATTGTGGTAGGTTTGAAGAATTGCTTTGTCAAAGAAGCATTCTAGCTTTTCTGAACAATGCCAAGATGCCAGATTAGGACAAGCAGGCCAAAGTTACAAAGTGACAGATGTCAAATCAATACTAATTAGATCTAGATAAGAATAAAGCTGTATAGAAAATCAAGGTGTTTCCTCAAGTGATAATGACTTTCTTATAGGTGAAAATTTCAGAATACAATAGAAATGTAGGGGGTCAGATTTTAAGACCTTAACATTTCCTTCCAACTTCAGAACTCTTGTTCTAAGAAGATGCAGACGTCAACGTGTATGATATAAACTGATGCTGGTAAAACCTATGCTGCGAAACAATGCAGGCAAGAGGAGAAGGGGGCAGCAGAGAATGAGATGGTTAGATAGCATCACCAACTCAATGGTCATGAATTTGAGCAAACTCTTCCGGGAGATAGTGGAGAGCAGAGAAGCCTGGCATGCTGCAGTCCATGGGGTTGCAAGAGTCAGACAGGACTTAGCAACTGAACAACAACAACAATGATATAAATAAAAGCAAATGACTCTGCCTTCTGTGGATGTTATTCCTGCTATGAGAGTCTGCATCTCTTGCTGCTTCTCACATCTGTCCCAAATATTTATTTGACTAGTCTACCTCATTTGTTCCTCATGGCAATAACTCAGGTAAAACCACTTTGCTATATTCCAGTACAAACTCCAAGAACCAATGGCGATGACATATAAGGAAATGAATGATATTAAATCTTGGTTTGTTTCAGTGAATATTGGACCCCTGGCCTACCTCCTTTAAGCACTTGATGTGGAATTTGACAGTAATGATTTGTAAATCTTCTAAAGAAAGGTGAAAATCAGAGAAATGAGAATTCCTAAAGTCCTGACGTTTCACAGAGTAGTAGCCTGCCATTAAGAAAACACAGGGCATTGGGTGAGTGAGCTGGAGCCATAAACATTATCAGGTAAAAGTGAGGTTTCCTGGGGCTGCAGAAAGAAATGAGCTTGTTCCTACTTCTGGTATTAATCATAATAAGTGTTTTATCTCAGGCTGTCATGTTTAGTTTCTCCATGCAATTTACCTCTCAGGCACACTGTTCACAATATCAATTGGCCTTATCTTTTAACTTATAGTCTTCAAGTACTTAAATGTATTTCCCCCAAAGTTCCCACAGTTAACATGACAAAAGTCAACATTAGTACTATTTTAAGACAATGCTGCACCCACATTATAAAAGACAGTTGCTTATGCCTGGCTACTCCTATCATCTGTTGAAAAGTGTAACAGGCAGCACCGATTCTTTGCCTAATTGCAGTTTTAATGTGAGATTTTGCAACCATTTAAATGGGGATCCCTAGTGCTTTAAAAAACTCATTTATTTCATTTTTTCTCTTCGCCAAAAAAATAAAATAGAGATGTGCTTATCCTATATCTTGCTCATCTTTTATCAAACAATACTTGCTAGCTGATACAGTCAAGTCGATAAGTAGTTTTTGAGGGATCGCATTATGAAGTTCACTTTCTAAGAACCAGCAAACATGACTAGGAGCAGTCAAACCAATCAAATAATCAGACAACAAACAATTTAAGCCAAAAATACTGCAGAGACAGGCTTTTTGCTAAAAAAATGTCAGAAAAAAACCAAACTGGTAGCTTCTACAAACTCACTGAAAGATACCAACCTGAGAAGGTACAAATTGAAGATGAGACAGCTAATAACATTCTAGTCTGCATGACCCTATTTCATTGAAGTCCTCTTATGATCTGCTAATAATCCTTTATAATTAAACTCCAGCATAATATTAAAATGTAATCCACATGAACACCAATCACAGGCCATTTCATAGGCTGAAGTGGTTACCGTTTCCAGTCATGCATGACACTCACTCAGTGTGCAGCTTTAGTTTCAAATGTTTTAAATCATTTGCCCCAAGATTTTAGGGGAAAAAAAATCATGATTCATTTCTATCCATAAGTACAGTGAAATAAATCTCATTTAAACTCAAACTGCTAAGAGTAGGTCCAAGGCACAGGCCTTATGAATTTGCATACCTTCCTTTAGAACTAAAAGCTTCTGCTACATCCCCATAGAAATGAGGTCATCTTTTGAGAAATATCTTATGAACTGTTTCCAGTAAATAAAACTGATAGTACCAGAAACTGCCTATGGATGTCACTAATCAACACACACACAAATTTTGAGTCCACGTTGTGATAAGATTTGCTTAAACAATACTACCTATATTCAACTGCTGTGCATATATTTTCCATTTCTTCTATTTCAGTATATTATCTTCATCATATCTTGAAAAATTCAGTTTTTATTTAATAAATAATAATTTGAACCAAATAACAGATTATTAGAAGTAACACATTGAAAATGTTTTTAGTTTACCTGAGGTAGTTTTATGCTCCAGCACAACTGGATCATGGACTTGCCCCCGTGGCTCATGGTAAAGAATCAGCCTGCAATGCAGAAGATGCAGGTTCAATCCCTGGGCTGGGAAGATCCCCAGCAGGAGGGCGTGGCAACCCACTCCAATATTCTTGCCTAGAAATTCCCATGGACTGAGGAGCCTGGCAGGCTACAGTCTATAGGGTTGCCAAGAGTCAGACACAACTGAAGCGCTGAGCACACACACAACTGAAGCATGTGTATAATCTCCTAAATAGTTTTACTTTAGAGCAAAATCACTGTTTGAATGTTGTAAAAATTGATCCCAAGGCTAAAAAGAAATGATAATACACAATTTAACCTTATAATCTTTTTCTGATTCTGCCTCTCATATAAAAACTGGGAGTTGGGTTGATGTTAACAACTTTCACTTTTAAAATGTTGACTTGGGCTCAAATAAAGAAAAAAAATGTGAAAATTATTGTATGAGCTTTTAAAAGATTTGACTTGATTTTTAATCTATAGATAACAGAGTAGTATTCACGTAGGTTCTTTTCCAAGTTGAGTGTTACTATAAACGAGGAAAATAACATGCTGTCAGATAGGAAATAATGACTTGCAACCATTATGACTATATCTAGACTCATAAAGTGCTCTGAAAAAAAGAAAAAACACTGCTCCACAAATAGCTATTTGGTGAGATTATCATTAGACATCTGACCAAATTTAAACATTTTTACTGAAGGAGACAGTTTTCCTTATTTTGTTTTTGTATTTTTAAATGAAAGCAAGTTCTAAGGGAATAATTTATGAGTGTCATTTAAGCCATTTTAAAATGGTGTACATCAAGATTAATGTAATAACATTCTTTCAAATAATTTCTTGGAAATATTTAATTAGAGCAATTCTATTTTTATAAAAGTTTTACATAATCCTAAGCATTGAGAAAAACAGGCCAAGAGATTTAAAAAGTAAGCTTTTATTTAATATTAAAGATATGCCAGACACTGTGGCATGTGGTGATAGAAACAAACAGATAAATCAAACATAGAGTCTGACTTCAGGGAGGTTTTAATCTAGTGGTGAAGTTTGAGAAGAGGTGATAGAGGCGGGGTAGAAGGGACAACAGAGGTGAGGTCACTAAAATACAAAAGCCACTGAATTTAGCTGCAAACCTTTGACAGGACAGGCAGGAAATGCAGATTCAGGAACCAGCTAAATGGAGGGCATCAGGGAGTGGTGGAAACTCAGTAACTGCAGAGGGCAAGCCCCATGCAGAGCCATTCAAAACAAATTATTTTTAAAACACTGTGCCAGTACATCAAAACAGTTTATCAGCTCGATTCAGTCTGCAATTTAAAATCCTTGTTTTAAAACTATGAGACAAATTAAACTGTGATATGACAAGTGTCATAGTCAAGGTACACGTAAAATTTACGGAGAGCCTAAAGAGCACAGTGAGTAAATCCAGGAGAGGGATTCGAAAAGTCTTCAGAGAGAAAGCGAGATTTAACTGAATCTTGACAAATAAGGAGGATTCAACCCATAGTGAGCGGCAGACACAACCTGACGCAGTGGCTGAGAGCCTGGGATTTACGGCTGCACTGCCTGGGTTCAAGTCCTAGCTCTGCCACTGGCCAATTCTGTGCTCCAGCAAGTTAATTAATCTCTAGAAGTCTCAGCTTCCTCCTACATAACATGATGATTTACCTCAACTTACCTACTTAAGATGGAAGTACAAACCTTAAAATTGGAGTGCTTTAAAGATTCAATGATAAGATACATGCAAATGACTGGCTTAGCTATCAAATTTCTACACATAGTTATATGTATTAGCCATTTTATAGTTCATTTCCAGAATTTAGCAAATCCTCCTATAAAACTGATCCCAGATTTCACCATTCCCCACAAATTTTTTGCAGTACAGCTGTCAGGAGTAAGCTGAGTTTTCAGATCCAGAGGCAGAATCATCAGTAAAAGAGCAAAGGAGATGAGGTAGAGAACTATAATCATCAAAAGCAGTAAACAGCAAGAGGTATTACCCCGTATTTCATTAACTTGAGACCCTCTTGCTATTTTAGAAATTACAAGCTGTAGCAAGACAAATCTTATCTTGTATAATAATGCTGGAATCATTCGTTGAAAATGCACTCAATCAGAAATAAATGGCACAAAACAATTATGCCAAGTGCTTACTCAACTCCTGTCATTTTTGGGGTCTAATGTTGATTTAACTGCTGTGAGGATACTGCACCTATTCCACTCAGAAAAAGGGGTCACAAAAAGATTTTCATGGAAGGAAAGTTTTGACTTTCCCTCTCTGGAGTTTCATATTGAAAAGGCACAACATCACGTAAGCAAATAGAAAATAATTAAAAACAAAAATAAAGCAAGTTTCTCCCCAATCTTGCTATCATGCCCAATTTCTCACAACACCTTCCAAATGGTTTCACACCACAGCACACATTCCTGAGACTGAATCAAAGCTTTTCTTAATCTATCCTCTCAGCTGTTCCCAACAGCACACTCTCCTCTTGCAGAACCACTCTGCCCTGCAAATGTCTGCCACAACTCCAGGTTACTTCAACTCACCTTCCTGCCCATGTTCCCTTTGCTAAACAAATGCTTTCCTTCCATTAAGAGCCTGTTTTCACCCTGATGTTGCTTTTCTGCTGCAGTCCAAAAGGGACTTTCCTTCCTTCAAATTCCTACTCAGTTAAATCCTATGTATTTACACTCCGTCTATATTGATACTATTTATATATAGTCTATATATCAACCATAGACCTTCAAATCTGTGATGACTTCAGTTGCTTCTATAATTTGACAATCTTTCTCTTCAAAGTAAAAGTTGAATAATTATTACATTCTGTTTATTTTTAAGTGTTTCTATGTTTTTTTAACTATGTGATTCGACTTGATTTTTTTAATATAAGATGTGAAATGTTAGGACTTGTTGTTCAGTCACTCAGTTGTGTCTGACTCTTTGTGACCCCATGGACTGCAGCACGCCAGGCTTCCATGTCCTTCACCATCTCCTGGAGCTTGCTCAAATTCATATCCATTGAGTTGGTGATGCCACCCAACTATCTCATCCTCGGTCGTCCCCTTCTCCTCCTGCTTTCAATCCTTCCCAGCATCAGGGTCTTTTCTAATGAGTCAGCTCTTTGCATCAGGTGACCAGGTATTGGAGCTTCAGCTTCATCATCAGTCCTTTCAATGAATATTTAGGATTGATTTCCTTTAGGATTGACTGGTTTGATCTCCTTAGGGCTTAGATTATCTTTTTATCAAAATGATCATTTTGACAATACTATTTATTGAAAAATCATTTCCTCTACAATTCAACTTCAAAGGTTTATTTACCCCAAATAGTCCATTTCAAAGAGTCCTAATACATGGATCTGACTATTCTACCAAAATGCTGTCATTCATCAGTATTTTGTGTTTTATAATTGCATTTTTTGAATAAATGTTCATATATTTATTAATCTAGATAAACTTTAAGACCACTTTGTTTATTAAAACAAACCTTAGGTTTTCATAAGAATTACCTTTAATATACCTGGTAACTTGGCAAGGAACATATTACTATTATATTTGGTAATTAATATAACATTTAGGAACATGTTAAATCTTAATTTATGTACATTCAACATTTTTTAGAATTCCTACATTGTCTTTTAAGTGCTGAACAAACTGAAATACCCTGTTTCTCTAAACACACCTGATGTCTGCTTTCTCAAATCTACCCACTTCCTTCTTCCTGCTGAAAATGTCTTCATATCTCCCTAATGGTCACACTCACTTTCCAGAGAAACCCATTCCAAAGGCCACTGTCTCCATGGATCTTCTAACTAGACAGCAGAGAATAGTTTTTTGATTTTTCTAAACTTCTATGGAGGAGACATATATGCCACATCAAAAATTTTGATTTATTATCCAAATGTCAGATTTCCTTTTCTTCTTTGGTTTCCAAAATTCTATGGAACCATCTCTCTTTTAGCCTTGCACCAACTTGTATGCAAGACTACATTTTTTTAACTTTTCCCCAGAAGTCCATTTGACAAATGAATAGTTATTAATAAGAAACAAAATTTTTTACAGAGAAACTTATAACTAGTAGGTAAGTATTTTACATTATAACACTCTACAAGCAATTTAAAAAATTATTTTAAATTCCTTTGAGCTATTCCCTGTCCTTAAGTCCTCGTCTCAGCTGGTCCCTGGCTCAGGCATTCTTGTCTTCTCATGCGTTCCCTGAACAGGGAGTGCTCAGTCAACCAGAGTGGTCCCTGAAATGTCCAACTGTCCCTCTCCACGGCAGACGGCTTTCTCATCCTTAGGAAGCATGGATACCAGAAGATAACTGGACTTTGGAAGACTCGTATCAGATTATCCTCAAATCAGCATCAGGAGACATGAGTGGCAGGAGACTCTTCATAAAAAGAAGTTTTATACCAGCTTCTGAGAAAATAAAATTTTTTCCACATCTGTATTTACTTTATTGTGACAATCTGTTGTCTCCCCACTACATGACAAATGTTTTAAGTACAAAATCACTGACATATTTATCTTTAAAAATCTCCACAGCACTATATTCATAACCCACCATATGTTGCTTCTTATAGATCAGAGCTTTTAGACAAATGAATGAATGACTTGATTAATTAATATTAATAAATGAATAGATATATGGCCTTTGCATGGCTCATAAAAGAATATGAATAGAATTAATCTGGAGAAAGTTCTATTTTATTAAAATGAGGAGACTAATTTTCATAACTGTATAAATCTGTTTCCCACTTTTTCTCCTTGGGTCCACAATATCTCAATCAATTAGTGGAGAGTTTTGTTGTGGTTTTCAGTTTTAAAAGAAAACAAATCCACCTCTAGTTTCAAGTTTATTTTTTGTTTGCTTTGGTTTTTGTCTCTTTTTTGTCTCTTGTTTGTTTTTGTTTTTGTCTCTCATTTACTCTGAACCAGCCTCTCTCAAAGTCTCATAGAACATCAAAAATAAATAAATAAATCGAAATCAACAGGATATTAAGTAGAATTTTTCAACTGTCCAGAATTTGTCATTGAGACTTAAAATTGAAGACAAATGAATCATGTACTCTGTTCTAAAGAGAAAAATGGCCAGGAAATCCATACAAGTTGTCAAAAGTGCAACAAGTTTCTCTGACTATAATATCTACCTTTTAAAATCACAACTTATCTACAGCAAAGGAAACCATCAAAAAAAAAAAAAAGAAAGAAAAGACAACTACAAAGTGGGAGAACATATTTGCAAATAATTTGAGTTAAAAGGGTTAATATCCAAAATATCAAACAGCTCATACAACTCTATCAAAGCAAACAACTCAATCAAAAAAAAAAAAAAAAAAAGACTGGAGTCACAAGACCTAAATAGGTATTTCCTCCAAAGAAGACACAGATGACCAACAGACACATGAAAAACTGCTCAACATTGCTAACTATTAAGAAATGCAATTCAAAACTACAATGAGGTATCACCTCACACCAGTCAAAATGGCCATCATCAAAACGTCTGTAGCAATAACTGGAAAGAGTGTAGAGAAAAGGAAATTCTCCTACATTGTTGGTAGGAATGTAAATTGGTGCAGCCACTATAGAAAATAGTATGGAAGTTCCTTAAAATACTAAAAATAGAACTACCATATGATCCAACAATCCCATTCCTGGGCATATATTCAGAAGAGATTAAAATTGTAATTTGAAAATATACATCACCCCAATATTCATAGCACACTATTTCCAACAGCTAAGACATGGAAACCACCAAAATGCCCATCAATACATGACTAATTTAAGAAAATGTGTTATATATATGTTGCTGCAAATGGTAATTTTCCATTCTTTTTTATGGCTGAGTAGTAGTCCTATATATAGGAGTATAATATACATATATATACATATACATATATATACACATATATGTATATTATACTCCTATATATAGGACTACTACTCAGCCATAAAAAAGAATGGAATATTACCATTTGTAGCAACAGAGATGCACCTAGAGAATATTACACTAAGTAAAGTTACTTACTATTACCAAAGGGGAAGGATGGGGGCAGGATAAATTAGGAGTATAGGATTAACAGACACAAACTACTAAACATAAAATAGATAGGCAAAAAATGATTTATTGAATAGCGTGGGAACTATATTCAACATATTTGTCATAACTTAAAATGAAAATAACCTGAAAATATATGCACATATAATTGAATCACTTTTCTGAACACCTGACACTAACATTATAAATCAAACATACTTCCAAAAAAAAAATCACAACTTAAAGTTCACCTTTATAACATGAAGCAAACTTACTGTTCTAGATAAGGTAAGGAGAGTTTCATGAATATAATGGGGAATATCATGAGTAATTATTGTAAGAAACTTTATTTCTTTTTAAATCTGTAATAAAGCAAATACATTAATAATATAAAAGGGCGAAGAAAATCAGGTATCATTATAATGTCATAATATAGCTGTGTACCCTCAGTTCAGTTCAGTTCAGTTCAGTCGCTCAGTCGTGTCTGACTCTTTGCAACCCCATGGACCGCAGCATGCCAGGCCTCCCTGTCCATCACCAACTCCTAGAGTTTACCCAAACTCATGTCCATTGAGTCGGTGATGCCATCCAACCATCTCATCCTCTGTCATCCCCTTCTCCTCCTGCCTGTACCCGACACAGCCTAAATTCATTTTTTCTTCAAAAATCCGTGAGATATTTTCAAAGTATTATAATATACATATGGTAGGTATATTTACATAATATATTTACACAAACACACATATACATATATACATACACACAAATATACGGGCTTCCTAGGTAGTGCTAGGGGTAAAGAACCCACCTGCCAATGCAGGAGACGAGAGAGCCAAGTTCAACCCATGGTTCAGGAAGATCCCCTGCAGAAGGGCATGGTAACCCGCTCCAGTATTCTTGCCTGGAGTATCCTGTGGATAGGGGAGCCTGGTGGACCCTACAGTCCATACGATCACAAAGAGTCAGACACGACTGAAGTGACTTAGCATGCATGCACACAAATATACACAGTGAGCCATAAGAAAATCTCAAAAAGTCCCCAGCTTCAGAGATTGTATAAACCCCATTATCTCTATACAACAAAAATGGAAAATTAATAACAAATTTTAAGCAAAAAAAGAGCCCTACTGAAATTTTTTAAAGCTCATCTAAGTCATTATTGAGTTAAATAATAAATATTAAAGCCATAGGAAGAAATTCAGGAAATAATAAAACTAAAAACACTATATTTCAACACTTAGGAGACAGAACCAAAACTTAACAAAAACAAATGCTCAGCCTTAAGGGTAATCATTATGAAATACAAATTTGTGAACTAAGCATTTAACTTAGAGCATTATAATTATTTCATGTAACATTAATAATATCAATAGAAGCTTCTTTTTAAAACAACCACCCTGTTACAACATTTTATTAAACATGTTATAATAGTTTCCACTTTTAATTCTGACTTAATGACATAGATACCAGTCCAAACTTTGCACATGGGAAACAGGCTCAGAGAGTTTAAAAGTTTGCACCTTTTGCAAAATCATGCAGCTAGCACATGCTAACTTCACTATTCATAATACAATATGTGAGATCCCAGCCAGGAGGAATAAAATACTTAAAATAACAGAATAGTGAATTATAAATCAAAATGGTATTAGCATTAGAATCATTAAGACTAATACATTCACAAATGAAAGGGACAGAATTCTTATAAATGAAAAAGAGTATACACAAATAACCAAAAATCAGAATGAGACAAGATGTATAACAACAAAGAGAGGAGATTTTAAAGATTTTCAGACAGTATTATATATATTCCAGTACTAATCAATTTGAAATTTTATACAATTTTAAAATATATATGTATACACTTCAAAAGTTGGCTCATAAAGTAGAGAACTTGAAAAAAAAGTTAAAGAAATTGAAAGTATGTCAGAGATTATGTCCTCAGATAGCTTCAGACCAAAATAACCTTCCTGATAAGCTACTTTGATCTCTTAAGGAATAGATAATGCCAGTGTTATGTAATATTATCAAACATACAAAAAACATAATAGTTTCAAATGCATTTTTGACATTATTCTAATCTTCACACCAACAGTCTGACTGAGAGCCACTTATAAACCACTAACCACTTAGATACATGCAGAAATACTAAGCAAATAAAAGATGTATCCCTAAATAAATGGTGTGGGAGAGTTAGAGTCAAAAGATTTTTAAAGATCTAGCAAACAATATTAACAAAAGAATAATTAAAGGAAAAATACTATACTTGCTTAAGAAGGTTGTGAAAGTGAAAAGCTCAGTCATGTCCGACTCCTTGCGATCCCAAGGACTATATAGTCCATGGAACTCCTCCAGGCCAGAATACTGGAGTGGGTAGCCTTTCCCTTCTCCAGGGGATCTTCCCAACCTAGGGATCAAACCTAGGTCTCCCACACTGCATTAAGAAGGTTACTTTTATATAAAAGCAGCATGGTCCTTCCTAAATAAATGCATAACAGTCATAAAATTCAGTAATTAATAGTCTCAAAGTGTATAAGGAAAATATTGTCAGAAATTTTTTAGTCTTTCAGAAATTTTTAGAGATATAGTTGTAGTGGAGGATTTCACTTTAGAAAAAGTTTTACAATTCACTGAAAAAGTGGGCAACAGCAAATAAACAGTCAGGAAAGTAATAAAATGACCAACAAATTTGAAAAGGTGTTCACTCTCATAGTTAAACAAGTACAAATAAAATAGCTCTTTTTTGGTCAGATTAGAAAATAAAAAAGAAGAAAAATAATTAGTGTAATGGAATATGGAAGCTAACAATAATGTACAAAGAACATTAATGTATAAACCAATATACCTTTTTAAAGGTTGTGTAGTATAAATATTGAAATTTAAACATGGATACCATCTTGCCTATCCATTTGACTCCTAAGAGTGTATGATAAGAAAATAAGAGTGAAATGACTCAAAGATTTCATGCACCTGAATGGTCAAGACAGTGAAAACTTGAAATCAATCTTATCCTAAAAAGAAGACTGATTAAACTTATTTATTGTAAATCCATACATGAGAATACTTTTAGATAATAAAAGTAATAATGTTAGGACAAATTTTAGAAGCCTGTTACATATGAGTAGTGTGTGATCACCTTAAAAAAGTCAAATTGGCTATGTGTCAAACTGCTGGGAGCTGGTGAAGAATGCAGAAATTTATCCACTAAAGATCGCCATTAGTTCATTGGCTATACTTAATTTAGTCTTTCCTCTCTTCTGTTTTTATTTGTGATTATTGTTACCTTTTAAATATGAACTTTGAATTCATTTAGTAAAAAGATTTATGTGTGTCACTGAATCAGATATGTTTCAAATACCAAACAAATTTTAGTTCTAAAAGCTGAGACCACAAAAATCTTTAAGTTTTGAGATATTTCATCCCAAATTAAAATCAGCCATTCTAGGGCTACCCTATTATCCCTTGACTGAAAAAAGAGGCAAAATGCTGACAAAGATTGGTGTCAGATCAGTTCTAATAAATGAGTCAAGCTCTTTTCTGAAAAAGTAATTGACTTAAAAATTTAAAGCTCAAATTCTATTTGCATCTATCAATTTGAACACTATTTTTTTCCTCAAATTGTACTATATAATTTACTTTCTGAGCTGTGATCATTTCAAATTTCACCAGACAGACCAAGTTAAAAACTTCTTTAAGTGTGATCAGTCTTCTTGTTTTACTGCTATTTAGACCCAGATTTCAAAGGTCAATGAATTAGGCCAGTACTGTTTAGATTATGTACCAACTACAAACATACCATAATGTGCAGAGCTGATAAGAAATGTGATCGATAACCAGATAGCGTCTTACAGCTGGTACTTTAGAAAGGAAAGATGATCAAAAATGACCTAACATTTTCAGCATTTGTTTACAACATATTCATCAATTGCATAGCAGTCAATGTATTTTAAACAGCATGACTGCTCAAGCTGAAGTTGCTTTATATCATAAAAACCAAATAGAAACCCATGAAGCTGTGTTTCTCAGTGTGGTTATAGATTTTCTTTTATTTCTATTTAATATATAGCTTTAACAATGTATCCTGGCACTTTACTTACAACCGTTCTGAAAACAACGTGTTCTTCCCTGAGTAAATAAGTCAAATATAAACAAGAAGTAGGTCAACTTAAGCCCTGAAAAATCTCAGGTCAAAGTAGTATACGAGTGTTTTAAAATCAATTTACTCAGTATCCCAAAGGATCAGCACTATTTTCTAAAGCTCTAAAGCTCTGGATAAAATTCTGATATAGAGATGTTAAATATTCCATCCAATACGAACCTTAAACAACTCAATATTTTCATTAGCAAAGTATCAAGCTGTGATTCCTGACTATAAAGTTCTAATCTGGACATTTAAATGTGTTTTAAGCGCATTTGGACTCGGGAGTCACAGCTACACCGCCCCCAAGCTCATTCTCTAGGCCAGGCTCCATTTAAGAATTACATATATATTATTTCACATAATCTGAACAGCAACATTATGGAATAGGTAGCTCCCATTTTAGAGCAGAATGAAGCATAGACAATAAGTACCTCCCTGCGTACGTAGCTAGTGGGTGGCAGAGCTGACTTTCAAACCTAGCCAGCCCAGCTCTTCAGTTTATACGCTTCACTTCTGTGACTTGGTATACCTATCCCTTGACTTTTCTTATATTTGGCATCTATGTGCTAAGGTTAGTGTCTTTTTTAGAAAATTTTCTAATGATCTAAACGTGGCACAAAGAATGTATTACTAAAACTAGTTTCTAGAAGTGAAGTGATCATTTCAGCCCATACGTGGTCTGGACTTCCCTAGTGATTCAGATGGTAAACAAGCTGCCTGCAATGCAGAAGATTGATCCCTGGGCCAGAAAGTTACTAAAACTAGCTTCTGAAAGCGAAGTGATTATTTTAGTCCACATGTAGTCTATAAAGATGCAAACTTGTCACAGACTTTTTTCCAGCCTCTTTTCTCTTTTTACTCAGTTTCCCATCTCTTCTCTACTCATGTACTCCTTTTCTCCCAGAAGGCTCATGCCATCCTCTCTCTTGATTCACTTCTTCTCCCCCTCAGCGCTGCATCCCAGACCAACTGGCTTTCTTCTAAGCTCACCTTGCCCAGCCACCTCCCTCTACACAAGTACTTATTTCTCAGCTTCTGGATCCTCGTGAATGACTTCATTACCACTTCAACAATCCTGGGATTATCAGGCTTCCCTGGTGGCTCAGGTGGTAAAGACTGCCTGTAATGCAGGAGATCCGGGTTCGATCCCTGGGTTGGAAAGACCCCCTGAAAAAGGGAATGGCTACCCACTTCCATATTCTTGCCTGGGAAATTCCAGGCATATCTTGGATGGAGGAGCCTGGTGAGCTAGAGTCCCTGAGGTCAACAACCCTAAGATTATAGCACCAGTATATCTTATCACAGAACGTAGAGTCAATGCTGTAATAAAGGTGTCTTTCAAACACATTTTAATAGTGATCAATAGAGCCTTAAATAAAATTTTGAAGACTTCTACTCCAATGGCCCAATATTTCACCTTCACTTGCCTTTGTGACTTCAAATTTTATTTCCAAACTTCAACTTAATAATTGCCTACTTAAGAAACAGGACATAAAGGAACAGCTCTGCTTTAAAACAAGCTTTATCTTACATAGTGTTGTTTGACAATTAATCCCTGTTCTCTTCTTAACTATGGAAGTCAGCTGCTTCATGATAAATTACTGTCTGACACCCTAGTAAACTTTACCACCAATAAAACAAATAGGAATTTAAAGGAGTAAAAGGAAAGAAAGAACATGGATCATGGAAAGAGAGAGGTGAAAAGGATGCTAGCAAAAACAAACCAAAAATATTTTTTAAAAAGTCAAACCTTCATTTTCAAATAAATACAAATATCTATGACTTGTTAAATAGACAAAAGTAAACGTAAATGTTTTACTTTAAAAATCTGAGCATCCAAAAAAAAAAATTGTTTTCATTTCTACTGCATAAATTTTAAGATATGACCATACAAAAAGACATCTATCATCATATTGATTGACAAGGAATAAAATATTTATTTTCAAAAATAGGTCAGAAACCATTGAGTGGCATGTATGTTTGTATGTGTACAAGTACACTCACACTGAGCCATATCTTGGGTGTTTGTTTTGCACAATGAACTTTTCTCATCTGTCATCTGCTCTGTGGGAGGAAATCTTAAAGTAGGGAGGGGGGCAAACCTTGTCTTTCTTGCTTTTAAAGAAAAGCCTGCAATTAAATGGAGGAAGAGTAAAGGTCCTCATTAGAATCACAGTGATTCCCACCACTTGTTTGTGGTAAAGGTCTGTTTCTCTCCTTGGGGAGTGGTCTATGGTTCCCTTCTCCCTATTAACCTGGATGTCTTACCTTCCTAACACAGGAAGAGCTGACTGAAGCTTTATTACATTTCTCAGAAGGCTAAACTTAGCGGAACTTTTACGTGTGCCTTGGAACGCCGTCTTCATGGAAGTTTTTTCCTGCTGTGGATTACTGATGCTGCAGGAGCAGATAGACTGATGTGCCTTGAATTCCAACAAGGACAAAGTGGCGTGTTGGTATTCTTTATGAATAAAAAAGTGAGTATTTTTAAAAGGCTTTTTACTTCAGGGTTCTCCATTTTCATTCCTGATCAAATTAATGTGAGTCATTTAAATGCCATGCAACATTAATTTATATTTACTCATTTGAAAACTTTGTCTACTTATTTGCTCATATTGGAATCATTTGAGACCAATCTGTAAATAATATTCAAATTCGCTGTCATGCAACAAGAATTAACGTGTGTGCATAGACATGCATTGGGGAGGCCGGGGATAATGAGAAGGTAAATTATGACAAGCACATTAGAAATTAGCAAAGCATGAATCTTGATAATCACCAAATGGTTCTTTTTCCCTTTTTTTCCTTAAATCAGTTTTGACCTCATCCTGACAATTAGGAAGTAATTATAAGCCACGATTTGGCTCAGGGAAGTGGTGTGTATGTTTCTATAGACTACTTTAGAAGATTAAGACCTTTCAGTATATATGATCCATCTGCTTCTTTAGGGCCCACATTTTGGAAGAACGGCCATCTGATTTTACATCAGGATGTTCATAACCTGAGTTCTTAAAGCTGTATATGAAACAGATTTCAAAGGATCCAGGCCTGATTAAAACAGTTAGCCTGCTCACATCCTCCCTATTTACTGTGGATTACAGAAAGGGAAGTTGGGGTTAAATCAGCAGGTCTTCCTGCTTCCCCAGGGGTTAACCTGGCAGCCGATTTGGCACCCACAGGAGGGCTGACAGGTAGCAGGATTTGTCTAAGCAGGCTGCCTGAGCGCCAACAAGGAAAACTGAATGCTCTGGATTAGTTCTGGATTATGTTGTCAGAGTGAAGGCTGATGGACAAACTGCAGAGAAATAAAATGCAATCTGTTTGGGGAGAGAGGCAGCGTGCATAGCTTTCATTTTTCAAGAAATGACAAGAAAAATCATTAATAATTTGTAAATCCATGTCCATTAACTTTTCTCTTTGGTGTCCCAAGGCAGCCTTTTTAACATGAGTTTGCCACTGTCCTATATCTCTTCTGTCTAGTGACAGATGACAAAATAGATATGAAATTGGATTCATAGTATAATACCCCCACCCCCAAGAAAGACAGAGCTTTATGCTCCCTACACGGCTCTGGTTCTCCCATACCTTCCCCCACCCCACCTCCGGGACAAAAGGAAACTGACATTGAGATAGCCAAATGACATGTCCTTGCTTTCTTCCTGCTGTAATAAATTTCTAAGACAATGGCATTACTTAATGAAATTTAAAGGCAAAAATAAGCAAATAATAATGACAGTAATCATGATAGGATTAATACTATTCATTATTATGATAAAATATGCTATGGGATGTCTTTTTTCTTCATAAAGGACTTGAGCATCAGTTTCAAGAACTCAGTTAGTAGATGTGAATATTCAAGTAGATTTAATAAAAACAAATTCAGATCTCTGTAGGAGGGGGTCACATTTTTTCAATATAGGAGTTACTAAAATTCTTAAAAGATCATTGTGAAATAATTCTGGTTCCGTTTACTAATAAAACTAATGTTCTAAAATAATTTGGTTTTTTTTTATAAGTTTCTTAAAGTGAAAGTTACCTTATCATCAGATAAAACTTTCTGCTTGAAACCAAGAAATATATTTAAGTGTTTCTAAAATAGCAAAAATTAGGATGTCCAGATGTTTTGGCTTATGGCTAAATTATGAATATTATTTAAAAATAATTTCTTAAATGACATTTTATGGGTACAAGGATATAGTATTCATAGACTAACAGTAACAGGGCAGAATGCTTTCCTTTATGATTTCAGTAATAGATTCTCTCTTTTTTGACATAGAAGATTTTTCTTTTTTCTTCACAAGAAGCAGGATAAATTCAGCCCCAATTCCTAAGAATAAACTGAATACTTTCGTGTACATCATTACAAAGAGAAGGAACCAAAATTTTGAGCTTAAGAAAAATTCCATCTTGAATTTCCACTGTTCTGACATCTCACTGGATCTGGTCCATAGTAAGCAGTCAATATATAGTTGATGAATACATAAATAAAGCAATAAAAACATTTAATACAAAAAATACTGAATTTACTCTGATCCACACAAAGCAAAAAAATGCCTGTTAGAAATTTTATTTGCATAATATTGCTTTATTGGATAATGTTAATACATGAAGCATAAAAGAATAATAAACATACACTCAAGTGGTTATTTTGCATTATAACAAATAAAAAAGCCTTCTGTATACCTAAAGCTATGTGATTTTTTTTTAATTAGAAGCAATTCAATCAGCCTATATGTATAAACATACTCTCAAACCTGTGTTTACTCATAAGGCAGTTCAACCATAGACCATCATTATACAATGTATTATTCAAAAAAGGCAACTGTTGATATAATTATTCTCTTTTAACAGTGAACATCCAACTATCTGCCCATGTAATAGCTTTTTATTACAGTCAATAACCACTAAAACTATTATGAAATCTTGGTTTCAAATTAAAAGTAATTTGTTGGGCAGTAATATAAACTGATGCATAAAGAAATACCAGGATTTTGTTTTTTCCCACAACTGTCTTCAAGATAAGTTCTGCCTTAATGAAAAGTAGTACTTCTTGATTATTTTCATATTTTAGTATACAAAGGAAAGGATATTACTTTCTGAGCACTAGTATAACAGAGAAAGCTGCCATTGGCTGAGTCCACCCTGTTTCTCCACAGCCGACAACATCAGTTTTCCTTCACATCTTTTAACTAAGGGGTAATAGGGCTCTGTGCCATTACCTCAATTGGCAAGTTCCACAGTACTGGATTTTTTTTTTTTTTAAATCTCAGGACAAGCATGTCATGAATTTGGTTGTTAATAGGAACAAACTTTGGTTTTTCCTTTTTCCGAAGAAATATAAGCAATAATAGAAGATAAAACATTTCTCTTCATTTTTAATAGTGAAATAATAATAAAAATAATGAGCAGTCTAATGACCTAGAAAATATTTTCAAATATAAAAGAAGCTTATAAAAAAAATCATCCTCAAAGGATGTGATAGAATAAAAGAACTATTTAATTGCCATTCACTTTACGTATAAGGTGAGTCAGTGTGAAAACAAAAGAACAGGCTATAGTTTAAAGTTATATAAAAATTCTAAATATTTATAATTTTAAATATGTTCAAAGATTGGTTGAGGAAAAAGATTTTACAGTAGTTGTGTGGATGGCAATTATTAAATCATTTCTATGAAACTATATATGGTGCAGAATTTCACCTAGGTCTCTAGCTTTTCTCATTTTCTCAAAGATAAGATGATTACCAAATATTTTAGGTCAGAGAATTGTCCATGACTATGAAACCATATATATTATAGACTTGGATAAATTACAAGAAGTCAATGAAAAAAGATGAAGAAGTGCAAAGAACCAAAACCATGATGCATTTAAAGGTTCTCAGCTCTTTAAACTAGATCACTACTTCCTAATGGATTAAAGGCACAACATTATTCATTACTCTTAAAAATGACAATAACTTCTCCTGAAATTCTATAGAACCCATGATATGATAGTTTCCCTGGACAGATTAGTTTTGTAGTTTTTGTTGTAGACTATTGTTTTGTATCTTTAAAAATCTTGTCTTATATCTTTTCAAACCTAAATAAAAACATCAAATTGCAGAGATATTTAAATTGTTGTGAATTTTTTGGCATAAAATCCAAATAAAAGTCAAAGCGAATCAGCAACCACATAATATGCATTTTTATGCCCAATGTCCACTCCAGTAATATAAGGATGAAAAATGAATAGAATATAAATAGAATAGAATATGAAAAAGTATATGAGAGTCATTTTGCTATACAGAAGAAATTAATACAACATCGTAAATCAACTATACTTCAATAAAAGAGGATGAAAAATGTTTGTTGGGTTTGGAAAACTAAAATATATACATTACCTTAAAAAAGAAGTTTCAATATAGTGGTTAGGGATGAAATCACATTTCAGAGAACTGAAGATTAAAGACAGAAAGTGAAGGCTGCTCTTTGGTAAAATTCAGGTAAGAAAGGAGATGGAAAAAAATGAATAATAACTAGTGGGACCCCAGGATTAAGGGACATTTTATTAGAATGGGAGAGATTTGAGCACCCCGAGAGGCTCATGGAAAGAAATCTTTAGAAAAGTGAGTTTGAAACTTTCAGGATTAGGGCTCTGAAAAGTGGAGTAAAGTGCAGCAAAATGGGGCTGTTATGGAGCCAAAGGATAGCATGAATGGATAGATCTTCAGACTTTAGGGAAAAACGTTTAAGATTGGTCTTGATATAGATAGCTTATAGGTAGAAGGACAAATTATAATGAGAGTCTGCAACACAGCTGTAATGGGCACAATTGTCTCAATAAATCCATAGGCCATTATCTGGCAAGAGGAAAAGGCTGAACAAGTTACATGAGAAATGTGACATATGTTTAAATTATTCTTCGAAAACACTGGGAAAATATACTGAAATGGGGGACCATGTTACAATGATGGATCAAACTGGGGACCATATTTTTGTAATGGTCAATGTCCGAGTTTATGTGATTATTTTTTGGTAGGTTCAGCTGCCTGGATATGAGGGCAGAGAAAGCGGATCACAGCCACAGTCCAGGATAAGGATTTTGTAGTTGATGAACATGTGTGTGCTATGCCCAGCCACTCAATCACGTCCGACTCTGCAACCCCATGGACAAGCCTAGCAGGCTCCTCTGTCCATGGGATTTGGCATAGACAAGAATCAAGGGTGTTGGTAAGAGACTAATTCAGGAAACCAGCCACAGAGTCCAACCTAAGAGAAAGGATGAGAGAAGAGGTGAAACCTAAGGACCGAGAAGAGCCACATAAAGTAAGAAAATGATCATGGCTGACACAAATAGTGGGAATTTTTTTTAATTTAGGTAGTGTGTGAGATGGCCTGTGGTACAGGAAGGCTAAAGGCAAAACCCTGGGTAATTTTCGTGTTCAAGGAATAGATATGTTTTTTGTTCTGATTGGTGGTATGAGAGAAAAACGTTTGATTTTCAAACTAGTCATAAATATGAAGTTTGATGAATGCATTAAGGAATACTTTAGAAATTTTTTGCCATAGAGATAAATTTTAAAGCAATTATATGGAATAATATGAGTGATCTCAAATTATTTCCTGTCCAATTCAATAAATAAAACAATTCAATCCCTGAATAAACTTTTAAGAGGACATAACTGCAGGAAGAAGTTACCATCAAGACAAGGGCTTGTAAAGTGATTTATTCTTTGACCAGAAGAGTTTTCAGAGCGTCCTTGGAATTTCTCCCAAAACACACAAAATAAAAATGTGAGAATCTGACATCCAAATCCACCCCTCTACCGACCTCTGAAAAGGGTTCAAGATTCCACCAAGACAGAATAAGATGAATCTGAAAACCTTCAGAGAGAGAATGGGCACCTCAGATACTTGCAAGTAAGGGGTGAGCTTTGTTCATTCTCAGTTAACAAATGGGCAGAAAGTCAACAAGCTTTCCATGGGACACGTCTTTTAGCTTTTAGACCTCTGTAGGCCTACACACTCCAAAGTACTAGATTTTGTAATTATAATAATTCCAAAGGAAGAAAAAATATTAAGATCTCTTAAAAATACAACCACGAAATTCTATCCCTAAATTCTATCCCTGAAAGTCTATGTAAAACTAAATTTTCAAATCATGGATTCAGTTCAATTTGAGAAATATTTACTGACAGAACACTGTGTTTTAGACACTGAAGAAAGTATCATAAGGTAAACACAGTTTTGTTTTTAAAGAACATACTCTAACCACAATAAACTCCATAAACCCAGGCTCTAATGTGCAACAAAAGGCCATAGCAATAAACATCTCATGGGATGAATCATAAGAAGAGACCTACTTAGGAAAATACACACATGGTGAGGTGGGGAAATATTTTCCCTTTTGCCACTATTCCTGAAAGAGACTTGGCAGAGCAACACAGCAACAGGTGTAATAAGTTGAAATAATGCAGTTCATACACATGAATTGATATATAAGTTTTTATCATTCTTGCAAATATATATAATCAAAGCCATGTTTTTAAAGACCCAAGTGAAAGAGAAAACTGTATGTGTGTATGTGTGTGATTCTCCTTAGTGTAGTCCTCACTGGTTTGTAAGGATTATCACCACCATCATCAGAAACCATAGCAGCAGTGTTGGAGTACAGAGATGTTACACAAACGACCGTGATTCTTTTTTTTTAACCTCCCTTTCTCTATCACTATCTCATCTAACACAAGTACACATGCATGCACACACACAAACACACACGCAACACACTACATCACTTTCTCCTGCTTTATCTTCCTTCAAAGCACTTGTTAGTATGTGAAATGGCCTTTTAGGTTAGAGATCTTGTCTGTCTCATTTAGTGCTGGACCCTAGAACCTGGAGGAGGACTGGACTACTGAACTGAATGGATGAATGAAAGAAAACACCTAGCCCAGGGCTCCACAGAGATGCTACACAAACATTCTGAATTTCAGTTACTGCAGCACTGCCCCTGATGTGTTTTTTTTAAATTAATAACCCTATTTTCCTTTTGTTCCTAAGTATTCTTACAAGCAGGTTTAGAATTTACATTTCCAGAAGAAAGAGCAGAAGAAAAGAATTATCAAAATATAATTCAGACTTGGAGACATAATTTGAGAGTCATATGCAGACACATGATAAGTAGATGCTTAAGTGATTTTTGTTACATTTTTAACATTTTTTCAAGGCATTTGTTATTGGTATAAAATATGTGTAACATAAAATTTGTCCTTTTAGTCATTTAAATGTACAATTCAGTATTAAATACATTCACATCCTTGGGCAATCATCGCCACTATCTATTCCCAGAACCTTTTTATTCCCAAACTGAAACTCTGTACTCATTAATAATGACTGCCCATTTCCCTCCTCCTCCTAGACCCTGGTAACCAGTCTTTCTGTCTCTTACGAATTTGACTATTCTAGGTATCACATATAAATGGACTTCTCCAATATTTATTGCATCTGACATTTCACTTAACATGATGTTTTCAAAGTTCATTAATACTGTAGCATATACCAGAATTTTATTCTTTTTTGGCTGAATGATATTCTATTGTGTACGTGTGTATATGTACATATATACACACACATATACACACACACATATACACACACATATATACACACATATATACACACATACACACATACACACACACACATACACACATATACACACACATACACACACACACATACACACATATACACACACATATACACAGACACATATACATACACACATACACACACACACACACACATATACACACACATACATACACACACATACACACACATATACACACACATACACACATACACACACATATACACACACATACACACACATACACACACACACATACACACACATATACACACACATATATACATACACACATATACACACACATATACATACACACATATACACACACATACACACACACACACATATACACACATATACACACACACATATACACACACACATACTGTATTTGGTTTATGTGCTGATAATCATTTGGCTTGATTCACTTCCCTTCAACTACTAGGAATAATTCTGTTGTGAACCCTTTGTTCAATTCTAAAGGTAGATTAAACATTGCAAAAAATCTTTTGTATTCAGGTGAACTGGCAAACAAAAAAAACTGAAAATGTTTGAGAGGAGAGAAATGATCTGGCTTATGTTTTACCATCACTACTCTCACCATGGGCTTCCCAGGCAGCGCAGTGGTAAAGAACTCGCCTGCCAATGTAGGAGATTGAAGAGACGCAGGTTAGATCCCTGGGTCAGGAAGACTGCTGGAAGAGGGCATGTCATCCCACTCCAGTATTCCTGCCTGGAGAACCCCGTGGACAGAGGAGCCTGGAGGGCTGCATACAGGCCACGGGGCTGCCCAGAACTGGGCACAACTCAGCACAGCCACCACCGCCACGCCCACTAGTCTGAAGACGTCTGAGCACTTACAAATCAAATTTTAAAAAACAAATAAACAACAGTGAAATACCTTATAAGTGTAAAAAGCAACAAAACCCCAAGGGAGACATCGTGAGGCAGCAGGGGAATCCATAAAGCAGAAATGATGCAGGGAATGATGAGACCCTCGTGGTGATGGTAAGGTGATGGGAGCAGCCTGGGCCCCACTCTGAAGGCCCCCGGAATGTAATGAGCAGATGCCTTAAACTTTGACTCAGAAGTGCATGCGTGCTCAGTCGAGTCTGATTCTTTGGGACCCCATAGACTACAGCCTGCCAGTCTCCTCTGTTCCTGAATTTTCCAGGCAAGAATACTGGAGTGGGTTACCATTTCCTAAACCAGTTGACTCAGAGGGAGAGAAAAATAAAGAAGCAGAACATCCAGCTTCTGCTGAAAAAGATCTAAGACCTCAACTAGCAGTTCAGTTCAGTTCAGTTGTTCAGTCGTGTCTGACTCCTTGCGACCCCATGGACTGCACACACCAGGCCTCCTTGTCCATCGCCAACTCCTGGAGTTTACTCAGACTTATCTCCATTAAGTCCGTGATGCCATCCAACCATCTCATCCTCTTCCGTCCCCTTCTCTTCCTGCCTTCAATCTTTCCCAGCATCACGGCCTTTTCCAATGAGAGTTCTTCGCATCAGGTGGCCAAAGCACTGGAGTTTCAGCTTCAGCATCAGTCCTTCCAATGAATATTCAGGACTGATTTCCTTTAGGATGGACTGGTTATATCTCCTTTCTGTCCAAGGGACTCTCAAGACTCTTCTCCAACACCACAGTTCAAAAGCATCAATTCTTCGGCACTCAGCTTTCTTTATAATCCAACTCTCACATCCATACACGACTATTGGAAAAACCATAGCTTTGCCTAGATGGAACTTTGTTGGTAAAGTAATGTCTCTGCTTTGCTTTTTAATAGGCTGTCTAGGTTGGTGATAGCTTTTCTTCTATGAAAGGAGCAAGCATCTTTTAATTTCATGGCTGCAATCACCTGCTGCAGTGATTTTGGAGCCCAAGAAAATAAAGTCTGTCACTGTTTCCACTGTTTCCCCATCTATTTGCCATGAAGTGATGGGACCAGATGCCATGATCTTAGTTTTCTGAATGTTGAGTTTTAAGCCAACTTTTCCACTCTCCTCTTTCACTTTCATCAAGAGGCTCTTTAGCTCTTCTTTGCTTTCTGCCATGAGGGTAGTGTCATCTGCATATCTGAGGTTATTGATATTTCTCCCAGCAATCTTGATTTGAGCTTGTGCTTCCTCCAGCCCAGCATTTCTCATGATGTTCTCTGCATGTAAGTTAAATAAGCAGGGTGACAATATACAGCCTTGATATACTCCTTTCCCTATTTGGAACCAGTCGTTGTTCCATGTCCAGTTCTAACTGTTGCTTCCTGACCTGCATACAGGTTTCTCAAGAGGCAGGTCAGGTGGTCTGGTATTCCCATCTCTTTCAGAATTTTCCAGAGTTTGTTGTGGTCCACACAGTCAAACAATTTGATGTAGTCAATAAAACAGAAGTAGATGTTTTTCTGAAAATCTCTTGCTTTTTTGATGATCCAGTGGATGTTGGCAATATGATCTGGTTCCTCTGCCTTTTCTAAATCCAGCTTGAACATCTGGAAGTTCATGGCTCATATACTGTTACAGCCTGGCTTGGAGAATTTTCAGCATTACTTTACTAGTGTGTGAGATGAGTGCAATTGTGCAGTAGTTTGAGCATTCTTTGGCATTGCTTTTCTTTGGAATTGGAATGAACACTGACCTTTTCCAGTCCTGTGGTCACTGCTGAGTCTCCCAAATTTGCTGACATATTGAGTGCAACACTTTCACAGCATCATTTTTTAGGATTTGAAATAGCTCAACCGGGATTCCATCACCTCCACTAGCTTTGGTCATAATGATGCTTCCTAAGGCCCACTTGACTTCGCATTCTAGGATGTCTGGCTCTAGGTGAGTGATCACACCATCATGATTATCTGGGTTGTGAAGGTATTTTTTGTATAGTTCTTCTGTATATTCTTGCCACCTCTTCTTAATATCTTCTGCTTCTGTTAGGTCTATATCATTTCTGTTCTTTATTGTGCCCATCTGTGCATGAAATGTCCCCTTGGTATCTCTAATCTTTTTGAAGAGATCTCTAGACTTTCCCATTCTATTGTTCTCCTCTATTTCTTTGCACTGATCACTGAGGAAGGCTTTCTTATCTCTCCTTGCTATTCTTTGGAACTCTGCATTCAAATGGTTATATCTTTCCTTTCCTTTTCTCCTTTGCCTTTTCCTTCTCTTTTATTTACAGCTATTTGTAAGGCCTCCTGAGACAACCATTTTACCTTTGTGCATTTCTTTTCCTTGGGGATGGTCTTGATCCTTGCCTCCTGTACAGTGTCATGAACCTCTGTCCATAGTTCTCCAGGCCTAATCCCTTGAATCTATTTGTCACTTCCACTGTACAATCATAAGGGATTTGATTTAGGTCATACCTGAATGGTCTAGTGTTTTCCCTACTTTCTTAAGTCTGAATTTGGCAAAAAAGAGTTCATGGTCTGAGGCACACTCAGCTCTCAGTCTTGTTTTTGCTGACTGTATAGAATTTTTCCATCTTTGGCTGCAAAGAATATAATCAATCTGATTTCGGTATTGACTGTCTGGTGATGTCCATGTGTAGAGTCTTCTCTTGTGTTATTGGAAGAGGGTGTTGATATGACCAGTGTGTTCTCTTGGCAAAACTCTTGGCCTTTGCCCTGCTTCATTCCGTACTCCAAGCCCAAATATGCCTGTTACTCCAGGTGTTTAACTTCCTACTTTTGCATTCCAGTCCCCTATAATAAAAGGACATCTTTTTGAGGTGTTAGTTCTAGAAGGTCTTGTAGGTCTTCACAGAACTGTTCAACTTCAGCTTCTTCAGTTTTACTACTCAGGGCATAGACTTGGACTACTGTGATATTGAATGGTTTGCCTTGGAAACAAACAGAGATCATTCTGTCGTTTTTGAGATTGCAACCAAGTACTGAATTTCAGACTCTTTTGTTGACTATGATGGCTCTTCCATTTCTTCTAAGGGATTCTTGCCCACAGCAGTAGATATAATGGTCATCTGAGTTAAATTCACCCATTCCAGTCCATTTCAGTTCGCTGATTCCTAAAATGTCGATGTTCACTCTTGCCATCTCCTGTTTAACCTTTCCAATTTGCCTTGATCCATGGACCTAACATTCCAGGTTCTTATGTAATATTGCTCTTTACAGCATCGGACTTTACTTCCATCACCAGTCACATCCACAAGTGGGTGGTGTTGTCACTTTGGTTCTGTCTCTTCATTCTTTCTAGAGTCATTTCTCCACCGATCTCCAGTACCATATTGGGCACCTACCTGCCTGGGGAGTTCATCTTTCAGTGTCCTATCTTTTTGCCTTTTCATACTGTTCATGGGGTTCTCAAGGCAAGAAAACTGAAGTGGTTTACCATTCCCCTTCTCCAGTGGACCACATTTTGTCAGAACTCTCCACCGTGACCCGTATGTCTTGGGTGGCCCTACAAGGCATGGCTCATAGTTTCACTGAGTTAGACAAGGCTGTGGTCCATGTGATCAGATTGGTTAGTTTCCTGTGGTTGTGGTCTTCAGTCTGCCTACCCTCTGATGGAGAAGGATAAGAGGCTTATGGAAGCTTCCTGATGGGAGAGACTGACTGAGGGGAAAATTGGGTCTTGTTCTGATGGGTGGGGCCATGTTCAGTACATCTTTAATCCAATTTTCTGTTGTTGGGTGGGGCTGTGTTCCCTCTCTGTTATTTACCTGGGGCTAAACTATGGTGGAGGTAATGAACTCTCAACTACCAGTTAGGTCTTTCAAATGATTTCAGTACTTTTAATTTTCAAAGCAACACATACTATTTGCAAAAAATCAAATATTTTAGAGATTAGAAAGTCTCCCATAATACCACTGCTTAGAAATAACAAGAATTAATTGTTGATTCTATTGGTTTAAATTTGATAGTTGCATCAAAAGAATTACCAAAGAGCGATGAAATGGACCTAAAACAGAATAGGTAGGGGGATTTTTTTTTTTTTTAAGGATTAAGGAAAGGAAAGAAAGTAGCTTGAGTCCTTAAAACACTAGAAGAATTTGGATAATACACACCAGGAAAGCGAAGAAAAATAAAAAGAGTTTTAAGGGGGGGTGCTAGTCTAGAATCTCAAATTCATAAACAGGTCAAGAGATGTGGACAGAAAAAGTCAGTATGTTTTCAGCACAGTCCTTGGTCTTTTTTCGTATGACACTAGTAGAAAATTAAACCTATACTAAATCATCCCCTACCTATGACTTCCCTCGTGGCTCAGACAGTAAAGCGGTAAAGCCTACAATGTGGGAGACCTGGGTTCAATCACTGGGGTGGGAAGATATCCTAGAGAAGGAAATGGCAACCCACTCCAGTATTCTTGCCTGGAAAATCCCACGGAGGAAGAGCCTGGTAGGCTGCAGTCCATGGGGTCGCAAAGAGTCGGACACGACTGAGTGACTTTTCACCTTTTCACCAGTACCAAATTATGGAATACTTATCAGATAAATTCTACTAAATTGAATAATATTATGAGTTTAAAGGAAACAATTCTGTCAGAAAAAAACCAAAATTTTAGTTTTGTCCTTTGGAATGCACTTGTATTTCTGTGCTTTATACAAATAATTGTTTGCTTGGCTATTCTTTTATTACTATAAGCATTTATCAATTTGTGGAGACAATTATACTCACTGACAGAAAGACTACAATGTCTTTTACCCTTTAATTTTTTTCTGATCTGCTGAAAGACAAGAGTATCTAAAAGTCTTTTTATCTAAAACATCTTAAGTATAAGGTACCATATACACCAAACTCAATGGATTGGACTAATGGAATCCAAGAAAGCAGTAATTTCTTCTGTTAGTTTTTCTTTTTATTCTCAGTTTCTATACATGATAAACAATGAAGACTGGTTCAGTGTGCTAAATATTTGCAGAGACAAAATAGCAGAACCATGCAGACTCCAAAAAGGTTTGGAGCTACAAATGAAAACACTGCTGAACAAGGAGAGGAAATGAGTAATGATGCAGAAAGAATAGCAGGCAAGAAATTGCTGAAAGAGCAGTATGTGGCCCTCCACCCACAGTGAATCAGAAGCCCTGGTAATAAATATTTTTGAGGTATTTTTAGGTACATCTATTGAACTACCAGTATAAGTTATTATACATATATATTCAAATATACAGGCTTAACTGATGATAGGAATTTTCCACTTTTAGGAAAAAGAAATAAAGAATGAGTCATGATTTGGCTTGTGTATTTTATTGCTTCTCATATTCCAAATTAATGTACTGCTTTCCATAGAAAATTCATCAAATGTGTTAGGATATTTATTTCTTTTTAAAATATACTTATTCTAAGAAATATTGACAACAGTTTTCTTAGCTTGGTCATAACGTGAGTCAAAATTCTCTGGAATTCTCTCCTGTAAGGAAGATCCACAGTGTGTTGTTATAGAATTTGAGAAAAATCATACTGTGTGTATTCTCCACATGAAGAGTTTTGATTGCTAAAATCTAGAAGGAGGCTCTAATGGCAGAGAGAGAATGTATTGGTTCACATTTGATGTAATAAACCTTGACCTGTAACTCTTCAAATCCCCCTGTGAACAGCATTGCTATGTGCCTTCATAAAGCCTAGCCCAGCCTGAAAAAGTCTTCTTTCACATATTCACGTGTATTAAGTTTAATTCACAAGTGGACAGAACGGAGATTTTTTAGTCCCTCTTCCATCAACCTAGTTGATGTATTTATACAAATAAGGGAAATCAGGATCCAGATAATTAGGAAATCTATTAAAAGAAAATATGAACAATTCAAGAACGAAAAGCTCACGAGCCAGTTTTATTCTATGCTACTCATTAAGTAGATATTGCACTAATGCTGCTTTTTTTTCTCTCTCATAATTGATTTCTATTTTTTTTTAAAAATCCCTTTTAATCATCCATGTATTCCATTTATTATGCAACCTCATCTCTAACTTCCAAGGGCAGTTGAAGGTTAAGTACTGACTGGAATTTTATATGTACACAGTGATAAGTGTCAGTCGCTCAGTTGTGTCCGAATCTTTGCAACCCTGTTGACTGTAGCCTACCAGGCTCCTCTGTCCGTGGAATTCGCCAGGCAAGAATACTGGAGTGGGTTGTCATGCCATCCCCTTCTCCAGGGGATCTTAGGGATCGAACCCAGGTCTCCTGCACTGAGGGCAAATTCTTTACCATCTGAAAGTATAGAGTTTGCCCAATGAGAAAAAGGAGTCAGACACCATTGTCTCTATCCGTACATACTATCAGTAGGAATTCTTCATTAATTTTCAGAAAACTATAACCAAAACTGCAGAAAGAGAATGAAACAACAGGGAAATTTTCTTCTACCTTCAAGTCTTTACATTTAATGACAAAATGTCTAACACTCGTAAGCAACTGTGTGTATGTGTGTGCATGTTCAGTTGTACCATGTTTATTAATGGTATTTTTGTACTCAAAATAAAAATGTTTTAAGTACTTCCAGACAACTTGTTTTACCAGTAAATTAAGACATTTATTTGATAAGCAGAAGTTAGTCATTTCTAGAAGTTCTTTTGAGGATGTTTTCCCTTTTCACAGTTCCGAATCATAGAAGCAGCTCAACTAGCTGAGAAAACAGCATCACTGGGCCTTTTGTGCACCAGTCATTGTAGGTCATCTAAGCACTGCACAAGTAGCAGCTCAGAAATGCCCCAATTGAAGAGGGCTTGGGAGGTTAATTCTGTCATTACTGCGTTGACATGAGGCATGTTGCAGCCTTCAGTGCAAAATGTTACTCGTAATCTTTTAATCCCAAATTAGGTCAATATTTTATCAAGTTAATCTAGCATGAAGATTAATTGCATTAGTTACACATACATATACACATGCAGGTTATTTGTTTTAGAGATACTTTTAATCAAAGAGCAAACCCCTGGTTATAACAGACACTTCTCTTTTAAATCATCCTTTTTCCAACAGTATTTATCTTTATAAAAGAGACATTTGTTCTTTTCATTGATCTTTACATCAAGACTGATGTAAGAAGAAGGATAATGGCCTTATAATTACTAAAACAATGGCCACTTAGAAAAGCTGTTTATGAGGGAATAATGACTTCTGACTGAAATGTTTTTAATAAAGTATCTCATTCTTTGGTCTATTATTTCAATTTAATTCTATTTGTTTTCTTAAAATACATAATTAATTCTACAAAGAAAGTCAATGGTTTTCTGTGTTTGCATGTTTATAACTAAGCATGTTTTAAAATATTGTAACAAAGAATATGAACTAGAGTGGTTTCCTAGAAAATTATTACATCATATTTTTTCAGTTATGAAAACTGAGATGAGACACATCTTCCTTTTTCTCTTTCACTTTTTAAAATCTAAGTAGAGTGTAGGGGATAGGAAGGTGGAAATATATTTATCTAAGTGGCATAAATCTGCTAACAGAAGTCATTAGAGTGGACAAATGCCTTTCTCCCTGAGTTTTTTAGATAAGAACTATCTGGTAGTTTAAAATTCCCAGGCGTCATTCTGGGTAGTATTACAGGCCCCCCTGGGTGGTAGGACAGAGTTCATGCCCTGTTTCATCAAATATCCAATGACATTCTCCAAGGGTCATGCTAATTATAGGGATTTTACAGCCAATGTTTGAGAATATCACATCTCAAAATTTTAGCTTTTGTCTTCAAATATTGGCTTTCTGGAATTCTTTTTGTGAAAATGATAGTTTAAAGAATTCAGAAATACTTTCATATGACTAGCCTTTTATTAGTTATTAGTATTAGTTAATGGATGAATATCAAGTCTTTCATGGGATGAATAAATCAACAACAAACTCAGTATATAATACTTTTAAGAAGAGGATATTTGACTGAATTTGGAAATAAAGTTCACAATCCTGAATGTCAGCCTTACAGTTAGTTTGAAGTTCAGATAAGCCATGCTGAAGAGACATGCCAAAGAATTCTCTATTCTTCTAGGTACTACAATATAATATTCTTCTCATGATAAATAATAATAAAAATGTATATCCAACTTTATAAAAATCAGCCAAGTGCATGATAAACATAAAATGAAGACAAATACTTTTTAGAAAAGAATACTATTTTAAAAATCCCAAATGAAACAAAAAATTATTTAAGGTTCAAGTTTCAATTTTTATTTTTTCTACTCTGTTCTCAAATTCCAAAAATTTTACATATCCACTGTGTTGATTCAAACAGTAAGAGGTATAAAGAAAAGCTAAACCTCTTCATCCTTCTATCCAATCTCATTCATCACAAGCAGTCAATATTAAAAATTTAGTGTATAGCCTTCCCACTTCTTTTCCATGTTAATTTAAATATAATTTTATAAGTGCATGTATGCTAAGTCACTCTAGTCATGTCCAACTCTTTGTGACCCTATGGACTGTAGCCCACCAGGCTCCTCTGTCCATGGCATTCTCCAGCAAGAATACTGGAGTGGATTGTCATTTCCTCCTCCAGGGGATCTTCCTGACTCGGGGATCGAACCCATGTCTCTTAAGTCTTCTACACTGGCTCCTACATTAGCACTACCTGGGAAGCCCCAGTATATACATGTTAATTTATAGACCTTCTTTAAGTCCTAATTTAAAATGTACATATAGAAAAAGACTGTCTTAAAGTTTTAAAAATATATAAATATACACATTATTTTTATCATATTCTATATTTTTAAATTAATAACATCTTATTATCAACTTTCCTCATCAAGACATATAGATCTAATATATTATTTTTAACACCCAATAAAAAAATGCCCATCCCTGATAAAAAGCTGTGTAATCTCTATTACCCACTTATTTTCTTACTGAGAACTTCTATTATGTGTACCTCTCATAACAGGTTTGTGTGGTGTTCAACAAGAAGTACTAGATAGAATTTCTGACAATATACTTTAATTTACAAGAAGAAAAAAAGACAAAACAGAAATAATATATCAATGGTATGGTCTTGTGATTAAGAATGTGGTTTCTGGAGTGGGCAGATGTGGTTAGGAACTAGGACTCCAGTATCTACCAGCAGGAGGAAACTCTGGACAGTGTCTCATCCTCTCTAGGCCTCAATTTCTCTATCTGTAAAGCAGGAACAACAGTACCTTGAGAATAAATAAATGAGATAAGGAAAACAAGCACTAATGTAGTGCCTAACACCTGATAAGTGTTTGATAAATTTTAGCTAATATTACTGTCACCACTGCTTAGATGATCCATAAGAAGGGGCTAAGTTATGAGATAAAGGTGTGAGTTCCAAAGGTGTAAATTGTAGTGTGAAACCTGAAGATCTCTGGGAAAGCTTCACAAAGGTGAGCCAATCCAAATGGATACATGCAGTATTTCTGAGGACTAATTCTTACTGCCCACAGATGCTATGATCACTGTGACGAGGAAGGATGTGTGGGTCACTCAGCTGAGGAAGAAATTGCAAGGAAAGGAGGCAGCAATATGCAGATCAGATTTTGTGTAAATTTATTCATAACACTGTAGATTTTGTATCACAGGTGTATGAGATTTTAAAATTAGAGGCAGTGTCATCCTGCCCAGAAGGCAGTAGAAGGGTAGAAGGACACGTCCAGCTGGCAGTGGCTGAGCCAGGATCAGAGTCTAGGACTCCTGCCGCCCAGGTTATCTCCCTCTGCTCTGCTCTGCCTGCCGTATCAAGGGACTAATGTGATGACAGTCACTTTTAGGAGGATTAATTTAGCAACCATGTGTAGGCTGGATTGAAGGAGAAAAGTCTGGGAAGAGAGGAGTGAAGAAAGAGGCTATTGCAGTAATCCAACAGTTAAGTGATGAGGCTTCAATGAGGACAGTGGATATAGGATGGAAAAGACAAGAACAAATCCAAATTGATGTCCAAATCATGAGACGGAAATGTCAGTTACTCTTCAACATGGTTCAGTCTTAAGTAACTAAACGGTATCTTCTACAACTTCGTGTCATAACACAAAGTAAGCAGTAGCATTGGGAAACTAAACCAAGCTTTCTATGACCCTTACTTTGCCATTCCTTATCTACATCCCCACAGCTCACCACTACCCCTCACACCAGAGGTGTAGACTGGTTCACCTCCACTCCACCCAGCATCTCCAGCTTTACCCGGTACCTGAATGACTAAGACGTTGGAAAATATGTGATAATCAAACTGTAATATCTACAGAATTTTATTTCAATTATCCCCCTTTGACTGGGAATGTCAATTCTATGTATATTGGTAACTCTAAGGATGTCTTGAAGCAAATTATTTTTTCCCACACCAAGAAAAGTAACATTTTAACAGCTGGCTCAAAATCATGGACTGAAGTGATCAAAGAAACAGAAGCTGATTCCAGATTAAAAAATGTTTTAAAAAGAATTTACTGGAGGTTGACATGGTTCATAATCAAGACAGTTTAAGAATCAAGCTCAATAAATGCTGGAGAGGGTGTGGAAAAAAGGGAACCCTCTTACACTGTTGGTGGGAATGCAAACTAGTACAGCCACTATGGAGAACAGTGTGGAGATTCCTTAAAAAACTGGAAATAGAACTGCCATATGACCCAGCAATCCCACTCCTGGGCATACACCCCGAGGGAACCAGATCTGAAAGAGACATATACACCCCAATGTTCATCGCAGCGCTGTTTATAATACCCAGGACATGGAAGCAACCTAGAGGCCCATCAGCAGACAGGTGGATAAGGAAGCTGTGGTACATATACACAATGGAATATTACTCAGCCATTAAAAAGAATTCATTTGAATCAGTTCTAATGAGGTGGATGAAAATGGAGCCCATTATACAGAGTGAAGTAAGCCAGAAAGATAAAGACCAATACAGTATACTAATGCATATATATGGAATTTAAAAAGATGGTAACGATAACCCTATATGCAAAACAGAAAAAGAGACACAGATGTACAGAACAGACCTTTAGACTCTGTGGGAGAAGGCGAGGGTGGGATGTTCTGAGAGAACAGCATTGAAACAAGTATACTATCAAGGGTGAAACAGATCACCAGCCCAGGTTGGATGCATGAGACAAGTGCTCAGGGCTGGTGCACTGGGAAGACCCAGAGGGATGGGATGGGGAGGGAAGCGGGAGCGGGGATCGGGACGGGGAACACATATAAATCCATGGCTGATTCATATCAATGTATGGCAGAAACCACTACAATATTGTAAATTAGCCTCCAATAAATAAAAATAAATGGAAAAAAATTAAATTAAATTAAAAAAAAAAGAATCAAGCTCTGTGGAAGGCAAAATTCTAAAAAAAACCCTGACCCTAGAACCTGCCCCTCCAGGTGTACACATGCCTTCTCCCAACTATTGAAACACTAACCTAGACACTGCTGTGAAAGAATTCTGCAGATGTAATTAAGGTCCCAGATCAACTGATCTTAAAACAAGGAGATTCTTTGGGTGGTCCTATCCTAATCAGTTCAGTTCAGTCCCTCAGTCGTGTCCGACTCTTTGTGACCCCACGGACTGCAGCACGCCAGGCCTCCCTGTCCATCACCAACTCCCAGAGCTTGCTCAGACTCATGTCCATCAAGGAGGTGATGCCATCCAACCATCTCATCCTCTGTTGTCCCTTTCTCCTGCCTAAAATATTTCCCAGCATCACAGTCTTTTCCAGTGAGTCAGCTCTTCCCATGAGGTGGTCAAAGTATTGGAGTTTCAGCTTCAGCATCAGTCCTTCCAATGAACACCCAGGACTGATATCCTTTAGGATGGACTGGTTGGATCTCCTTGCAGTCCAAGGGACTCTCAAGAGTCTTCTCCAACACCACAGTTCAGAAGCATCAATTCTTCAGCACTCAACTTTCTTTATAGTCCAACCCTCACATCCATACATGACTACTGGCAAAACCATAGCTTTGATTAGACAGACCTCTGTCAGCAAGGTAATGTGTCTGCTTTTTAATATGCTGTCTAGGTTGGTCCTAATCACATGAGCCTGTCCTAATCACATGAGCCTTTAAAAGTACCTCAGTCCTACAAACACAAGGAACTAAATTCTTCTGACAGCCCCTTATCTTGGAAGAATACTTTGAGGCCCAAATGAGAAGTATAGCCCCAGTCATCATTTGATTTCAGATAATGAGACCCTGAGCAAAGAATCCAACATAAAGACTTCCCTGATGGCTCAGATAGTAAAGCGTCTGCCTACAATGTGGGAGATCCGGGTTTGATCCCTGGGTCAGGAAGATCCTCTGGAGAAGGAAATGGCAACCCACTCCAGTATTCTTGCCTGGAAAATCCTGTGGATGGAGGAGCCTGGTAGGGTACAGTCCATGGGGTCACAAAGAGTCGGACATGACTGAGTGACTAAACTTTAAACTAGTCACACATAGCCAATGATTTTCTACCAAAATAAGCTCTGGCAATTTCCCCATTTGATACTATTCAAATTTGCATGAGTTGTCTGAGGAAATGTGAGCACCTAATGATGACCAGTACTCAGGTGGTAAAGCCCCCTCAAACAGCAAAGTCACTGAGAGGAGCCAAACCTGATGGTGGGCTGTCACAAAATGTTCAGTTGCAAAATTAGTATAAGGAAAAGTTCCTTCATAAAGATAAATCAGTTCAAGTACAAGATATATTCTAGGTGTTAATCATATGATAGGAGAACTTAGTAAGTCTAAGAAATCTAAAATAAAAAGAACATCTTTCCCCTTCCCCAAGGTCACTCAATAAGATCATCAGTGAAAAAATAAATAAATAAAAAGATTTTAACCTTGAATTCCTCTCTTGGAGACTTTAGCAGTCATTTTTATTATTCCTTGCTGCTTCTGCTGCTGCTGCTAAGTCGCTTCAGTCGTGTCTGACTCTGTGCAACCCCACAGACGGCAGCCCACCAGGCTCTGCCGTCCCTGGGATTCTCCAGGCAAGAACACTGGAGTGGGTTGCCATTTCCTTCTCCAATGCATGTAAGTGAAAAGTGAAAGTGAAGTCGCTCAGTCATGTCCGACTCTTCGCGACTCCATGGACTGCAGCCTACCAGGCTCCTCCGTCCATGGGATTTTCCAGGCAAGAGTATTGGAGTGGGGTGCCATTGCCTTTTCCTGACTATCATTAAATTTGAAATATTTGATCTTGACTGTATTGTATGTTAGTTTTTACCTTTAGTTTTTTTACAAAAGTAAAATTGTCTCACCTGTACTGGCCCCCAAAATTCAGTTGAACTCTGTGTGCTTTCATAGGAAATGGAAAAACAATTTTACATTTGATCTGTACCATCATTGATATTGAGATCCATGCCAAGAACATAAACCATATCCACATATCAGTTTTATAAAGGATCAGATACAGAAAGAAACACACCACAGTTTAATTCTCTCAACATAGTAAAGGTAGCAATAAGCTGAGTTAAATTAGAATTGATCTCCTTTTTATAAATTTCATAACATTTTAGAGACTATATATATTTACAAGTAGCCTGCTTTGTTTGTATGTTTGTTTTTTTGGCTAAAAGATTAATAATTTGCTGTAGATACCTATCAGGCTTGGCTATTGCCAAAACTATCTTGGGAATTAAATCTATTCTCATGATTAATACAGTCTGTACAAATCTGACATAATTTTTTTCGTGGTACTGTTAGAGAAATAAAAACATTTCAAGAGTGTCCTTACTAGAACTTTTAATTTATCATAGCAAAAAAAGTATGTTGCTTTAACTTATTTTGTGATAAAAGTTTGCATTTTTGTGACCTAAAATAATTTTTGTTTTGTTCCTTTACATTCTATTTATTCCATTTACTTTCTTTTATTTTTTCAATAAGACCAAATAAGAAATAGCCATTAAAAAAAAATGCTTCCACACTATATTTGATAGACAGAAACAAGAATAAATACAATTATGATAAAACTAGGGTAGCAGACCCACTCCAATGTTCTTGCCCAGGGAACCCGTGGACAGAGGAGCCTAGCAGGCTGCAGTCCACATGGTCACACAGTCGGACATGACTGAAGCCAGATACCACAGGCAGTGGGAGCAGACCAATATCAATTTTTATGCATCAAACTATTAAATCATTATTGTCTGTATTGATTGTTTAGTTGGCGATGTATTTCTAAGACAATCAATGTGCCTAAAATTTTATCAATGAAAGGAAATTTTAGATCATCTTATTTCCAATTACCACAAAAGTAAAACACATTTCATTAGTTCACTTAAACTGTCAGTAAGTGACCTCCTGGCTGTCCCTCTCGTCTCTATCCATCTCAAGCCTTATTCTCCATTAGCATCCAAAAACTCTGCAAAACCATAATCAGATCTTGCCGAAATCTACTCAGAACCCACTGTGATCTTTCATCTTACTCAGAGTTAACCCATTGTTTTTAAATGATCTATAGGAAGCTACCCTGGTTGCCCATGCCCCTTTGACCTTATCTCCTGATGTTCCTAAAGGCAGAGAAAAGCCCCAGCTTCAGGGTTGTAGCCCACTATTGCGTCTGCCTGGAATATTCTTCCCCATTCCTCATGGTTTGCTCCTTTTGCCGTTTCAGATCTTGACTTAAATGTTACTCTCTCATGGAGTCTCTTCATAGCCAATCTTTTTAAAACTGTAAAAGATACACACAAACATCCTACCTGCATGCACTCACTCCCTGCATTTGCTGCTGTGTCACCAGTCCCAAAATGCTGCCTGGCACAAAGAAGTTGCTCTCAAGGCATCTGTTGCTGTTGTTAATAAATAAAACAAGTACACGTGTGCGAGCTCAGTTGCTTCAGGCGCGTCCAGCTCTTCGTGACCCTTATGGACTGTAGCCTGCCAGGCTCTTCAGTACAAACACATACGAAGCAGATAAAGTAAGATAACTTAGTGGTCTTTTTTGCATATATTACTTAGTTTCTCTAAGGCAGCTATTAATAATATCAATGCCTCAATTTTACATTTTGTGCCCATTCACTACCTTCCACATATTGACTATATTAGTTATTAGCTAATAGCTATTAATAATTAGTTATTACCTCATTGACTGTATCAGTTATTGCTGCAAAAAATTACCTGGAAACTCAGTAGCTAAAAACAAGAAATGTTTATCACTTTGGGGTCTGTAATGAGCAATGTGGGTGCCTTTCAGCTTAGCGGGTTTAGCCTCCCTCCGGAAGTCACAGTCCAGCTGCCAGCTCTGACTCTAATCTTCACAGCCTTGCAAAGGGCTCAACATCTACTTTCACGTTCATTCAAGCCGGCTGTGAGTCCTCGCGCTCAGGCCTCTATATAAAGTGCCAATGTGCATCTCTGTGACAGGGTAGCTTGTGCTCCGCGAAAGAGAGCTAGGAAGGCCTTCGGAGGCAGAAGCCACCAGCTTTCAGGACCTCATCTCAGAAGCATCTCAGTCCAGCCTGCATTCAAGGGGAGGGGACTACTGAGGGTTTGAATACCAGAGACAGCACTCCTCGGTGCCATCTGAGAGGCTGCCTACATTTCTGACCATTTTATGGATAAAGAAGTTGAAACCTAGAGATGGTGACTCTTCCCAAGGCACACAGTTAAAAGTAAGATAGAGTAATTCAAGTTCTCTAATCAGCATCCTCTGAGGATCACTGACAATTTTAAATATAGTAAGTATTTTCAAAAGTCAGGCAATATCTTTTTGCCTTGCTACATGCCAGATACTATGTAATTGCTTTATATATGTCAATCCATTTAATCTTTAAAACAACTCTATAAGGTATATTTTTTATACACCTTTTACAGATGAGGAAAATGGGAAACAGAATTAAAGTAACTTTCTCAGAGTCATACAACTAAAAAAGCATCAAAGGTGACATTCAAACCCAGCCATCTGGCTTGGCTTTATAACCAGTACTCTATACTGCATACCTCTTAGATCTATTTATTCTTCAGTTCATCAAAATCTATTTAGATCTCTATTTAGATCTTTATTTAGATCTCTATTTAGTCTTCAATTCATCAAAATCTATTTTGTAGCTCTTGTCTTTTTACACGCAAAACAAGAGAGGAGTAATGCTATTTTAAAAATTGTGTTGTGGGGAAACTTTCATCTAAGAGGGAAAAATACCTCAGATTAAAAATCTCATTCAGTGTGTGGACTGACCTGCAGTGGGAACACAGCTGGGCAAGCACGTGTTGGTTGGATCTGTTCTAGACAGAACGTCTCACTGCTGACTATAATGTTCTCAGGTGAATAGCCCTTCCCCTTTCAAAGAAGTAAGAAAGCCACACACAGAGAATGCATCCAGTACATGGAAAATACCTCTCCTCCTCTCTTCTTTCTAGTTTATAAAACTTCCCCTTTCAGATGGTAATAAGTCACTTCAGAGAATGTGTTTTCTAAAGGATGACTGCCCTCATTGAGTAGCGACACACGTAAGTCAGGCATGCAATAATCCCTAGAAATATACCGCCTGGAGTGTCTTATTGCTTAATTAGAGCTGGCACTGGGCCACTGCTTCTCAGCCTTGAATCAGTGCAAGAGTGCTGGAAGGAGGCAGGGGTATTTATTAAAAGTGCTATTTCAGGGGGATATAAAGTAATGGCACCGTGCCAGTGTGCAGAAAATAAAGCCAAACACTCTTGCTACCATAGTAAAATGTCAAACTGTCTGGCTTTGTTGTAGTCAGAGATTAAATCCATCATTGTGCCCATGATCAGGGTTTAAATGTGATCTCTGTTCTAAAAGACTTTACAATCATTACTCAAAGACCACTATCAATGTAAACATAGCTTCCCCCCGCCCCAAATAGTCATTGAACAGAAGAAGGAAGCCATCACTATAATTATGTAAACATATTCTCTTACTTTCTTGAACGGCCTACCATCTTTTTTTGTTTTTTTTAAGTACATTTTATAGAAGAGTAAATGGAGAGTTCACAGGAACTAGATGAGGAAAGTCTGTGACTCACGCTTATGCCCCCAGCTTCTATGTGTACTCAAGAGGCTTCCACCTTAGAGTGAACAGCAGATTTTACTTTTTTCATAATCCCTACATTAGAAGTGCTCTATTTCTAGCTTTGAGACAGTCTATCTAGGGGCTACAGTACTCTATTAACTAGGTCTTTTCTTCTCTCCTCAATAACTGGTTCCCATTTCTCCATTTTGTGTAGTAGTGGAATTTACTCCTATCTCAACCCCTACTGGAATAGAATTTCTTGCCCCTAATCTAGCCCTTCCATGAGTTGGTCCTAAACACTACCTTTGGTTCTCCTTGGTATTGGCTACCTGTCCACTCAGAACTCTACTGACTAGCTATTTTGAAATTTCTGGAGTAGATATTCTGAGTCGCAGACTAAATTTGATTATTTTGCCAATGGTACTTGCACCTCACCTCCTTCTTTGTTAGGTTGATCATTTTTAATTTTTAGATGACTAGTTAAAAGTTGCTAGACCAATAGTGACAACCTGAAACAACTGACATTTTTCCACTCTTCATATTCAAATCCCTGTAATTTCAACATATGTGTTACGGTTCTCACCCTACCCGTCTTTGGATCAGTCCTGCTACCACCATTCAATGCAAAGTCATAACAAACGAAAAGTCAGTAACAAGATCCTCCAATATTCAGAAGAGGTAATGGTTTTGGGTTGACAGTATAGGAAAACATTTTCTAAATTTCACAAATACTACATAAAAATTCAATGTAAAAACATAGGCAAAAAACAGCTCATCTGGAGATTACATGCTTTATGCAATACCATGAGCTTAAGTTAAATAAAATTTCAGTGTTCATGCTTAAAAAAAATGGTGCAATCTTAAACTGCCAGAAGTCATGGCACTTAGGGCTAAACCTATGCTAAATGTTAATTTTTAATGAAGACAAAAGAAACTGCTTTATTTATTCAAACTGAAGTATATAAGAAAAACTATAGCCAGATCCTAGAGCAACAATGAAGAACATTGTTTAACTTCTTCATTACCAAAGAATTTCAGCTTGTCTTATGGATAAAAACAGTCCATAAGAAAGATTCTTTGTTTCACAATGAAAGTCAATAGAAATATATATATATGGTTTTCTTTATAAACAATCTTTCACAGTCATTGGCTATCTGCATTCTTTCAAGATCAGGCTCTGTCTACACAATTTATTGAGCGCCCAATATGTCCTCATGGACAATGAACCAACTCTCCCGGCCAGTAGCAATGTACCTATGTGCCTAGAATATGAAATAAACTTTTACTAGAAGTCAAAACCAGCTATATAATTTGTGGTGCCCAGGCAGAATGAAAAGCCTAGGTTCCTTTTCCAAAGTTTATTAAAAATTGTTATACATTTCAAGATAGCAACAGCAAATGGGACGCCCTGCTAAGTGTGGAGTCCTGGGAACTGTCTAAGTGTCATTTCATGGCTGTGCTGGAAGCCTAAGACACAGTAAGTACAATGCAACTAAATACGTATGCTCAACAGCACTGTCAATGGCAGCTTTTCATGAATACAGGTACTCTGTTAACTCAATCCTTTTTAGCCAATTCAGCAACACACACACCAAAAAATCTTCACTCCCACTACACCAACCAAAAAGACAATTACCTTACTTAGAGCAAAATAATTCATTCTCAGATAACTGGTGCTCATGGCTTGGCAAAGCTGGTACATGTTCTAACACTAAAATAGAATTTTTAAAACATATTTATGTATTATTTTAGTCTGCTGAAGAGAGCTATTAGTGTGTAAAATCTTTTGAAAAAGGAAGACATAGCAAGTAAAGAAAAACAGAGTGTGTATGTGGGGGGAGGGGAGGGGGAGAGAGTCCATGCAGGTACTAATGGCAGAGACTTGGCTTCCAAGTTCCAGTTGAGTCTCTGGAGCATCATGTTTTGGAATTCCGAACTTGCAGTGATTTGGAAATACTATAAGCCGCCACAGGCTTTTCTGTTTTTCTTTATGCAGTGTATATTTCTCCATCATGCTGATCTGGGAAAACAATTGACATTAGTCTTGACAGTGCTGGAGTGGCAGGTTGCAAAGAGTCTCCTGGTGGAGAGAAGCAAAGGGCAGAAGCGACCATAGGCTAAATTACCTCATTACTAATATCTGCCCAACAAGGATTGGAGTGAGATTTATGTGCTGAGAAATCAAGTAATCATTGATGTTCCAGGCAAGCAATTCTGAAGCTTAGATTTTACTGGATCATATCAAATGAGGGAGAAGAAACAGATGCATCTTGCCAACTGGGAAAAAAGAGACAGGGTTATGGCTCAGAAACTATGTGTGATGCATATGTGCCTGATTATACTATGATGCCTTTCCTTTTCACATATATCTAGAATATGCAATTTACTTCAGTGTTTATGTAGTACTTGATATTCTATCAGCTTGGGAAAGATGACTGTTTCTATAAATGTCATCATGAAATAGAATTATAACTTGTTTGTTCAGATAACTTTTGTTTATCTCCCTGAGATATTCCAACATCGACAGAGACTCATACCACTCTTTGGCATGTGCGCAAGCTAAGTTGCTTTAGTCGTGTCCAAACTCTGTGTGACCCTACGGACTGTAGTCTGCCAGTCTCCTCTGTCCATGGGATTCTCTAGGCAAGCATACTGGAGTGGGTTGCCATGCCTTTCTCCAGGGGATCTTCCTGATCTAGGGATCGAACTTGCATCTCCTTTATCTTCTGCATTGGCAAGTGGGTTCTTTACAACTAGCACCACCTGGGAAGCCCATACCACTCTCTCACCTTTATCCAAACATGTAATCAGAAAAGATTCTTAGGAAAGTATCTTTTTCTTGTTTACTTGGCATAAAATACTGTTTTTCCCTCTTTGAAATCTTTTTTTTACAATCTCTTAATTCTATAATCACTTCATATTTCGAGAGTATTTAAAAGTCTTGAGACATAATCTTTTTTTTTTTTTTTAACCAAGCAAGCCATGTATGTGTATCTTATTGTATGTGAGAAGCATCTTTATTGCTATGTAATTTTATGTATCAGTTCAGGGTTTATCACTGACTCACTGAACAAAAATTTTTACCTTTAAAAATAGAGCCAAAGACACTCAACAATATAAAAGGGAATAATGTGCCCTAGTCCCTGAAACAGAGAACTATGGCTGTTTTTAGTATTAAAACCAGAGGAGGACTACATGAATCTTATATCCCCTCACTTTCTCTCTATATTCATTTTTTACTAATCTGTGTATAAGCTTTGAAGAGACCATAGTCAGCTCAAGGAATTAACCATAAAATTTTAAAATTCCTTTGTATACTATAATACTGTAAATCTAACCTACTTATTCCCGCTAATTCCATAGTCGATGTGTGTATAGAAAATTTCCTTTTATTTTCTTAAGTTCTTGTCCAATTAAATTTCTCTAGACATCACGTGACTTTCTAGGACCATTCGGACCTATGCCCTGGTATCTAGGAACGTACTGACGGGGATAAACAGGAGGCTGGACATTATTTGCATTCTTCCTTGATTGATGGGGGTTATTGAGTTGCTTGCATGCTCTTTACTTATTCAACATCCAAAAGTCAACCACAATTAAAAGACATATGAAATTAGAAGTCAATGATGTAAGCTGAATTCACACCACCATAAGTTTAAATTGGCAACTCTAACGGCAGTCCCCTCTGCCTTTGATTTCTTAAATGGTCTCAGAAAACTACTTTGTTCAGGTAGTGATAAGTCAGTACATTTTCTGGGTTACAGATTACTACTTCAAGATGACAATGAGTATGTGATTTTTTTCCCCAGAGTAGCCATAAATTAATGTGTTTTTCTTTTCTTAAGAAGTTTATAGGGGGAAAAAAAATCTCAACTTTCTAATTTTTATTTTTCACTGTCTCTCACAGTTAAAACCTGATTGCCTGTTGTCTGTTTTTGAAGGAACACCAAATCCTCACTGCATTTCTTCAGCTATATCAACAGTTTATGAGATGCTTTATCTAACGAACATAAATGAAGTAAATTTAATTACTTCTGTCTTCCTTCTTTTATACGTGCTACTGGATTTCTGGATTCCATGGGAACTACAGAAACAGATATGTTTGAATATGTTTAGTTTGTTGTTGTTGTTTTTTTAAGGAAAAAAAACACTATTTCCATTCATCATTATTTTTCTTCCATCAACATGAATTTAGAAAGTCTTGCTACTAATTTTGCAAAATTGTGATTTTAAAGATTTTAAAAACCTGAGTGCTTTCTATTTTACCTAGAATTTTTAGTTAACATGTAACATTTGGTGTGCTTCAAACTTCATTGCTTCATTGACTAACTAGGAATTATCTGTTATCATTCATTATGTAGGTTAGTAACAATATGAGACATATGCCCTTAGTAAAAATGCAGCAGGAAGGGCTACATAATTTATGAGACCCAGTGCAAAATAAAAATGAGAGGCCTCTTCTTTAAAAAGGATGAAAACTTTCTGGACAGTTACAATGGAGCCTTAAACCAAGTTAAAGACCCTTCTAAGTGACTCTATGCATTACTTGTCCGGACATAAAAATAATTCACTTTGTAAGAATGAAGACTGCATACTGAGACGGCAATTCCCAAATCAATTCACTTATATATTCCCCCAAACATTTCTAGTACAGGTTTCCCCAGATATCAAAAAAAAAAAAAGACCTTCCCATGCAAACTTTCATGAACCAAAATGGAGCACAGCAAAGAAGCAGTACCTTGGAATCTCGCTAACAGATGCACACAATAAAGTGAGAAAAGTCATGGATGCTCACAGACGCAGGTCAAAGCTACTGTGACTTGATGTAGAAATGTTGAGTATAAATCCTAGGGAAGGCGCTCAGTGGGGCCCTCTCACTGAGAGGGGTGCCCACTGCCTCTCCAACGGCTCATTGCAAAACAGACCAAACACTATTTTTACTTTTTTTCATAAAAGTAAAAATTCTCTTCAGATTTCTTTCCATTCTGGAAAACAGGTACTGATGAAGATCATCTATAACCAAAGTGGCGTAAAATAAACTTTCAAAAAGCGGGGGATGCCTGTAAATCTTATTAGCATACATTGCCTAGATCACTGGGAAACAAAATGTTATTTAACGAATGTCCTACATAATTTTAAATTTAAGCAGTATAAAGTAAAGTAGGTTCTACAGTTCTTTTTTTTTATTGTTCAGTTGTCAGTACTTGGTTCTATGAAAAGTTTTGAAATTTAATGTAGCACCGTAAATTTCAAACTTTTCTGAGCTATATATTTATCTGAGATATATTTTGATAATATGTTTATAGTATGCATATATAAGAATGTTTTATATATATATGCACATATATATATATACTTGGTATACTTAAAATCATAAAAATAAACAAATTGAAATTGCTATTTAAATTTCTTTAAATAGAAGGTCTCATGCTTCTTACCTAAAAGAGATAATTAACTGAGTAATGTTAAAGCATTGTTCATTCATTTAGCAAACACTTATTAAGTACCTACAATATCCCAGGCAATATTATAAGTGCTCATGATGCTGCAGAGAACAAATATGGTGCACAGTTCCATGAAAGGCCAAGTGTCTATAAACAGATGAATGGATAAATAATATGTGGTATATATAGACAATAGAATATTATTCACCTAGTATATACATAAAAAGAAATATAAAAGGAAAAAATATTCTATTAATTCCACTATATGAGATGCTTAGAATAGGAAAATTTATAAATATAGATAATAGAGTAGAACTTATTAGGATCTAAGGATAAAGGAGTGAATTTATTGTTTAAACAGACTTTCTGTTTGGAATGATGAAAAAGTTATAGAAATAGTGGTAAAAGTACTTAATGCCACTAACACATACACTTAAAAATGGCTATAATAGGACATTTTATGTTACGTATATTTACCATGATTTAAAAAAACAAAACAAAACAAGCTTCACAGGTAATAATAGAGTTGTATGCATCTCAAGAACACTGGAAACCAGAAAGGGCAGGCAAGTGATCAGAAAAGGAGGATGGAAATATAAGACTATTTTATTTTATTTTTTTTTAAGACTATTTTAAATAAAGAAGCAAATACATGTTTGCCTATTTCAAAATTTAAAATTTAAATAAGGTATTCCCCTAAATACATAGTTTAAAATGATTTCTTATCCTCACTATAATTTATGATCCATAACTGTCAGAAAAATATATCCCCCTTAGCAGTAGAAGTCAGACAAGATCAAACAGAATGCATTTGGGATGATGGTTTATATTAGGATATTACTCTTTGAGTTATTTGTTTAAAAAATGTAACACTAGTTAACCTTCTTTAAAGATCACCATGTGGGAAAGTAGGTTTTCACAAAAGAGGAAGTATTAAAGGCTTTTCTATTTTCTCAATCTCACATAGAAATAAAGATTTTCTCTTACATGTGTCATTTTAGAAAATGACAGAACACACTAATAAGAATTGTTGTATTCATTAATCTCATCTATGTGTACCAAGCAATTTCTTCCCAATATATTTCTGTACTAGAAGAAGTTTAATAATTTAAGGTGGAATGCAGTGGAATTTCCTACAAAAATGCAATATATTATGAAGTATCCATGTCTGATACTTCAAAAATTATATATCCATATGGTGTTCAATAAACAGCTATTAAATCAATATCTTAATATCTGGCACTTAATTAACCACCAGGCATGCCTTCTGTTGACATCTACCTGGCTTTCTCTAAACCCAGCTAAGACTAGCATCAGTTAAGTGTTAATATCCTTATATGCAATTCACAGCTAAGTTCATAAACTCATATTTTCTTTTTTCCTACATCCTTTTTTTCTGTTGATTATTTATACACATATTAATGTATATCTGAATCTGAAAGTTTAAAATAAATTATGCCAAATGAAAATAAACTTGCAAAAAAAGCTTAACTGGAAAGAATCTCAATTGTTACACACCTTTAAAATTCACCAGGATTAATACTATATGTCATAATTTTTAATCTAAGTCTAAAAAGCTAAAGGAAATTATGGAAGCAGATTTTTTTTCTGAACCTATATATAAATATCAAGCATCTATTCTTTACAGGAGCACCTATCCTAATCTTCATTACATGTTCAGAATAACTCTAATGGAAAGGAGTTAAATGCTTATAAGTACAGGTACTACAGTAGGTATTTCCTGGGTTCAACTCCTGTCTCTGTCATTTATTAATAGTGTAAGAAACTGCTTCCTTTTTCTTGACTCAGTTTCCTCATCTATAAAAATGAAAATAATAACATACTGACTTCACAGTACTGTTATGAAAAGACAATAAGTGACTTAAAATAGTTAAGTATGTGTAGTGTGTGTTAGTCACAAAGTCATGTGTGACTCTTTGCAACCCCATGGACTGTAGCCACCAGGCTCCTCTGTCCATGGGGATTCTCCAGGCGAGAATATTGGAATATTCAATAACACCCAGGGATCAAATCGGGGTCTCCTACATTGCAGGCAGATTCTTTGCCATCTGAGCCAGCAGGGAATTTAAGATGTGTTATCAGATCCTTGCTCGCTCACTTGCTCAGCAACACGGTTGCTTCTGTACTGACTCTTTGTGACCCTACAGACTGTAGCCCACCAGGCTCCTCTGTCCATGAGAATTCTCCAAACACGAATACTGGAGTGGGTTGCCATGCCCTCTTCCAGGAGATCTTCCTGACCCAGGGATCAAACCCACTTCTCTTTACATCTCCTGCACTGGCAGGAGGGTTCCTTACCACTAGCCCCACCTGGGAAGCCCAATCAGATCCTGATTCTCTACTAATTCTTGTTTTTTTGAAGGAAAAAAGAAAGAATCTACCTATAGGACATTTCATCATGGGAAAGTTATGATTATTAAACTATATCAATGGCATTTAGATAGAAAACTTTAAAATTAAAACACCTGTTGCTCCTACTTGGTATTATAATAACACAATTTTATTGAGGGAATGATGAATGAAATTTCAAGGTATCTTTCTTCACACCAGTAGCCAAAGCACACAAGAATGTCTTTTGGCAATCACTCACACATTTTAAAGTTTTTCCTTTTAATATTTTTTGAAATAACTCAGATGTTTCAAACAAAGCCAATTTTATAGTAAATAACAACTAGTGGATGATGTTCTAGCTTGGTCTGTAAAATAGTTTTCAGGGAGTTTATTAGAAAATCTTAGGAACAATCTCTTCAGTCATAAGGCATTCAGGTTTTGATGTCATTAAAGATCCAGTTCCCCTCCCCCCTATGTTTTATGGAGTTTATTCCAAACATATTTTAAACCTTTACTAATTATTCTATCCAAAAAAGTGTTTTATTTAAATATCACTGAGTAAAATTAAAAGTACTGGGAAAATATTAGGGTAAAATTTTCAAGAACTTTAACAAGGACATACTACCATAAACAAGGGGGCCCAACATTTCCCAAAGCAAAGCAAAGTTTCCTGCTCAGGACTATTCCGTGAGGCTATTTTCTTCTGTGACTGACTAATGTTTGCTTTTGCTGGTTTTGGTGCTATGGGAGTTGAGTATTTGTTTTCTATCTACTGTGATTTTGCCCTCCTCTCCAAAACAATAAACTCTACATTCTAACAGTATCAGCCACAAAAAATTAACCAAGCTAACTTTTATTGCCTTGTTTTCTTGGACTATAAACATGATGAGGTGAGATGCACTCCTGACCCCCTGGACCATCAAGTCAAGTTAGAACACTGACGTGATCAGTATTTATGGCAAGATCTATTGTCAAAGCATTGTTTAAAAACGAAATGAGAAAATATCTCTCACCTACTATGATAAGATAGTACTGAGAAGCTATTCTATTGTATAGAATCTGGGCTAACATTCAGTGTTTAATTTTTTTTAAAGCTTTACAGTGATTTCTATACTTATCTAATATTTAAAAATTTCTGATAAATTTGAATAAAATTTTATTTTCTTTTTTCCCCTGTACATGACATTTTAACCAAAGTTCTTTTTAAAGAAAAAGTAAATGAGCTTTTCTATATTCAAACAAAATGATTTTTCAACATCTGGGTTGGGGGTTTTGAGAGGAGGGAAGGAAGAAGGCAAATACAATATCCCAAGTCCAAAAATCATCTAAACAGAGACAGAAAGTAGCAGCAGGAAATTAATACCAGGTTTAAAAGAAAAAAATGTTAATATAATGAAGCAAATGTTGAGCCAGATGCTACATCTGAATGAACCCCTCTCCTAAGAAGTGCTGGCCACTTTCATAGAATTCAAGTGGCCCGATGAGAGTTGATGACCTTCCAAAAGTTCCAGACTAAAATAGTAACTGAATTATTCACAGGGTTTCAAACCTGTAAAAACCACCATATTTCTGTTTTGTATTTGTCAAAAGTGATGAGATTTCTTCTAATCAATACATTTCACTTGAAAACTCATTTGTAGTTTTTCTGCTATTACCTTTTGTGTATACATAAAAACTTGTATTATTGTACTTGCATTATTCTAAAGCTCACAAGCAGACTTTAATTAATATACTTTCAATCAAAAATTTAGTTATCATTGTTGGAAATGTGAATATTAGTATTAATCTGCCTGGCCAGGCAGACACAGACTAAATCAGTTCTGAGACATAGATATCCAAACTATTAAGGAAAATGTCAAAATTCACCTCAGATACATATTAATTAATTTTTATAGTCATCATTGGCTGTGAAAGTATTTGATACATGTACTATAATTTGGAAGCAATAGTAAAACCAAGATAACAGAAAAGAAGCTGACCATTCTCTTGGGAACTCTAATATTGGAACTGAATGTGGTAATTAAAATGTTTTATAGGAAGTTTGCCCATCTAACCAGACTAAAAAGTAACCCAGTAATTTCAACATTGTTAAATCATTGGCAAATTCCTTTGGTGAACTTTGTGACATAAACTATGGAGCAGCCTATTAAAAATTCACCAGCATGCAAAGCACATGTATACTTGCATGCCTTCAACCAAGCTTATTATCTGCATTCACATGTTTTCAAATATACTATGTAAAACCCTGGAGGGCCAAGGCCAGATGTGGTATTTTATCTGCATTCTGCCCTGGTCTGCCCCTTTGCTAACATCTCACTGAACACAGTACACAGTTCAGCACGCAATGTCAAATAATCACTGACTAACACAGTGCACACATCCTCCTATACATAATATATGTCATCCATGAAATGCAAATATTCCAAGTATTTAAAGTGTATATCAAATTAACTAAAAGAGAACAAGAGACAAAAAAGCAAAAGTTATATCCTTTCACTGAAGTTTTCTATCACTGAATGTTTAAACTCAACTATTTCAAAAACAATATACACGGAACACAAACTTTTATAACCATAGAAACAAGAGATGATTTCAGTTCTTAGAAGTAACTAGAGATAAATAACCAAAGATAACTGATCTCTTTGTTTCACTTCATCAAATATAAACCTTAAAATTACTTAGAAAACCATTGTGGTAATATGCTGCTCCAAAATGTTGCCAGTTAGAAAATACATTTTATCATCTGACAAGTCGTTATTTCCCCAGCCCTCCTTCATTAAAAAATACTTCTGTAGTTTGATGCATTTTTCCAGAGAGCAATAAATAGGTTAGATCGTAAGTGACTTTATCCACTGACATACAGACTGACTGATGGAAACTTCTAACAGCCTTAAGACTTTAAGCCTTGGTACAAGGGTTTACATCAGACCCTTCGCAGAAGAGGAAAGCCATTTAATCCTAGAAAGTTGCTAAACTTCCTACGAGACAAACCAGAGATTTGGTGTGTCTTATTAATTCCAAAAAAACAGCAAAAAATATTTTTTACATCTCTGCGTGTTCACATTCCCTTTTTTTTTTTTTTTCCCCTGTATAATTGTGTATTGGAAAAGGCAAATGCTTAAGACAGCTTTGGGTTGCAAACCCAATTTCAACCTGTGCCCTGTGTCACTTTCCCTATTCAGGGCTACTGCTTGCTTGGGTCCCTGAGAATAATTGCTGCCACTTCAATCTGAAATGACGCTCAGGTTTAAAAAAAAAAAAAAGTAGAAAGAGAGAGAGAAAGAATGCTGAGGGACACTGTGTTTATCCTCCTAAAAGCAAATTCAAAGGTTTCATAATTTAAATAGAAAGTGACTTGAGCACACATTTGCCCAGGTGTTTTTTATTAAATTATTGAAAGCTTATTTCTCTGCATTTTTTAATTCTCAACTCCAATGTATATTTTCTATGTATTTGTACTGAAAGAGAAAAAATTCCCAAAAGATTGCATACCAGACAGCAGAGCCTCCTGTTCCCTGAGATTGATGTATGTTTATGAGGAAATCCAGCATGCAATTTTCAAAACCTGCAGATTCACTGTAAGTTAAACCATGTGGCCTCCACTCAAATCATTCCCTCCTTTCAAAATCAGTCTTTGGAACTCCCAGTTGCCCTTTTGCCTTAAATCTTTCCGCACTGATCTGTTCCCTCCGACCCCAGTTCTACGCGGTGGAGCCACTGGGGGTGGTGATCCACCAGCCATCTGTGTCCCTCCCTCTATCACCGAGGCACCGCTCACTGCCCTCCCCACAATCCAGTCTTATTTGACGGCCATTTGCTCTTTTATCTCACAGAAGAATATTTTAAATAAAAAGGGACACTTTCTTTGATAGGAAATACCTGGAGGGTTTGATAAAAATACAGATCGCCGGCTTCGTCCTAAAATCACACCATTGATGGGTAGAGAGAGCTTTGCATTTTAAATCTGAGAACTTCTTATATTACTTTTATGCCATTACAAGAGTGGGGAAGATATGTTCAAAAGTACATGCTTCTTTTCCTAACAACCCACAAATCTTTTAAAAGTATGTATTGCTGAATAGATAAATGAGAAGCAGAAATATCCAACCTCAAGTAGAAGTTAGAATTTTAAGACCTATATAATGTGTCATCAGTAAATTTTCAAAAGCCAGAAAAGAATAATAGAAAAACGCAGCTTTTGTTTCATTACCTGAATAGTAGGAGCCATGTAGCAGCACTGTTGAGCCTGAAGGCCATGCAGCATAGTGTGAAGGCATATGTGACCTTAATTCTCAGATAAAAGAAATTAACATACAGTGTAGGTAAAGAATTTGCTGTCCACTTTTAAACCTTTTGTTGGTTCATTGTCACTTAACCTAGGCCTCATTTACCTGGGGATTTGCACAGAATTCTGCTGGAGGGCCTCGGAGTTGTTCAATGACAATTTAAAAGCCAATTTAGGATTAGGCAGTTTAACCAGGTGAGCGGGAGGTTTCACTTCTAGAAAGAAAGCCACAGCTCTGCCAGGAAGTCCTTACTGTGAGGCCCAGGGCTTGATTAGCCCGGGTTTGGAGGCGCTTGCACGAAGTTCGGGGACTAATCACGGTTCAAGCTACACCGTCCCGTTCCTACAGCCAGCGGTCCGTGAGGACCAGGCACAGGGCTGCCACAGGACTAAACACTTCGTGCCTCTTCCGTGCATGAATTAGCACTCAGGGGGTCACTGAATATTAAGACAATCACTCCCAACTCATGCTGAAGACGTGCACACGTTCAGAAGAGTCACAGCGGAAATCAGGATGACTTATTTACAGAACCAGCTAGGGTGCTCTGCCTTGGGCCTTTTTTTTCTTAAATGTCAGAATTACTTGATTTGTCTATCCTGAGACTGCAGTGTTTTCCTTAGTAGAGAAAGGCACACTTCTGAAACATTTCTCAGTCAATGTTTTTATTTCTCTCAACCAAAGGCCATATCCCACCTCTGCTTGTTCCATCGGTGAGAACACGGTCTCACTGTGCGGTGTGTGGCCCACGTGCTCAGGATTCTTGACAGCGAAAGGGCAGGATTCAGAGAAATGTGTGTGCTCAGAAAGCTGTGGAGAGCAAGGGATTCTCCTTCAAGGGCACTGAGACGTAGGTTTTAAGAGAGTAGTGCTGCCTATAAAAATTATTAGGTTCATTTACATTTCTACAGATAAAACCAGTCTCTGAGAAGAAAGGAATATGTGCAAGAGAATAGACAAACAGGCAGAAAAATCAGACTGTTGAAAGGGATGATGAGTAGAACAAACGGCTGATTGTTCATGTAACAAGGTTCTAGAAGAGAGCGGTTCCAGTCGAGAGTGGCTCAGAGGTCAGCGTCAGCGGCATCCCTTGTAAGCTTGTGAGTGCGGCAGCACTCACCCTAGACCTGCGGAATCAGACTCCGTATTTTAACTAGGTCTCCAAGTGGTGCATACCCACCTGAACGTTTAAGGTTCCCTGTTCTAAAAACTACAGCCAGAGAGCACGACAAGTACAGATATGGGCTTTGAGCTCCAGGATACATTTCAAATTTTATTTTTAGATGAAGGGAAGTAGAGAAAGAGTTTGAGTCTAGGAGTTATTTTAGTAAGAGGAATATATTACTGTGTATCAGAATATTTGGATATATTACCATTATGGTGCTGGAGAAGACTCTTGAGAAACCCTTGGGCTGCAAAGAGATCAAACCATTCAATCCTAAAGGAAATCAACTCTGAATATTCATTGGAATGACTGTAGCTGAAACTGAAGTTCCAATACTTTGGTCAGCTGATGTGAGCACCTGACTCATTAGAAAAGACCCTAATGCTGGGAAAGACTGAAGGCAAAAGAAGCGGGTGGCAGAGGATGAGATGGCTAGATAGCATCACCAACTCAATGGACATGAATTTGAGCAAACTCCAGGAGATGGTGAAGAACAGAGGAACCTGGTGTGCTGTAGTCCCTGGGATCTCAAACAGTCACATGCTACACATAGATCGCAAAGAGACATGACTTTGCAACTGAACAACAACACATATACATATGTATAAAAGAAAAACAATTAGAATCTTATCGAGGTAGTTCAGTTGACAACCATGTAGGATAAATACTTTAAGAGATATTTAAATGCATTATAGTTTATTCTATATTTTCTTTTGTACTAATTCCTAAAACGTATCAGAACTCCTTGCTCCTCCAGTCCCAAAAACTAAATGTTCCCAAGAGGGTCATTCTCAGGCAACATTTTATATCAAATAGTAATTCAAAAGAGGCTCACTCTCTACATGATGAGCTCACAAAACGTACATCAACCTAGTCAGCACCTAAAGAAACCTAATGCAAAATTGTGATAACACCATGAAAAGTAAGGGTCAAGATTAAAAGATGGCAAAGACTAATTTGCGTGAGAGAACAGATCAAGAAATATATAGGTCGTCTGCTATCCAAATCCAGGAATTTGATGAATTCTAATAGCAGGGGATGACTGTCCTGTCAGAGAACACTGGGTAAGAGACAGATAGTGGTGGACAGAACGTAACCAGTGTCATTTACCTAGAAGTTCGTTGATAGAGAATTGATACAACGTCAAGAAAAGATTTAACCCAGCTGTCCTTCCTATTAAAGAATCATGATGATAATTATGTCGCAGCACTGAGAATGATCCACAACTCAAGAGTATGAAGTTGTGAGCTTTTTATCTGTGGCTTCTTTTTCTCTGGGCCTCTAAGTCATTTTGCCATGAATAAGTTCTCTCTTAAAGGCATATACAGCAGGGTTGCCCAGTATATATAAAAATCTTCTGCAATTATAGATGAGTCGGTGTGGGAAACCATCTCTTGAAGACTGTTATCTATGCTAACCATACTGCACTCAGACACTAAAACAATTGTCCTGCCTCAATGATGTCCCACTAATTCTTTCAATTTGACTTGCTCATATGCAAAGTTGGTACCGCCTATGGACAATGATAGCAGCTAGTCTAACTTGAGGCTAATAGCCAGTTAATAACTATCTAGGTTTTCTATCATAGTTCCACAAGCTTTATTTTAACCATTGTTAAAGACACATTTTCTTGGTGTAATATTCTACAAGAGGCAGTTTAATAAACCACTTAAGAAGCTGAGTTGTCTGGACAAAACTACTTAACACCTCTTTGGGCCCCAGTTCCCTTCTGTCTAATATAAGGATAATATTAATGCCTACTTCATAGAGTTGTGAGGATTAAGTTGCAAGTGTGTGTGTGTGTGTGTGTGTGTGTGTGTGTGCAGGTACACGTGCACATGGCACCCAGCACATAACAAGTGCTGTGTAAATATTGGTTATTATTATCAAATGCTAGCTCCCCAAATATTACTAATACAGCCTGTCAATAAGATAGAGCTGACTTTATTACTTAACCTCAGTGAGGGAAAAGACAACCTCTTCAAAGTTTTGACTGTGTTCCTGAGGGAGAAAATTTGACCTTGCCTTCAAAATTTATTGAGAATTAAAAGCTTGGCTTATTGTGGGACTTTCACTGAGGGGGATTCATTAAAATTAGATAAAGATTCAGATATAACTGTCCAGCACTGACTGTATTTTGATGCTTTCCACTGGAGATCTGGTAGGTCTCTAGGGAAGTTCCCAAGTAATGAAATCATTTACCTGGATGAAAGTCTCATGAAATAGTAGTCATCTTAACATGGATATATATTTGGGGGTGGGGGTAAGTAGAAGGGGCTGATAGGGAGTTTTAGTCCTCACTATCAAGCTGTGTATATGGGTTAATGGTTTCAATAGTCATTATTATTATTTATTCCTCATTGTTACATTTTTAAGAAGGAGGTAATGATTAATGAATGAGATCTGTTTTTACCCATAATCACCCAGGAAACATCAAGACCTTGAGAAACCAAACAAAATGTATGGGAGTTCCTGGGAAGTCAGATCTGAGTGAAGTAGAAAGGCAGTGGGGTGAGGAGTGGAGTAGACAGAATGAACAGTGAAATAATATCAGAAACACACTGTTGATAGCACAATTTTTTTCTGATGTCAGCCTGCTTTCTTCCAATAGTTACCTATTTACATCAGGTTTGATCTTTAGAGGCAACCTTTGCAAGTATCAACCACTGCATCTGTACTGTTTCGGTTTTCCCTTTGTAGTGTGTGTGTGTGTGTGTGTGTGTGTGAGAGAGAGAGAGAGAGAGAGAGAGAGAGTCAATCGCTCAGTTGCATCTGACTCTTTGCAACCCTATGGACTGTAGCCCACCAGCCTCCACTGTCCATGGGATTTTCCAGGCAAGAATGCTGGGGTAGGTTGCCACTAGGGTATCTAGAAGATCTTTTGAGAAAGGCAATGCATACAGTATTATCAGAAATAGTGATATTTGCATACAGATATATGTAGATATATTACATTGAAGGCAAGGTGACTACAAGTAAATGGCAAGGGCTTTGACTCTAAGTGGATCTTCCTCCAAACCCTGTTCTGTCACATACTAGCTGTGTGGTCTTGGACATGTTATTTAACCTCCATGAACTTTACTTTCTTCACCTATAAACTAAGACCACAGTATCTACTTGCAGAGATGTTATCAAAAAAGAGGTAATTATTTGCAACTGATTCTTAATAAATTATAGTTATATTAGACTGTATATTTGAATGCTTTATATTTTATAGGTTACATCTATAAATATATACGTACTCTTGCTTATGATATAGACTATATAGTATTTGTGAATTATATATCTGTACAAATTAGTAATTACAATATATGTACGTAATTCCTATGTTAAATAAAACTGAAATCTCATTAGTCATATGTACACTCAACAAAGCTCCAACCAATACTTTGGTCACCTGATGTGAAAAGCTGAATTATTGGAAAAGACCCAGATGCAGGGAAAGATTGAGGGCAGAAAGAGAAAGGGGCAACAGGATGAGATGGTTGGATGGCATCATCTACTCAATGGACATGCATTTGAGCAGAATCCAGGAGATAGTGAAGGACAGGGAAGTCTGTTGTGCTGCAGTCCATGGGGTTGCAAAGAGTCAGACATGACTGACTGATCAACAACACTCAGCAATCACAGAATTTAGGTTTAATTGCCAATAACTAAAATAACTAATAAGTACAGTACCTAAAATATCCCCTACCTATCAAGTAATCCTTTTCTTATTTATACTCAAGACACGCAATTTTTACATCAATTACTGTTATTAGTTTCCTCAGATAAGAAATGCTTTTGAGCTTTTCCCATTTTTATAACATTATAAATTCTAGACCTAAAAAATCTAAAATTATTCCAAAACTTTTTAAAGTCACTATTTCTGCTACAACATTTTTAGAAAGAAAATTTATTGGTGCTCATAATCAATTTATTGTACTAATAAAACACCACATGCTTGACTAGAAGAACTGATTGATAAAAATAGGTTTAAAAGAATCAAATAATAAAATAAAAAAAGCAAGCTGCAATTCTAATTTCAGATTTTACAGACGTGTTATTTACTTTTTTTCTTTGGGGCTTCTTTACGTTAGTTAACACCGTAACTACACTTGTCATCTCTGATTGTTACTTAAGATAAATTTCTCTCCAAAGAGGTTTATAATGAAGAGGGATAAAGTTGGCATCATAAAAAATGGCATTTTTGAAAAAAAAAAAAAATGGCATTTTTGAACATGTATAATACATTTCATTTTAATACTATGTTGAAATTGAATATCAACAACGTCCTTTCTCCTTCTCTTCCTTTTCATGGTGCCAAAAGAGCCCATACATCCAGGTAGCCTTCAGATACAGTGTCAGAGAGCCCCATTTCTATCACTCCCTGATGATGAATGAGCTTCTTCGCCTAAACAAATAAGCACTTCAGAGGGTTCCCCTTGACAGGGTTGTTAATCCAGAGAGCCTGCCTTATCGCTGCAGAATTCAAGGGCTGAAGGTTTACAGAATCCCTGCACTGCCTGGCTCTTGGGCAGTTGTCTGTAAGCTGCAGGGCACATGGCCACTCTTTTCAAAGAACAGCGAGGCTCTGCCCTTTTTGTCAACGTTCCCTGTGTTTCCAGATCCCATCTTGGGCTAACTTGGGATTTTTCTTTTAGCCAATTAAAATCATTTATTTACATGTAGGTTAATTAGCTACATGAATATAGCTTTCCATTATATGTCCAAAAAAGCAATAGGCCAACACAAATTCTCATGCATGCAAAGCAAATACAAGACAGGAAGGTTAAATGACCAGTCCTGGTCTTCTGAAAGCAGAACTAGAAACACCACCTCTGGATTCCTGCATATGAAACACAGACAATTTCTACCTCTTATCAGCAATGTATAAATTTCTTACCCAAACTCTCTGGCTCTTGACTTTGCTTCCATTGACATCTAAACTAAAGGTCAGCATTTCTTTCACATTCCAGAAGCTATTAGGAATCAGCTTCAACTTAGATTCCTGTTGAGAATGGATGAGTTGATCTTAATTCAATGAGGGTCAACAAATCTCTCAGTAGCATCTCTCAAAATACGTGTCCAGATGATTAAGAAGTCAGGAAATCAGCCTCTTTAAAAAGCATACACTTTCTTGATATTTTTTGAAAGTATCAACTTTTTTTTTTCAATAAAAGTCACAAGTTAAAAATCAGTTTTGCCTCTGTAAATGATTAGCACAGACTTCGAACATCCTTCTAACCTCCTCTACCCTTCCAATCCCACAGTGTAGCACCACAGGAGATATGTAGAAATAAAGAATGCACATTTTTTATCCCAGTCACAAGCCTTATGCCTTAAAAGGTTTAGGAAAGACATGTGACAAAGCCTGTTTGAAAAGCAGAGCATAATGTGTTTTCAGTTTATAAATTATAAAATATTCAAAAGCACAGGCTAACACCAAGGAATCGGTTACTGCTAGATATCTGGAACTGTTTTTTCTTTATCTTATCTCCTTGGTTTCTCTTTATTTCCCCCATTAAGAACAAAATGCAAATAAAATGCAAATGAAAACCCTTAGGCCTGAGAAGCAGGAAAACAACTGTGCCAAAAGAGGAAGAATATGGGGGGTCTTTTTGAATGCTTATCAAACAAATAGTTTAATCACAGGATTTTCTGATTGACCAGTTCCTAAAATGTTATTTCTAATTTGCATGTTGCTTAACTATTAAATTTAAAAACCCCATGGTTGGTTAAGCAAACCAGACAAACTATTCGCATTTTGTTTTTAATTCTTGAACAAAGAGCCTAAAATTACAGACTACAAATACTGCTGATCAGTATAGAAAGTTTGTTACATTATTTCAACACAGGATTGCTGCATTGTAGTTATTTCACAAAATGGGGACTCTCAACATTCCATTAGATTATGTCACTGCATTTGTTAAGAAAGAAGAGTTGGAATATGCTCTACCACAATGATAAGTATTGAGCTTCCTAATACTCAGAATATGTGTGGGTAGCATTTTAAGCCTTAAATTTGGATCTGCAGGCCTTTCTGAAGATTCTTTATAAATTAAAGAGCAAGTGAATCATATTAAAATAGCTCAAGAAGATTCCACCCTAGAAAAAGAACCCAGTGTTTACAGGCTTCCTGTAAACCTATTTACATGCTTATCAGAGCTAATTGAAAAGGTTAAAATTCTAGGAAGGATCAATTCTATTGTAATGCTTACATATCTGTATTTAGATTCACAGAAAACCCTTGCATTCAAATTCCACAGCTGGTTTTTTAAATTATTAGTATTTATTATGAACTAGTAATAAAAATTATAATAATAAAATAAACTATAATAATAAAAATGGGCAGACTCTTTAACAAACGAGCCACCAGGGAAGCCAATATAATAAAAACTAGTTGGCTTAAAACTCAGCATTCAAAAAACTAAGATTACAGCATCTGATCCTCACTTCATGGCAATAAATGGGAAAAATGTGGAAACGCTGTCAGATTTCATTTTCTTGAACTCCAAAATCAATGCGGATGGTGACTGTAGCCACAAAATTAAAAGACACTTGCTCCTTGGAAGAATAACTATGTCAAATCTAGACAGTGTTTTAAGTAGCAGAGATATCACTTTGCCAACAAAGGTCTGTATAGTCAAAGTTATGGTTTTTCCAGTAGTCATGTATGGATGTGAGAGTTGGAACATAAAGGAGGCTGAGCACCAAAGAATTGATGCTTTCCAACTGTGGTGCTGGAGAAGACTCTTGAGAGTCCCTTGGACTGCAAGGAGATCACACCAGTCAAGCAGAGAGTTAAGCATAAGCCCCAACTTCTCCCAACCTCTACCTCCTCAACACTTTATTCTGTGGCTACATCTTACCTTTTCTAGATCATCTTCAACTTTATGGCAAGGAAAAATGTTTCTCTCAAGTTGTAAGACCATGTGAGTATGTAGTTATGATACTTATATTTATCAAAATATATGTTAAGTATCTTTTTGACCAGCTTGAGATTCGATTAAAAACATAACCGTGATATATCTACCATTGTAGTTCTTTATATATTTCACAGAGAGTTCAACAAATGGATTAAAATACATCATTTCTAATGTCAAATAGTTACTATAATATAGTAACTATTGAAAGAAGAAAACAATTTCTGGATAGATTTTAATCTGTGTCCCCTATATCTAGATAGACAGAATCACTGAAACATGTGTAAGTATACCTAAGATAAATACACAACAGAGATTCTTAAAAAAGATTAGATAAGTGGGAGACAATTCAAAAGAAAAGCAAAAAATGAACTAGAGGATTGATTTATCCAGTTTCAAATGCCTTGGCTTTAGAAGTTTATGACAAGAATCGACTATTGCTTAGAGAAAGTAAAGACAAGAAAAATTTATTTCTAGCAATAGATTGTTTTTTAATACAAGTAGAGAGGATGAAAATTAAAGGAACGAATCTTTTGTAAGCACTGGAAAGAATTTCAAAATAATGAAAATAATGCCTAAAACAGACCAGAGTCACCTTAGAGCTTTATGTAATGTTAAGTCTTGTAATGGAAATAAAAGGATATCATATAAGACAAATATCTCTGCCCTTAAATATCTTCCTATAGTCTTAGCTCTATTCTGTCAGATAAATTAAGTCGTATGAGGAAACCCTGTTTCTTAAAATAATTTCTATGTCTATCTTAAATGAATTTATAGTCCATTATCTAGAATAAGTAAGTGATTACATAGTTATATTCCAGTCAATGTCATTTTCCTGAGAAATTAACTACAGAGAGTTGAGCTTGAGATGTTTGGATAGAAGAGTACCTCTCAGGTCTTTCATAGAGTGTATTCCTTTCCAATAATCAGCCAGATATACATCTCCATTGCTCTTTATTTCTATGTATCTATTGACTAGGACATTCGCTCTGCTAAGGAACAAACACAATAGCATCCATGAAAGAGCTATCAACTGTGATGTAACTGCCCCATAGAGAGACTGTGTCCTTGTTTTCCTCTCCCTGTTATCTCACTAGACAAATCTCCAGCCTTTAATTGCAGCCCTGACTGTGCAATAATTAACAGTTTGGGTTGGGGGAAGGGTCTTTTTAAAGCACTATGTAGTATATTTGATGTTTTTACCATATAGCACAACTTAGTATGGAATTGATTTTTAAAATAAAAATTACTTGGCAACTGTCATTGAGTGGTATGGACACAGCAAGAAAGCATTTAGATTGATTGATTGTTAAGACGGATGTATAAAATTGATTTAATTGATATCAGAGCAGCTCTTCACATTTATCATTGGGTACATGTTATCTTCTTTTTGAAAAAGATCAACTAGCATGAAAGAGATTCTTCTTTTGTATCTGCCTCCCAAATAAACATTAACGCCTATATCAGGAGGATGAGAAAAGGTTCCCAGTGCAGCTGGTAGTAGACGTGAAGTGGAGGCTACTTCTGAGAAGCTCAGATTAGAGAATGCCCCTCAGTAATGAAGTCAACCCCAGATGAGATAATTCGCTGGGCTTTCATCAGCTACACTCAGCTCTCATGAGGTCCTATCCAGGCCAAAATACTGAATTGGACAAAAAGATCTCCAAAATAAAATGAGAAACTGACTTCACAATATAGCAGCAGGGCTCACCATTGGATTGGTTTAAATGCTTACAAAAGAGAAACTAGCTCAATATTAGAAAACAGTTTAAACAAGAATGAAATAAAAACTAAGTTTTCTCTATGAATACTCTTTAATGGTGTGATAATATTATATAGAATTTATTTCAAATGGAAATGATACAGTAGTGATTTCTTTTCACAAGGAGACAGTTTGAAGTTGCATCTCTTCATGTATATGAAAATTCTAGGCTTGATACAGTCTATTTTCATACTATAAAATAAAATGGTGATTTTAAAATAATTTGTAATTATCACTAAACTTATTCTGGATGTGTGTGTGTGTGTGTGTGTGTGTGTATACGTGTCAGTTGATCAAGCATAGTACAATAAGATTTCTATTTAGGAACACAATCTAAGAATAAATTTTTTTCTTCATCCTATTTTAAACATGAGTCATGATGGAAAATTCTTACAGGTACAATCTCAACTTTCCATCAAATTTGGCCTCCTTAAATGAACTGCCTATATGTAGAGTAAGTAAAAGCAGATACTAGGTATGAAAAGAGTCTAAAAGATCTCTTCTGGCTGATCACCATAATGACCATTTAAGACACCCTTAGTTTCAAGGACCATGTGAACCTATGGTTTCAGAATTTAAAAGTGAAAGTGTCATGTATCAAAAACACAAGAAATATGGTCCAAAATGTACTAGGCATGTTCAGGACTGGCTACATAATTATCAGAATCCAGTGCATAATGAAAACGGAGGGCAACAGCAGAGCATTAAGCCAACTGCTGAGTTCTGTGTGACTGCACAGGTCACCTCACACAACCGTGACATGGCCCTGGGTGTGCTGCAACTTGTAAGGAGGGCATAGCTTAATTCACTATGAGTAACTCCTCCATGCTTCATATTATTTCCCCACCACCTAGTCTCAAAGCATGAATCCACATCTGCATTGATTGGATATGCATTCAGAGACCTTTTACCTGGCCTCTGTTTGTGTGGCTTCATATCTTTATGACATGGAATGAACAGCTTGGCGCCACGTTGCTGTTATCCATTAACCACTCCTGTTTTCCTAATCATCTTTGACTCCATCTTTCTCTGCACTAACTGTTATTGTCTTCGGAAAAGAGATGTGAGGTTTCCTTGGGCTGTTCTGGTTTACATGACATGATTTGTGTATCTGCCTACAAGAGTTTCTCAAATGAACCCTGTGTATTATCTTCTTCCCCCAGATCCTCCTCCTCTGAAGAAAGAAGAAAAAGGTCATACATCTGTAAAATGACAGCACTTATGAAAAATGAGACTTTGGCCCACATGGCTCTCATCAGACACAGACTCATCTGCTGTGCCACAGACACTGCTCATTTCCTTCAGAATCAGACTACAGTTAAAAACAGGAAACACCTAATAAATTGCCTGCTCTATCAAATTAACATAGCATAAAGAAACTTTCAACATAATCAATGAGTATCACTTGCTTTAAAAAAAAATGCAAGTATCAAACATAAGAAATCTGTGACCATACTTTTCTCTATAAAGCTACTTTAAGATGTCAACCTTAATTTACATTTAGAAATAAAAACCTACTCAGAGAAGATGCACAAAAGTTAAAGTTTCTATTTAATTTGCAGTCACAGATGAACTTTAAGTATTTGAAAAACACTGAGAACTTTTATCATATAGTGACAGCACTAGGATTTTTAGGCACACACAGTTTTTTAAATAATGAATTAGGCATACAACAATCGTACAAGTGACAGAATTCCTAAGGTAACCTCCTTTTGTGTGAGATTAATCAATCCCAATTTTAAAGGTAAAAAAATCTCAGCTTTATGCAATATTTTATCAAGACAGTGTCTAATTGTCAAGAGCTGCTTATTTTCATATATTCTTGCCTAGAGAGAAAACAGTAATAAACCATAAAGCAAGAGGATACTTTCTTGAGTTGTATTTTGGATAACAAAAATACAATTAAATTTGTTTTGGGGAAAAAGTATTCTATGCAATTACAACCCTTTTTTGCTCCTGCTCTTAAAAAATCCTTTCTCCAGTGAAAAAATAGAGGGTAAAAGTCTGAAAAAAAACTATGCCTTCATTCCTCCGAAGCCTTTGAAAGTCTGATCTCTCTAATGCTTGTGTGCTCTGGGTTGCATTCTTATCCTTAAAACAAGCTTCCAGAAAAATGTCAAGGAAATAAAATCTTTTCAGAATTGACAAGAAGAATACTCATTAAACTCTTACATTTCAATACACTCATTTGGAAACAACCTTTATTTCTAGAACGAATTCAACTGGTCTGTCCCTCAGAGGTGACCCAAAAAAAAAAAAAAAAAATGTTTCTACTACCACTCAAAGATATTTTACTATTCAAATCAAGAGTCTACTCCACTGAGAGTAGTATTTGTCCTATGCATGAGTGACACCTTCAGGTGCTGTATTGAAAAGACCATTCTATGCACAGTGGGAAAGGTCCCCCTGACACAATATGTGAATGCGAAGAGTTTTCAGACAATTTTCAACAGAGGAATTCATTCAAAAGTGCTCTGAGAATATAATTATGATTTTAAACAAGCTAAAAAATGCTTCTTCTAACAATGTATCTCATATACCATTCATACATATTAACCAAGAAAGAAATTTTGAACACTATATGCAAGAAACTATACTAAAAATAAGATAACCATAGTATTCAGAATATAGTATCAGGTCCTATTTCAAATACTTCATGCTCTGACTCTATAAATATACTTGTTTTAGACACTAAGTTGTGTCTGACTCTTTTGTGACCCCATGGACTGTAGACAACCAGGCTCCTCTGTCCACGGGACTTCCCAGGCAATAATACTGGAATGGGTTGCCACTTCCTTTTCCAGGGGATCTTCCAGACCCAGGAATTGAACCTGCATCTCCTGCATTGGCATAAATACACTAGAATTTATCAAATTATGTATCTGGATCTTCTCTCCCAAAATATGATTATTACAATAGGGAATATGAATTTCCATCCTTTAGAAGTTTAATTAAAAATAATTTAATAATTAAGCCAGACTTTTTCAGGAAGACATGATAATCTCATGATCTTCACTGTAAGAGAAAGTGTCTGAAGCTATCCGAACAGCAGGTTGCCAAGGAAAAGCAAGTATTCAGAGTTGGGGTAATTCTGAGTTTGTGAATTGTGAAATGAGTTAGGAATTGGACCCAAGCATAACTGCCAAGAATCCAGACTAAATGCCTAAGGCAAGGCTCTTGAACGGGAGTTGTATTTAAACTGACAATAACGCCAAGTGCATTGGAGAAGGCAGGGTAGTAATGACCAGGATCTGGAAAATGGCAATAGCTGTCTGTAGGCAAGCAACGCCATAGACCTGGGATAGAAGGATAAGATGGAGTGAGGCAATGCCTTAGCCAATGTAGGCAGGTGTTAAGTACAGGATTCAACTTTTTAGAAATAAAGGGTTTGGAGGTCTGGACCCAAATCAGCTAATGTTCAGAGCAAGATTTCCTTTTGGATAGTGCCAGACTACAAACTAGCCATTGTGGAACTCCACAAGGAGCAAGTTAAGAAAAAGCAAGCTGGTGCGCTATCAGGGCTGAACTGAACACCAGACTCAAAGTTGAGGGTGAGAGGGTGATTCCTTATCCCTTCTTCATGGGAAGTTGTAAGGGGTCCATAATAAGCAGCAAAGTTGACATTCATTACCTCAGTAACTATGCCAAATATTGGACACACTGGACAAGCAGGAACAGACCCAGAAAGAAAAGGGCTTTGATTAGAGCCTTTGAACGAGGGTGAAAATTTGAAAAGGGAGGGGAGGAATGTGGCATTTGCCTGTGGGGAAGGAGTGATATTACATGCTATATTTAGGAATTAAAAGCTGATTATTGAGTATTCTGCCAACCATAAACCTCAATATCAATACTTTTATATATGAATGGTATAAAAACAAGTTGCATATATAAGGATGGTGTGGAGATAATAAAGATCTTCAGATTTCCTGAATGATTTTAAATAACTTTTTAAAATTTTATGCTAAAAATATGTCAAATTCTATCTTAAAAATAGTTTTTATGTTAAACAGAGATTACCTAAACTTCTTAAATAGATCATAAGTTCATACCATTAAATTTTGTATAGGCTTGTGTACGTGGCTCTATTCTGCTAAAACATTTAATAATATTTTACTGAAAGTCCAAAGGCATCCTCATCAAAAATTTTTGAAGCTAAGCAGAATAAGTTATACACTTATAAGTGTATTTATATTAGGTGAATAACTAAAACAAGACAAAAACTTGTATCAGTAGGCATAAAAATGGGTTCAAAATACAAATATGAAATTGAACATCATTAGATATAATGTACCTTCTTAAAGTTAAAAAATAATTCAATACTCTTAGATGAAAAACTTAAAAATATACAGATTTAGTTCTACATTTATTTGTATATTTAAGAGAATTTAAATAAAAATATAGCTTATAGTAAAGGTGATGGAATATGGCAAAGAGTCATAGATCTTCTGAATGAATAGATACATCATAATTGACATTTTTAAAAAAAGAATTACATTGGGAAACGTGTTCTATAAGCTAAAGTAAAGCTTTAGTAATCAAGTGATGTGGTCAACTATACACATATATGATTTTTGTTTTGTGATAAATTCTTAGAAGTAGGACAGACCTATTATTTGACACTGCTAATAACTAAACTTTCTTTTTTTAAGCAGGTCTAATCAATGAATTATTCTTTGCAGTCAGCTATTCCCACTAATAGAATAATATTAACTAGATTAGTAAAACTGGATTAAAAATCTACTAGATGCTCACCTTCTGAGTCACTCATTCTGTGGCCACAAACTGTGAATCTCAAGGAGATACCTGAGGCAACTTAAAACTGAAGCAATTTGCTCTGTGATTTTCTATCCCTTACCTTCTTTTCCCTCCATGACCTTTTCAAGAAAAATTAAAAATCTTTTTCAGTAAAAGAAAGCCTGACCTAGAAAATGCTCAGTTCCTCCCACTTCTGCCATGAACTCCAGGAGACAGAAAACAAACTGGCTCAAGGAGAGTCATTATTTCCAGGGTAAACAGAAGCTGTTTCAGGGACAGCATGTGTCATCAGAGCAAATCTCCTTATCAGCCAACCTTTGCCTAGTCTGGAAGGTAACAGGAAGCAAAGAGAGAAGCTTAAAGACAGACTTTTAAACACTTGCAGTAGGAGAAACAATTCCCCACAACTTGTGTTCAATTCTTGTGATAAGGAAACATACCTTCCAATACAGACCAGTCAATGAAGCACTCACATTGCCAACCCCATCTGGCCAAGAGTCCCACCCATTTTTAGTGAGGAAGAACCCAACAACCTGGCTGGTTATTTGTATTTTGTGAACTTTATAGTTACACTAAATTAACTATTAACAGTGTATGCCTTTTACTCTGTTGTACATAAGTTCAATTATTTGAACATCAGTTATTCTGAGCTAACCATTTTATAAGCTGTAATAAATTTTCAAATAGATATACCTCTTTCTTATGAGGTAGAAGCTATACTGTTATTCAAATCAAGGTTATATTTTAAAAAAACACCCCACAGAACAAGAAAGCCTCACCTTTACCACTGAGCCATCTGGGAAGCCCCATGATAACATCAACATCCACTAAACTATTGAGATTAAGTAACTTTAGTTTCTTTAAGTGCATGACTGTGAGCACATGTGCACAATCACACAGGCAAACACACACACATGAATACAAAAAAAGCAACAAGGGAAACTGGAAAAATTATGTTAATAAATTATTGCAACACATTGCTACTTCTGGGCTTCCCAGGTGACACTAGTGGTAAAGAATCTTCCTGCCAATGCAGGAGACGCAAGAGATGCAGATTGGACCCTTGGGTCAGGAAGGTCCCCTGGAAGAGGAAGTGATACCTCACTCCAGTATTCTTGCCTGGAAAATCCCATGGACATAAAAGCCTGGCGGGCTACAGTCCACAGGCTAGAAGAGTTGGACACAACTGAAGTGACTTGGCATGTGTGCATGTACACCAATTAAAATACCTGTGAACATTTGATACAGCAGAAGCAAGTAAGCTGGACTTGGCAGTTACCAAAAAAAAGAGATTCCAAGCCCACAAGTCAAATGTAGCAAAGAGGAATGTAACACTAAAAACCCTAATTGGAGACTTCATGCCATTGGAAGGGGATTTTCCCTCAGTTATTACTGGGGGGCAGGGGCGAGGTCCCTTACTCCACACACTTGTTACAATGGACCAAGGTCCCATGCAGTGTCAGTACATGAGGAAGACTCCTCTGGACTTCCTCCTGAACTGGTTGGTATAGACATGCTCCCCATTCAGACTTACATAGGACCCTGGCAATTGCTGCACTTGCATCAGATAACCCAACAGAATCTTGGCTGAGGTTGGAAACCAAAGGTCAAGGACTTGCTTCTAGAACCCACCTGGTGGGCACTGCCCTCCTAGGACTTTCTACCTCCCAGCTGGGAGCTTCCAGGCCCAACCCAGCCTCAAGTAACATCCTTGCTTCCAGCTCTCTTTCCTCAAAGAGTCTGAGCTTCTAGAAAACAAAATTGAAAAGCACAGGTTATTTCAAATAACTTCTACTTTTGCCTTCTAAATAAACTTCCCAAGAACACCAGAGTTTGGCTACAGGTTTGGACCTGGGTAAAAATAATAGAAGAAAAGCAAAAAAAAAAAAAAAAGACAAGTAAATTAGTAAATTATGTTGCCTGCAAATAATGTGCAAAAGTAAGGGAAAGAGTATTTTTGCCTCTTTTCTATCATTCCGTTTCTCAGTTACATTTGCTTCACATAATACTCTTTCTCTATTTCACTCCATTTTTCTCATATTTTCATCTCTCTGTCCCTCACTCATGACAGCAGAGCTCTAAAGTACTCCCATGTTAAGTACGGGGCACTAACAAACTGGCTAGGAATCTTTAGAAGTGTTTGCCAATAACTAACTCAATGTCTTTTAAGTTTTAGACTGTTTTGGGGGGGGAGTTATGTATAATAAATTTTTCTAGTTTATTCTCAACAGCATTTGGCAATAGATATTCCAGTGGTCTTGAAGAAATTCTGGTCAAAGCACCATATCTCTCACCCCTAACTGGTGTTTATAATTTAGATGATAAAGTAATCCTTTTAATTTGCAAAAGCTAGTTCCCTGTCTTTTTCAAACTTACTTTAGACAGAGATGCTTTAATTGTTTTCAATTTTCCAAGCCCCTGAACTGTTTCACTTATCGAGTTTTAGAACGCTACAATGTGAAGTCGCATTTAGCAGATGTTCATCTCGAGGAGCTCCAGAACTTCATAAATTATTATAAATTAATTTGCTTATTTCAGAGTTTGACAAAGCAGCTCCTGGGGTTTTCCATGGTCTGTGCTGGAGGGATAGAAGACTGAGAAAAGCAGCAGGTTGGGGTCCCAGGAAAAAAAGAGCGTCTTCTGTGTTTCAGTAAGGGGCTGTGTCACATAAAACTTATGGCGGCTGTTAAGTGGCCGAGCCAGCTGCATCCCATGTGCCACAACTGCTCTGGCCTCTTATTTCTCCCATTCGGTTATTGTGTCTATAAATTCAATGGGCCACCTGTGCAATGTGCTCATCCAGAAGAGCCCCAGAGGAAGCATTAATGTATCAAGGCTCATAAAGCACAAATCCTTAAATGTAAAAACGGACACTTTCATCCTCTCCAGGCTACATCTATATAGATTTCTTTTTAATGAAAAATAAAAAAGGTTTATTTCCTGGTTATAGGATAAAGTGCCTATCAATGGTGTTATGCAATTAACAACTGCAGTTTTTAAATCTCTCCTTGTTGTGGGGCCACCTAATTTTATTTGCTGAAACCATGTGTCAGTCTATGGTGAGAAAACCCATCCCTATCAGTAACTCAATGTTCAGTTTAATCATGAAGATGATTCATGCCAAGGGCCTGGCAAGCATCATTTCGTACAATGAACAACAACAAAAAGTGCAAACTTCAACTGAACGTATCTTTTTTTTCTTTCTATTCTTTTTTTAAAATTAGCTTCCCTGAAAATTTGTTGCCTACTGGCAGATCTAATGAAGCCATTTCTCTATGTTGTCTCTTCACTCTGACAATGTTAGCCAAACACATTAGCAACATTTTGCACATTCCCCTATTTCACCTGGAGGGTGGTGACTGTTTATTTATCTCTATCTCCCTCGCTTTATGTTGTAAACGTCTAACAGTGGTCCTTAATGGTCGTTGGAGGCAGTGAGTGGATATTTAGAGATCTCTTTGTATATACACAGTCACTTTCCAGGCACTTCCTTCCCCGTCCTCAAACACTAACAGAACACAGGAAAGCAGAGAGTAGAGAATAAAGGAAGAAAGGTCATGTGTATTTTTGCAAAGTTCCCCACTGTAGGGAGGAGATAAACCTCATTCATATTTGTATGCATATCAGTAACCTGGCACATTACAAGATAAGCTCTGAATGAATAAGTGAGTGGGACAAGATAAAAAAAAATTTTTCATTCAAATAATTCAATATTAATAATTTGAGTCAAATCATTTACCAAGCCAATTCTGGCAAATATACTTATATATATGTGTGTACATACATATATATTAATATACATATAATACAGCAATATATACACATATATTATCAATATATACAATATATACACACATATTATCAATATACATTTTTACCCTCTAAATTCTAATCAACATTTTTACCCTCTAAACCAGTAGTTGGAAGAGCAGAGAAGTTGATAACATTTAGGGAAAGAAAAGAAGTAGTACTGATGAACAAGAACAAGCCTAGTACAATATACAGAAGACAAAGAAACTCTACAGTTTACTGACTCTGTTGGGCCTCAGGTTCCTGCATAGGGACCAGAACACTTACCTTATGATCTGTGCTAAAAAGCTGAACCCTAGCTGCTGTACATGCTCATTGTTCTTACTGATAAAACATTAGTTCTCACCAAAATATGATAAGCATTTAAGAGAAGGGAATAAAAGATATATTTTGTGACACCTCCTAGGTGATCAGGATCGATTCCTCTTATTCCCAAAGAGTGAGGAGAAAGAAATACATCTGATATTCAGTCACTTAAGAGAGTTCAACTTCAGAGCATGCAGGAAAGATTTAACCTTACCAAAGACAGGGCTGTACTTTCCCCTTGTCGCCTGAAAGAGCATCTCTAGGAATAGTGTCTTTGTTAACCTGGGGGCTTTGGGCCACACCTGACAATCTAACCGTGTGACTTACAATGGGGTTTTGGGCCATGTGATATCTACTACCTTTAGAGGGGCTGGAGACTAAAGGTCACACACTCGGGCAGTCGAATTCACAATGAAACCCAATAACAAATAGGGACACAAGCCTCAGGTGAACTTGCCTAGTTGGCAGTACTCCATGTGTATCATCACATATCACTGCCAGAAGAGTACCACTACCCAAGACTGCACCAAGAGAGGATAAGCAGAAGGCCCTTGTTTGGAACTTTCCTGAATTCTGCTCCATGAATCTCTTTCCTTGGCTGATTTCTCACCTGTAACTAACTGTGAGCCTAATAGTTTAAACCCAAGGGTGGTCTCTGAATACCCAGGTTCTGCAGCTAAGATCAGCTAAGATCCCTAACTTTGTACAGAGCTTCTCTGATTTGATGGTAGAATTAGGGGAGTCACAGACTCTCAGGTCATTGCAACACAGGGATTAAATGAGCAACAGAACTTTCCAAAATGAGAAACTTCTTGTATATCCTGTCATTGGCTACAAAGACTGTGTGGTGCTTCTGGAAATCCTGACTTACTGTCAGCAGTGCCTCAAGTGGTGACAGCAAACCAGAGCTTCACAACTTTAGAAAAACTATCTCCCTAAACTGCTTCTCATTTACTTTGAAAACTTACAGAATTATTTTCAAATTGCATGAAAAGTAAACATACTATGTTGTTTTCTAATTCTCTCCTGATTCATAGTAGGGAATCACAAGTGAGCATCACTTTAATAATTAAGCAAATAATAACAGATTTGACAATCACAATCATAATTATCATGCATACATATACAAATGGTGTTTACACTGTACAGGGACTACTCTGAGTGCTTTAAATAAATTAACTCTCAAACATTACAATCATTAACCCTTAATGTTATAGATGTTCACCCACTGATAAACTTTTTACATTAAATTTAAAAAGTAAAGTTTGGTGTAAATCATTCAGTGGCATCTGAAAAGCCACCTTGTTTCAGTTAGGTTGTCATCTCAGTCCATTTCAGCTGAGATCTACATCCAGGATTTTTAGTGCCGATCTCCCAGAAAGAACATCATGAGATCAGTTGTCTTCTTGAAAATACTCTTTCTAGTTCTGGCCACAAACAAGGACTTACAGGAAATCCATAAAAGGAGTGATGGAATGGGGACTTTGTAAGTGGAAGTGGCAAATATCTTTAAGATGCCATTGGGCATTAGTTTGTGCAATTTAAAAAAAATGCTGAGATATGGCAATTTTTCCTCCCCTTGTTGAATATATAATTTGATAGAACTTTAGATGTTTATGATGTCTGACTTTCAGAAGCATTTTGTATATGTGCAACCAATTCTTTTCTCTTTTTCTAATTATATGAAATGCTGTTGTAAATTTCTTTCTGGAGCACGTACTCTTCCACTTATCCATTGCAACATAACAAATTACTCAAGTACTAATTTTCTCATGACTCTGCGATGTAGTGTAGGGCCCAGTGGGAACAGTTCAGTTTTATTTACATAGCATCAAATAGGGTAGCTGGAAGACTGGGGTCAGAAATCTTCTGAAGATCCCTTCATTCACATAGATGGTGGCTGATGTTGGCTGTTGGTTGGGCACTTAGCTGGACTTATGCCCTGAATATGGCTTTTCCAGGCAGATGCTTGGCTTATTCATAACACAGTATTTAATTTTCTAGGACGAGTCCCAAAAGAGAGAGCACCAGAAGGAAACCTTCCCATTCGTATGACCTGACCTGAGAAGTCATGTACCTTGAAGTCATATTACTCCACTTCACTTTATGGAGAGTCTCACCAAAACGTGTCTAGTTTCAAAGAGAAGGGGATATAGACCTCACTTTTTAATGTTGCCGGGTTGGGGGTGGGGTGGGGTGGCAGGTGACAAGGTTGTGGGAGAGCATGTGGGACAAATAGTAACACTTGTGCCATTTGGGGGCAGTATCTTCTACCACAACAACTCCCTATGAGAAAGGAAAACTAATGAGTTGTGTTTATTTTTCCATAAGGAGAAAAGAAACACATCTATTTCACAGTTAATGTGGTATACACACACATTCAGAACTTCAAGTTACTGTAAAGTTGACAAGTTTTATATTCTTGACAACTGAAATGTCACACTTCTCTTTGATTCCTATTGGCCAGCTGGGAGTCAGATGAGCTAGATGATACTGAGGACCTGAACACAAACAAAACTCTTTTTTTTAATTAATTAATTTTAATTGGAGGCTAATTACTTTACAATATGGTAGTGGTTTTTGCCATACATTGACATGAATCAGCCATGGGTGTACATGTATCCCCCATCCTGAACCCCCTCCAACCTTCCTCCCCATCCCATCCCTCAGGATCATCCCAGTGTACCATCCCTGAGCACTCTGTCTCAGGCATCGAACCTGGGCTGGCAATCCATTTCACACATGGCAATACACATGTTTCAGTGCTATTCTCTCAAATCATCCTACCCTCGCCTTCTCCCACAGAGTACAAAAGTCTGCTCTTTACATCTTTGTCTCTTTTGCTATCTCGCATATAGGGTCATCGTTACCATCTTTCTAAATTCCATATATACACATTAATATACTGTATTGGTGTTTTTCTTTCTGGCTTACTTCACTCTGTATAATGGGCTCCAGTTTCATTAACCTCATTAGAACTGATTCAAATGCATTTTTAATAGCTGAGTAATATTCCATCATATACATGTACCACAGCTTTCTTATCCATTCATCTGCCGATGGACACCTACGTTGCTTCCGTGTCCTGGCTATTATAAACAGTACTGCGATGAACATTGGGGTACACGTGTCTCTTTCAGTTCTGGTTTCCTCTGTGTGTATGCCCAGCAGTGGGATTGATGGGTCATATGGCAGTTCTATTTCCAGTTTTTTAAGGAATCTCCACACTGTTCTCCATAGTGGATGTACTAGTTTGCATTCCCACCAACAGTGTAAGAGGGCTCCCTTTTCTCCACACCCTCTCCAGCATTTATTGTTTGTAGACTTCTTGATAGCAGCCATTCTGACCAGTGTGAGATGGTACCTCATTGTGGTTTTGATTTGCATTTCTCTGATAATGAGTGATGTTGAGCATCTTTTCATGTGTTTGTTAGCCATCTGTAGGTCTTCCTTGGAGAAATGTCTGCTTAGTTCTTTGGCCCATTTTTTGATTGGGTCGTTTATTTTTCTGGAATTGAGCTACATGACCTGCTTGCATACTTTTGAGATTAATTCTTTGTTAGTTGCCTCATTTGCTATTATTTTCTCCCATTCTGAAGACTATCTTTTCACCTTTCTTATAGTTTCTTTTGTTGTGCAAAAGATTTCAAGTTTAATTAGATCCCATTTGTTTATTTTTGCTTTTATTTCCATTACTCTGGGAGGTGGATCATAGAGGATCCTGCTGTGATTTATGTCAGAGAGTGTTTTGCCTATGTTTTCCTCTGGGAGTTTTATAGTTTCTAGTCTTACATTTAGATCTTTAATCCATTTTGAGTTTATTTTTGTGCATGGTATTAGAAAGTGTTCTAGTTTCATTGTTTTACAAGTGGTTGACCGGTTTTCCCAGCACCACTGGTTAAAGAGATTGTCTTTTCTCTGTTGTATATTCTTACCTACTTTGTCAAAGATAAGGTGCCCATAGATGCATGGATTTATCTCTGGGCTTTCTATTTTGTTCCATTGATCTATGTTTCTGTCTTTGTGCCAGTACCATACTGTCTTGATGACTGTAGCTTTGTAGTATAGTCTGAAGTCAGGCAGGTTGATTCCTCCAGTTCCTTTCTTCTTTCTCAAGATTGCTTTGGCTATTTGAGGTTTTTTGTATTTCCATACAAATTGTGAAATTATTTGTTCTAGTTCTCTGAACAATACCGTTGGTAGCTTGATAGGGATTGCATTGAATCTATAGATTGCTTTGGATAGTATACTCATTTTCACTACATTGATTCTTCTGATCCATGAACATGGTATATTTCTCTATCTGTGTCATCTTTGATTTCTTTCATTAGTGTTTTATAGTTTTCTATATATAGGTCTTTTGTTTCTTTAGGTAGATTTATTCCTAAGTATTTTATTCTTTTCATTGCAACGGTGAATGGAATTGTTTCCTTAATTTCTCTTTCTGTTTTCTGTTAGTGTATAGGAATGCAAGGGATTTCTGTGTGCTAATTTTATATCCTGCAACTTTACTATATTCATTGATTAGCTCTAGTAATTTTCTGGTGATATCTTTAGAGTTTTCTATATAGAGGATCATGTTATCTGCAAACAGTGAGAGTTTTACTTCTTTTCCTATCTGGATTCCTTTTATTTCTTTTTCTGCTCTGATTGCTGTGGCCAAAACTTCCAAAACTATGTTGAATAGTAGTGGTGAGAGTGGGCACCTTTGTCTTGTTCCTGACTTAAGGGGAAACGCTTTTAATTTTTCACCATTGAGGATAATGCTTGCTGCGGGTTTATCACATATGGCTTTTATTATGTTGAGGTATGTTCCTTCTATGCCTGCCTTTTGAAGGGTTTTTATCATAAATAGAGGTTGAATTTTGTCAAAGGCTTTCTCTGCATCTATTGAGATAATCATATGGTTTTTATCTTTCAATTTGTTAATGTGGTGTATCACATTGATTTGTGAATATTGAAAAGTCCTTGCATCCCTGGGATAAAGCCCACTTGGTCATTATGTGTGATGTTTTTAATATGTTGTTGGATTCTGTTTGCTAGAATTTTGTTAAGGATTTTTGCATCTATATCCATCAGTGATATTGGTCTGCAGCTTTATTTTTGTGTGGCATCTTTATCTGGTTTTGGTATTAGGGTAATGGTGGCCTCACAGAATGAGTTTAGAAGTTTACCTTCCTCTGCAATTTTCTGGAAGAGTTTGAGAAGGATAGGTGTTAGCTCTTCTCTAAATTTTTGGTAGAATACACCTGTGAAGCCATCTGGTCCTGGGCTTTTGTTTGCTGGAAGATTTCTGATTATAGTTTCCATTTCCATGCTTGTGATGGGTCTGTTAAGATTTTCTATTTCTTCCTGGTTCAGTTTTGGAAGGTTATACTTTTTTTAAGAATTTGTCCATTTTATTGGTATATTTTATTGGTATATGGTTGCTGATAGTAGTCTCTTATGATCCTTTGTATTTCTGTGTTGTCTGTTCTGATTTCTCCATTTCATTTCTAATTTTGTTGACTTGACTCTTCTCCCTTTTTTCTTGATGAGTCTGGCTAATGGTTTGTCTATTTTAATTATCTTCTCAAAGAACCAGCTTTTAGTTGTGTTGATTTTTGCTATAGTCTTGTTTCTTTTTCACTTATTTCTGCCCTAATTTTTATGATTTCTTTCCTTCTACTAACCCTGGGGTTCTTCATTTCTTCTTTTTCTAGTTGCTTTAGGTGTAAAGTTAGGTTATTTTATTTTTCTCTTGTTTCTTGAGGTAAGCTTGTATTGCTATGAGCCTTCCCCTTAGCCCTGCTTTTACTGAATCGCATAGGTTTTGGGTTGTTGCATTTTCATTTTCATTCATCTATGCATATTTTTATTTCTTTTGTGATTTCTTCTGTGATTTGTTGATTATTTAGAAGTGTGTTGTTTAGCCTCCATATGTTTGTAATTCTAATAGTTTTTTTCCTGTAGTTGACATCTAATCTTACTGCATTGTGATCAGAAAAGATGCTTGAAATGATTTCAGTTTTTTTTTAATTTACCAAGGCTAGATTTATGGCCCAGAATGTGGTCTATCCTGGAGAAGGTTCCGTGTGCATTTGAGAAAAAGGTGAAATTCATTGTTTTGGGGTGAAATGTCCTGTAGAGATCAATTGGGTCTAACTGGTCCATTCATCATTTAAAGTGTTTCCTTGCTAATTTTCTGTTTGGTTGATCTATCCATAGGCATGAGTGGGGTATTAAAGTCTCCTATTATTATTGTTATACTGTTAATTTCCCCTTTCATACTTGTCAGCATTTGCCTTACATATTGTGGTGCTCCTTTGTTGGGTGCATATATATTTATAATTGTTATATCTTCTTCTTGGATTGATCCTTTGATCATTATGTAGTGTCCTTCTTTGTCTCTTTTCATGGCCTTTATTTCAAAGTTTATTTTATCTGATATGAGTATTGTTACTCCTACTTTCTTTTGGTCTCCATTTGCATGAAATATCTTTTCCAGCCCTTCACTTTCAAACTGTGTATGTCCCTTGTTTTTGATAGTATGTCTAGTAGATAGCATATAGGGGTCTTGTTTTTGTATCCATTCAGCCAGTCTTTGTCTTTTGGTTGGGGGCATTCAATACATTTACTTAAAGCAATTATTGATAAGTATGATCCCGTTGCCATTTACTTTGTTGTTTTGGGTTCAAGTTTATAAACCTTTTCTGTGTTTCCTGTCTAGAGAAGACCCTTTAGCATTTGTTGAAGAGCTGGTTTAGTGGTGCTGAATTCTTTCAGCTTTTGCTTGTCTGCAAAGCTTTTGATTTCTCCTTCATGTTTGAATGAGATCCTTGCTGGGTATAGTAATCTTGGTTGTAGGTTTTTCTCTTTCTTCATTTTAAGTATGTCCTCCCATTCCCTTCTGGCCTGAAGAGTTTCTATTGAAAGATCAGCTGTTATCCTTACAGGAATCCCCTTGTGTGTTATTTGTTGCTTTTCCCTTGATGCTTTTAATATTTCCTGTTTGAGTTTGATCTTTGTTAGTTTGATTAATATGTGTCTTGGGGTGTTTCACATTGGGTTTATCCTGTTTGGGATTCTCTGGGTTTCTTGGACTTGGGTGGCTATTTCCTTCCTCATTTTAGGGAAGTTTTCAACTATTATCTCCTCAAGTATTTTCTCATGGCCTTTCTTCTTGTCTTCTTCTTCTGGGACTTCTGTGATTCTAATGTTGGGGTGTTTAACATTGTCCCAGAGGTCTCTGAGGTTGTCCTCATTCCTTTTAATTCTTTGTTTCTTTTTTCCTCTCTGCTTCATTTATTTCCACCATTCTATCGTCCACCTCACTTATCCTATCATCTGCCTCAGTTATTCTACTGTTGATTCCCTCCAGAGTGCTTTTGATCTCAGTTATTGCATTATTCATTATTGATCGACTCTTTTTTATTTCTTCTAGGTTAAACATTTCTTGCATCTTCTCAATCCCTGTCTCCAGTCTATTCATCTGTAATTCCATTCTGTTTTCAAGACTTTAGATCATCTTTACTATCATTATTCTGAATTCTTTTTCAGGTAGACTCCCTATCTCCTCCTCTTTTGTTTGGTTTGGTGGGCATTTATCATGTTCCTTTCCCTGCTGAATATGTCTCTGCCTTTTCATCTTGTTTAGATTGCTGTGTTTGGTTTGTTTAGAGTGCTGTGTTTGGGGTGTCCTTTCTGTATGCTGGAAGTTTGTGGTTTCTCTTTATTGGGGAGGTTCCTCCCTGTAGGTGGGGTTGGACAAGTGGCTTGTCATGGTTTCCTGGTTAGGGAAGCTTGTGTCGGTGTTCTGGTGGGTGGAGCTGGATCTCTTCTCTCTGGAGTGCAATGAAGTGTTCAGTAGTGAGTTTTGAGGTGTCTATGGGTTTGGTGTGACTTTGGCCACCTGTATTTTAATGCTCAGGGTTATGTTCCTGCATTGCTGGAGAATTAGCGTGGTATGTCTTGCTCCGAACCTTGTTCGCTCTTGAGTGGAGCTTGGTTTCAGTGTAGGTATGGAGACTTTTGGATGAGCTCTTGTCGATTAATGTTCCCTGCAGTCAGGAGCTTTCTGGTGTTCTCAAGTTTCGGATTTAAGCCTCCTCCCTCTGGCTTTCAGTCTTATTCTTACAGTAGCCTCAAGACTTCTCCATCCATACAACACCGATGATAAATCATCTAGGTTAATGGTGAAAAGATTCTCCACAGTGAGGGACACAGAGTTACATGGAGAAGAGAAGAGGGAGGAAGGAGATAGAGGTGACCAGGAGGACAAGAGGGGGAATCAAAAGGGGAGAGAGCAATCTAGCCAGTAATCAATTCCCTACATGCTCTCCACAGTCTTGAACACTCAGAGAGGTTCTCAGAGCTACATAGAGAAGAGAAAAGGGAGGAAGGAGATAAAGGTGACCAGGAGGAGAAGAGGGGAAGTCAAAAGGAGAGAGACCAATCTAGCCAGTGATCAGTTTCCTAAGTGTTCTCCACAGCCCAGAACACCCAAAGAGATTCACAGAGTTACATAGAGAAGAGAAAGGGGAGGGAGGAGATAGAGGTGACCTCCTTTCAAAGAGAATGGACTGCCTTTCTGGGTGCCTGGTGTCCTCCGCCAGCATTCAGAAGTTGTTTTGTGGAAGTTGCTCAGCAATCAAATGATATTTTGATGAATTTGTGGAGGAGAAAGTGGTCTCCCCTTCCTATTCCTCTGCCTTCTTAGGACCACCCCAACAAAACTCTTTTAAGTGTCTTAGTTTTGAAACAATCAGGCCAATCTGGGATAATTATGTATGTTTAAATGCCCTAAGAGATATTCCACGTAAGATATAGTGCTAAAAATTGTTCTTTGTCGGCTGGGTCAGGGGGGTGTATGGAAAGAGTCTTTCAGCAGCATTCAAAGGAGATTTCTGATAGACACAAGACATCAGACTAAATGGATACTTGGCGATATCCAGTTTGCCAGTTTCAATATTGCTAACCCTTTCTCCAAAGTTGTTTGTGCCAGGAGCAGCAACATCCAAAGACAAAGGTTGCCCAAATAACACCTTAATTTAATGAACACACATTTTCCCCCTGAAGTTAAGTTTTAAAACTGGTTCCATAATTGTCCCTGGCAATAGATCAAGGATTTGCTGCCCTCAGTAAAATGCAAAAGTCATTTCATATGGTTTTTCAAATTTTTATGCATAAGCCAGTTTTATTAAAACTCAGTAATACAAGAGTCTACCAATACAGAGGATACCAGTCTTGGACACCAGGAAATCTGTCTGGTCAAGCAGTGGTACTGCTTCCTCTTTGCCAGTTATGTGAGAAAATCAAACCAGAATTCCAAAAACATTACAAATGGAACAAATTTCAGAGTTTTCAAATTTTTATAGTTGTTCCTGAAAGTCAAAATACTAAATCATGGGATGTAGAAGGAAGGTAGGAACAAGAAGAAAGGGAAGAAAGAAAAGAAGATGAAACTCATATTAGGAAAGAAATACATTTTGAGGGTAATTTATTCCATTGTGATACTTTTAAAATATGAACTCACAAGAAACAATTTACTTGGAGTAAATTTTCTAATTTTCAAATGACAAGGATTGCAAATATTTGCAAGGTTATCCACAAAATAGTTACTCTACTTCAAGAACAAAGTGGAATAAAATACCATTCTCTTTTAAACTGAGATTACTTTATAATTTTTAAATAAAGTTTTTGTTATAGATGAGAGGAAATTCGCTCTATATTTACCAGTAAAATTTTTCCATTAGTTAGAGCCATAAGCACACCTCATTGTGTCTTTTGTGGCAGGCTCAGTCTGGTAGAAAGTAAATGTTATTTCAAGTCAAAGGGCCTGACTTGCTGGTCAGTTTTGAAAATTCACCTCACTCCCCCTAAACCCTAGTATCCTCACCTATAAATAAGACATAAAACTTAAAGCACATTTTTATTCTGAGAAGTAATATGTAGATAGAATTTATTTAAAAATGTAAAAGCACTATAGTACATTATATCATAATTATTATTTTTACTACCTGAATATAACACTGGAAAGAATGAATAAATAAGAAAATTTTCTTTTACAGATTTTTTTTTTTTTTCTGAAATTCGGTTTGAAGATACAATACAGGAGATAGAAGAAAACTCTATCTGGTTAAAATACTAACCAGATACTTTGCAACTTAAAATTTAGTAAAATTAGTCCCCTGCTTCCATTCCAAAAAAATATTTTTCAGAAACTCAGGTATTTCACATTTCAAGATATATATTATGGAGGTAAAATAGTAAGGGAACAGTGTGAGCATATGCAGATTTTTCTGAAGCACTTTTTATGCTGATATTTCTATAAGGAGAGGAACTTGATTACCTTTCTCCTTAGTGTTTAAAATTTTCTTTCCTTAAAAGAAATGGAAAGGAAAGAATTGGGGAAATTCATCTATAATTAGAATTTCTCAGGATTTTTTTGAAGTGACATTAGCACAGAAAGCAAATGATGATCGGTTTTTCCAAATAAATATTGTATATTATAGTGTAAATCTCTTTGTTTTAAGTACTCTGCACTGTGTTCTATCACACAGTTTAAGTATGGAGCCATAAATGCCTCTTACACCCTATCATCACTGCAACGAGAAAATCCTGGAGGTGATAATAAATAAAATGGTCAGTGTGGTGGGCAGTTCCCTAGAGAACTAGCCTCTCCAGTGTAGTGTCTCCAGGACCGTGACTTGATTCCCTAGACTTGACAGGAATTACAGCTATGCTAAATTCACATTTCGTGCCTGACCACTAAAGAGAAGTAAAATAGTCTTGCTCCTTAAGCTAGTTACTTCTAAAATCCAGATAACATTCACCATCACAAAGTCTTGTGGCAAGAGCCCAGGTCTGTTCACCAAACCCCAGTTCTCATAATTTGAGTCACTTTGACAAGTGGGAGCTGGGCGTGGGATAGAAAGAATGGTAAGACTTGGAGCAAAAAGAATATGATTCAAGTACAAATTCTATCACTTAAATTTGAAATTGAGGACATCAATCAACTTCCCTAAGTCTTAGATCCTCCCATAAAACAAAAGCAGCGCCCTACTGTCTAATACCAGAGTGAAAACACTCTGAAAACTGTAAGCCAGTAGTTATCAAACTCTAGTATGCACCAGTGTCACCCGGGGGCTGGTTAAAAGAGATGACTAGATTCCCATCCCCAGAGTTTCAGTAGGTCTTGGGTGGGGCCTGAGAGTTTGCATTTCTGACAAGGTTCCTTGTAATGCTGCCGCTGGAGCAGGGGCCACACCTGGAGGACCACCGTTCTAAAATAGTACGCAAATATAAGCGAATAGCATTACTACTGTAGTAGGTGTCAAAGTAGCTATTAAATAGTTCATGAGCAGTAAGTCTGCTGAAATAAAATACAACCCACTGCATAAGACTGCCGCAGTGCAGAAGATGGCAAGCCACTGCCGTAAGCAGAAACTGCTCAGATCACTGCAGGGATTACCACACCAAGCACGTACGTGTTGTGGTGAGATTTTGTCTGAGCTAGGTACTGCTGTGCCCAACAAACTGAAAGAGCAGAGTGTCTCAGAGACCCAATTCTTTGTCAAGTCTCAAAAGGCTGCCTTTCTAGTAGAAATCAACTCCTCTGTCTGGAAATTTGACTGTATTCTCGATTTTTGTTTTTCAAAACCTACTAATCAACTTGTTTCTTGAATGAAGTTTGGATCAACAAGAATATGGACTCAGTATTTGATAGAAATATTTGGTAAATAATGATATACTTTAAACGAAACAAATCAAGGGATGTCAAGCTTTGGCAGTGATGGCAAATTGTAATTCCATTGCCTCTCATCTAGTTCACCACTATTAAATATAAAAATACCAAAATTACAGTCCTGAGACTGCTCTGAGGACAAAATTCAAAAGCTTAATTTAAAACTTTTAAGGAATCTGTCAAAAAATGTAATTCTCTGTGAAAATGACATTTTAAAGAAGGAAGGAAATATGGTGCTTTAATAAATAGAATTATTATTTGTAGTATTTACATACATTGTCTTCCACAGTAATGTCAAAGCAACCATTTTCATCAAATTCCCCTCAAAATAACACACTGTGCATCCCTAGGTGGTCCTGGACAAGTAAATTTTATGAAAGTGATATACTCACAACTGTGTCCCAGGTCTCTTTAAAACACCCTCAAAATTCTAGTCTGCATGAAGAACTGCTTTACTTGGCTCAGTTTTACTCCAAATTATTATTGCACAACATGAAAATCATAAAGAATTTTACTAACTTTTCTCCTCCACTAAAATCTGGTACCACATCAATACATTTCTACTGCAGATCTTCTTGTAAAAGTCAAGTGATTAGGACATGCTCTAGTCCAAACCCAGTATCAGTTTCTGAGTCAGCTTTCTTATTATCTTCTGGCTTATTAGAAAAATGCTATGGGAGACTTGGGCATAGTAAAGTATAAATCAGGTAGTACTGAAAACTAGATAGCATTCTTTATGACATCACTAGCTAGCAAGAAGGCAAATAAAAGTAATACTACAAGTCATTATGCCAACAATATGCATGCACATGGTCTTGCTGAAATAAAGACATCTTAAATTACAGGTTAAGTTCTTTAAGGCCTTTCCCAAGAAACTCCAATAGCTCTCTCAAAATCTTGCTAAAAAACAGACATAAAGGAGAGTCCTCATCTACATTCGTTTGACATCTTACTGGAAAATTGATATTGACTATTGATGTAATTAAAGACAAAAAATGGACTTGCAAACTAGTTCACCTTAATGGGGAAGATGGACAGGAAAACTTTCAGTGGAACTACAGTGGATTGAACTCCAATTTCCAAAATTCACACAGTACTCCCTTTTATGCAATTACAGTTTCTACATGTAGAAATTATATCTACAATTAGAGAGTTGTTGTAGGTAGTATTTAATAATAGTTAAGACTTTAAATTACTGGTAGCTATCATAACGAATTCCAAAAATTAACACTCATCCACACTTACTATAAAATATTTACATTGCATTGCTCAAATGCAGAAGTAATTTACAGTTTCAGAAAAAAAAATTTCTGTTGTGATCCCAACTATATACATTATGAACATTCCATTGAACTTAACACGGATAAAATAAGCAACTTGTAAAAAAAAAATTAGCAACTTGTAACTTTGATGAAGTCTCAAATAAACTATTTAAACTATGAAATAAACTATGAAAAATGATCTAATGCAATGTGATAAGAAAAATACATCTCAGGAAATGGGTAACAAATTTGCTCAGGACAAGGGGATAAAGCATCAAGGCAGTTGAAATAGTGCAATAAAGAATGGTGAAGTCAGTCAGAAAGAGAAAGACAATATTGTATGATATCAATATTGTATGATACTTAAAAGAAGAGTCACACAATAAAATGATACAAATGAACTTATTTACAAAACAGAAACAGACTCACAGACTTAGAGAGCAAACTTATGGTCACCAGCGGGGAAGGGCAACGGGAGGGATAGTTAAGGAATTTGGAATTGACATGCACACACTCCAATATTTAAAACAGATGACCAACAAGGATGTGCTGTATAGCACGGGAAACTCTGCTCAATATTATGTAACAACTTAAATGGGAAAAGAACTTGAAAAAGATCAGATACAGGTATATGCATAATTGAATCACTCTGCTGTAGACGTGAAACTAACACAACATTGTTCATCAACTACACTACAATAAAAAGACAGAATAGGGGGCTCTATGCCCCTCAGGTCTATGACAAGTTCCCAGGCCATGTCACATCCCATTTCTTCAGGTTCTGAAACACGCTCAAACAAACGACTCATTTTTAGCAACAGGCAGCCTGTTAGGGAGTAAGTACACCCTAGTCAGATCACCTACCGTCCCTTATTGTGCCTTAAGTGTTGCGTTCTTTTTGCATGCGTGTACACAGGAGGAGGAAGGGGAGGCCAACATAATGATGCCTTATACTGTTAGCTTTCACAAAAAACAAATTGTAAGATGGTTTAAGCCTTCTTCTCACATGAAGATAAGTTCCATTCTCCCTTCATAAATGGAGAAGTCATTCTCCATGAATAACATTTAGATTTTTTTCCATTATTTTTTAAAATATGGAAGCAACAATATTTCCATAGAGAATAAACAAAAATCCAAGAACCACTAAAAACATTGGGCCATAAAATCTTTGTGTTATTTTACTGTTGTTTCTGCTGTTTAGTCGGTAAGTCAAGTCTGACTTTTTTTTATGACCCCATGGACTGCAGCCGACCAGACTCCTCTGTCTGTGGAATTTTCCAGGCAAGAATATTGGGGTGGGTTGCCATCCTTATAAACTCTCAAAACTCTCGGACAATTAATCTTGAATTTCCCTTCATTTAATTTTTCAACTAGCCCATCACACTGAATGTTATTCTACTATGCACTAAAGCAGAAAAAAACATACCAACATATATGCATACCATATTAAAATTTATATAAAATTATATATAAGTAAAGCTATACACACACACAGACATATATATGTGTGGTTTTCCAATATGCACTACAGGAATATTCTGTTTGCACTCATTCGTTTTACTAGTTTAATTAATAATTATTGAGGATCTGTTATGTGATAAGCACTAAATACTGTATGAAGATAAATTAGACATGTTACCTGACTTTGTGAATCTTACACACTACTAAGAGAGACAGACTCAAATAAATAAATAAATAAATTCAACTACATTTAAAATTTGTAAAAAAATAAATTATATAGACTCATAAACAGATAAATGCAATATAGTATGAAAAGTGCTATATAGTATGAGTGCTTTCTGCATTTTACTATAGATACTAAAGGAAAGATAAGTTAATGTAGCTTCCCTAAAAGGTCTTTTCCCTCTGTGTCTTGGAGTTTCCTCATAATTCATCAACTTGTAATACTCTGGCAGAGGCTCAATACCATCATCAGATGATTTCAAAACTGTCTCCACCACAAACACATCCACCTACCAGTGAGCAAAGTCACTTCTGCTGCTTCTCTGGGCACATCAAAGCAAACATCAACATTTTAAGTGGGCCACAAAGCGAGAATGGCATTGAGAGTCCAAGTCTCAAAAGAACAAAAAGCACTAGCATGAATGCCCGAGAAGCTTCCTTTTAACACACTAAGGTCTGAATCACACTCACGAGGAACCTACGGGACAGGATCCAAGCTCCAGGCTGGTACTGAGGATTCGGAAAGGAATGAGACCTGGTCAATGCCGTGCAATAGCAACAACTGATATTAAAATAAGGAAACTGAGGCAAATAGTTACCACTACATCTACTTACACAACATATGATTATAAACATGTTCATGCTACCAATTGAAAATACTGAATGCATTTCTATTTTCCAAAAATTACCAATTAAGTTACCAAATTACCAATTTTAAATATGTGTTCATATTTAAATTACCAATTTTGAAGATGTGTTTTAATAGCAGATGGCAGTAGAGATGCTCCTTAAATAACTGGATTGAAAAAACTTTTTAAAGGAAAGTCAGTAGTGTGTGGAGCCTCTCAGAATATCAACACGTACTTAAGGAAGTGCTTTCTAGCACTTTTTGTGCAGAATTCTCTTTATGCCGATACATTAACTCCAATTTCAGTCTCTCTACTTTTACATACGATCCCTCTGGCCAAGAGAGCTCTGGAATTTGTAGTTCTACATCCTTAAATGGTTCCTTTTTCCTTTGGACCAGAATGCATTTTCAATTTCTAATAAATTAAGGTGGCATGGTTGTACTTCAGCAGTAGGTCTCTAACTATTACTTCAAAAAATGAAGTTTAATCCATTATGAACTGAGATTGAAATTCTGCATATTATTTTCTATTATCAGTGCTACTTACAGAAAGCAGACACATCTGTCCATGCCCTAATGGCCATTAGTTTACATCAAATACATTTTATTTAACATGGTGGGGGTCAAACAGGTTAATTTAATTTGGGGGCATTTGTGATTTTTTTCTTCATGCTACAGAACTTTTGTAAGACACAGTCATTACACATAAAACGCCAGTGCTCATATTTGGTTGGGTCATTTGGGAATGTGTTCTCACCAAGCAATGAGAAGAGTTCTTTGCTATGAAGGATAAAAGAAAAATAACTCCCCCCACCAACAAATCCTGACTGTAAACACAGGCCTGCCCCTCCATGACCCTGGATGTTGCCAGTTCCACATATGCATGGAGCATGGGAATCTTCTCCGCAGCCCTCACCTGCCACTTCCATCACACTGCGGCCTCGGCTCCAAGCAGGCAGTAAATCTGTCAGTGGGGCCTAGCACCAAATGGCACCGTGTTCCTATCTAGCCTTTTAAGACAAGCCTCCGAACAATTTCTTCCCTCTAGACTGACATAAATGCCACACTCAGAAAAAGGCTGATACCAAAATCTTTACTCAAGTTGCCTTTTCTCTTAAAAATTTTTATCAATAGAGACTGATAAGAACAAATTTCAAAGAATCATCTAACCGTATCCGTACTTGAAAAATCAAGGACACTCATTTTGTTTTGGTTTGCCCATAAATACCAGCTAGTGCTTGAAGAGCAGAAGATAAACTGAGGGATGTACTGAGAGGGGATCACTTGGCAGCCAGGTTCAAAGACTGTACTTCTGAAGCTCCATCCAGTGAAAGGCTTGTGTTTACCCACCTTTAACTACAACACTGCAGTTGCAGCTTTTCTTTCTCCCATTAGTTCCAGTTTACTGCTATGACCAGTGATGTACTGAAATAGAAAGAGGGTCACAGAGTAATCTGAGAAGAGGAAAAATAAGGAAGACTCTGCATTTTAAATACTGCAGTCATTTGGAAAGGATAGCTTTCACACAGAAATCCCCAAACCTCGCAAGACTCCCCAAAAGGAATTAACTTGTTGTATTTTAGAGATACATTTCATATTTAAAATAAGCTTAATAGTTGGTTTTCTCCATATGCATATATATGTGAAAAATTGTTCCCATGCTATAGTGGAATGAACAAGATTTTGCAGTTAGACCTGCAAATACTATTTTGGCCACTTATATGTAGGTTTATGAGGATAATGAGATAGTATATATCAGTACCTGGAATGTGACAGGTGATTGAAAAATTTATTAGTTCTGGCTTATTCTTTATCAGTCATAAATATTAAAATTAAAAAATATTTATTTTTACATGATCAATATAAATTTGTTTTTAAAGTCCCTAACAGCTACGAATTTTTTTTTTCCCTGTATGAGTTGACATCATTTTATTTCATAATAGGTTAGCCTTTTCAACAAATGTTGCTGGAAAAACAGGACCTCCATATGCAAAAAGAATGAAGTTGGACCCTTACCTTACAAAAATGAACTAAAAATGGATATAAGACCTAACTGTAAAACCTAAAACCATAAAACACTTAGAAGAAAATGGGAAAATTTCATGACAGTGGATTTGTCAGTGATTTCTTGGATATGACACCAAATACAGACAACAAAAGAAAGAATAAGTTGGACTTTATCAAAATTAAAGCTTTTGATTATCAAATGACATTTAATAAATGACAAAGCATCAAAGGACATTTTCAGCATCATAAAAAAAGAAGCACACTGAATGAAGAAAATATTTGCAAATCATATATATGATAAGGAGTTCATATCCAGAATTTATCATGAACTCCTATGACTCAACAACCAAACAACAAATAACCCAATTAAAAAATGGCCCAAAGACAGATGTTTCCCCAGAGAAGACATATAAATGATCAATAAACACATGAAAAGATTCTCAACATCTCTACATCAGTGCTCATGATGAAAAATGCAAATCAAAACCATAATAGATACCATTTCACTCAACAGGATAGCTATTATCCAAACAAACAAAAAATAACAAATGTTGGCAAGGAGATGGAGAAATTGGAGCTCTTGTGTACTGCTGGTCAGAATGTGAAATGGTGCAGCTGCTACGGAAAACAAAGTGGAGATTCCTGAAAAAATTAAAAATAGAATTGCCATATGATCTGCTTCTGGGCATATACTCAAAATAATTAAAAGCAGCTATTTGAATGGGTATTTGTCCATCCACGTTCAAAGCATTCACATTAGCCAAAAAGTGGAAACAAGTCAAATGTCAACCAGTAGATGAAAAGATAAACAAAATGTGGTGTATATACATACAATGGAATATTATGCAACCTTAAAGAGGAAGGAAATTCTGGCACAAGTGTAAAAATGGGTAAATCTTGAGGACATTACACTAAGTGAAATAAACCAATTGAAAAAGGACACATACTCTATGATATCACATAGACGAGGTATCCAGAGAAGTCAAATTTATAGAGACAGAAAGTAGAATGGTGGTCTCCAGGGACTAGGGAAGAGAAGTGGGTAGTTATTATTTAATGGGTAAGGAGTTCAGTTTGAGAAGAAAAAAGGTCTGGATGAACAGGGAGGTGGTTGCAGAACAATGTAAATGTACTCAATGCCACTAAACTGTACACTTAAAGGTGGTTAAAATAGTAGATTTGATGCTATGCATATTTTACCACAATTTTAAAAATCTAGCTTGTTCTAGCCAGAAGATAGTTTTAATCAATATATGGAAGCATGATAAGAAAATTCATCCATACCTATAAAATAGCACCACTCTTTTAAAAGCTGGTCCCAGTACACAAACCAAATTTCCCAATGAGTATTCCTAACAGCAAATTTAAATATGAAAAGAGTCCTTGCTCACACTTGAAATCCCATTAGTAGCCTATTTTCATGTGGCAGTTACATAAGAATCAGAAAGAACTAAATTCAAATTCTAGTTCTTAGCTATAAAAAACTGAACAAGTACTTATTCTTCTCAGTTTCTTTATCTTTAAAATTATATTTTAGGACTGCATACATATATATGTATATATTAGGGTAATCTCAGTGGCTCAATACAAGACAGGTATTCACTTGGCATCCTTTTACATGGTCATTCAGAATCCTGGTTCCTTTTGTCTCATTGTACCACTTCTACTACATCTTCCTCAGAGTTGACCATAAGCTCCTCTGCATTCAACCAGCAAAAATGTTGAAAGTGAGGAATATCATGCAGGATACTGGTGGCAAGGCTTGGAAATGGAGTTTGACACTTTGAGAAATATTTCATTGACCAGAACCTGATCTCATGGTTTCAATCTATTTGCAAAGGAGGCTGCTAAATATAGTACCGTCTGCCCGGAAGAGGAAAGGAGACTGGTGGGCATTTAAGCAGTCTGTTACAAATGCAATCTAGGAGACAGTTGTCTCCTGTACCTTAAGGAACATCTCCAAGAGTACAGTCTCAGAGAGAAAGCAGATTATCTCCTTCTTTATTTGGTGGTCCCCTAGTGTCAGGTATTTCTTGCTTTGAGAAGAGATACATTTGCTTTTAGGGGCACTGAATCGTTTATTCTAGGCTATTTAAAGTCACAAGATAAGCATTCTGCGTTTCCCTGAATATCTTAACTGACTGAAACAGTGAGAGGGGTGGAATCTGAGATGAATGAAGTGATTTACTCGTATATGATTTAAAACTTTAAATTTAAAAAGCAAACTTGAATGTGGAATAGAATGAAAAATTTACATGAATTTTAAAATACAGAAATCATGAAACTTCAGAGAAATGCCATACACGAAGGGAGCCCTTTATGCTGAATTTCTCCCCATTTCAATATGTATGTGTTCATTTTGCACTAGGATCATTTTAGGGGAAATGTATGAGATGCACTGATCATTCCAAACAAACATATTACCTTTTGTGTTTTTAATTATTAAACTTTATCGTTCTACTTCTTTTCATGTGCCAAATATTTTGTGATTCATATATATGTACATATGTATATATAATAACTAAATATTAGTATAATCTGAATATTACACACTGGATATAGGGAAATTTATACTGCCATACCCAAACGGCCTCCCCACACTTTCAGTATAAATATACTGACACATTCTTTCAGCTAAAGACAGTTATCACATTCTTCCAGCTAAAAACAGTTATCACCCAAATGGTACTATGTTTGCAATGTCATCCAACTGTTAAGATCAGTTCTCTCTTGCACATGTTCAAAGATAGGCAGGTGAAGAGGTGTTGTTAAGACAAAGTATGGGCAAGCAAAGTGACTAGTTCAAATTTGTGTCTGTCTACATTTTGGAAAAGGCAACTTGTCTGGATTTCCAGACCTTCGACATTTGTTTATTTGATGTGTAACACAGATAAAGTTACTCTTTTACTTCACATTTTATTATCTTAGAAAAGAAATACATGCTGATGGTATCTAATGAAACAAACTAAGATGCACAAAGAGTTAATTGTTTTCCTTCTGCTCCTTCTACCCCCATCTTGGGTAGCCAGTGTTAACAGTTTAGTCCTGGGTCATATGAATATATACAAGCATGCATGTATATAGGATTCTTAGTTTGTTTGGGTTTTGTTTTTTTTTTTTGCACAAAAAAATGGAATTGTACCAAATCTGTCATATTTCTCATTTAACACATTTACAAATATTCTAGTTCATAAAATGTTCTAATTCATTTTAAATTATAGAATTATATTCTTTAACATAATGTACCACAACTGATTCAACTTGAACATTCATGGTGTACCTTGCTTACACATGTGTTTTTAAATAACTACAAAAGAATTCTGCAATAAATAACCTTATATAGATACCTTTACATAATGGAACTTTTATTTCTTATTATAAGCTAGATTTTCAAAGAGCCAATTAATATACATATTTTCAGTTTTGAAATTGATCTATTTGCCAGCACAGTGGGCAGGGTCTGCTTGCCAGCCCCAGCCTGTGACATCGCCACAGACCTTTCAGTGGGCCACAGCCACGCCTCTAAAGAGTTCAGTCTTGGGGGTGGTGAGGGGAGGCTCTCCCCAGTTTATTCCTTCCTTTGATACTCTGCCTTAGCCCTTAGAGATAATAACTGCCCCTCAGATCTGTATTCCTCTAATCTTCAGAGGTCTTTCTACACCTTAATAGTTGATGCCCCTAGTTAACAGATATCCAATTTAAATTTTCCTTGTCAAATTACTGGTTCAGCTTCAGTCCCCTGACTGATAGCTGGAAAAGAGCCTTCTGCCGTCAACACCTGTTACAAGAGTATGAATTAATTGTGTTGGCTACTAAAATTTGAGGGGTGCTGGTTATAGCAATTAGACTATCTCAAATGAATTACTGAATTATGGTAGCAGTTAATATCTGATAAATCAAGTACTCTAGACTCTTTTCCAAATTTGCATAGCTAATTTAAGACAGTAATACTCTGATATGAAATTTTACTTCATTTTAGCTCATTCCAGTAAATGAAAATTCTGATTGAGATAATACATTTATGAAATTTAATATTTTTATAACACTAATTCACCCAGAACACACATTATATGTGTATATTAGCTTAGTTAGACTTTACATAATGTCCTCCAATAATATTTTTAGTTTTTTTCAAATAGGAAATACCTTGCTTATTAAATTTCTTTGATTACTACTTTAAATAAGACTTCTTTCCATTTTTAAACTCTTCCAACCAACCCGAAGAATGTCTATAGATTTTTGTACATTGATTTTTTTCTAGCCATCTGCCAAGTTTTCTTTATTTATTTTTTTTTTATTTTTTTTTTATTAGTTGGAGGCTAATTACTTCACAACATTTCAGTGGGTTTTGTCATACATTGATATGAATCAGCCATAGATTTACACGTATTCCCCATCCCGATCCCCCCTCCCACCTCCCTCTCCACCCGATTCCTCTGGGTCTTCCCAGTGCACCAGGCCCGAGCACTTGTCTCATGTATCCCACCTGGGCTGGTGATCTGTTTCACCATAGATAGTATACATGCTGTTCTTTTGAAACATCCCACCCTCACCTTCTCCCACAGAGTTCAAAAGTCTGTTCTGTATTTCTGTGTCTCTTTTTCTGTTTTGCATATAGGGTTATCGTTACCATCTTTCTAAATTCCATATATATGTGTTAGTATGCTGTAATGTTCTTTATCTTTCTGGCTTACTTCACTCTGTATAATGGGCTCCAGTTTCATCCATCTCATTAGGACTGATTCAAATGAATTCTTTTTAATGGCTGAGTAATATTCCATGGTGTATATGTACCATAGCTTCCTTATCCATTCATCTGCTGATGGGCATCTAGGTTGCTTCCATGTCCTGGCTATTATAAACAGTGCTGCGATGAACATTGGGGTGCACGTGTCTCTTTCAGATCTGGTTTCCTCAGTGTGTATGCCCAGGAGTGGGATTGCTGGGTCATATGGCAGTTCTATTTCCAGTTTTTTAAGAAATCTCCACACTGTTTTCCATAGCGGCAATCCACGAACCTATGGACACCTTATCTTCAACAAAGGAGGCAAGGATATACACTGGAAAAAAGACAACCTCTTTAACAAGTGGTGCTGGGAAAGCTGGTCAACCACTTGTAAAAGAATGAAACTAGAACACTTTCTAACACCATACACAAAAATAAACTCAAAATGGATTAAAGATCTAAATGTAAGACCAGAAACTATAAAACTCCTAGAGGAGAACATAGGCAAAACACTCTCCGACATAAATCACAGCAAGATCCTCTATGCCCCACCTCCCAGAATATTGGAAATAAAAGCAAAACTAAACAAATGGGACCTAATGAAACTTAAAAGCTTTTGCACTACAAAGGAAACTATAAGTAAGGTGAAAAGACAGCCCTCAGATTGGGAGAAAATAATAGCAAATGAAGAAACAGACAAAGGATTAATCTCAAAAATATACAAGCAACTCCTGCAGCTCAATTCCAGAAAGATAAATGACCCAATCAAAAAATGGGCCAAAGAACTAAACAGACATTTCTCCAAAGAAGACATACAGATGGCTAACAAACACATGAAAAGATGCTCAACATCACTCATTATTAGAGAAATGCAAATCAAAACCACACTGAGGTACCATTACACGCCAGTCAGGATGGCTGCTATCCAAAAGTCTACAAGCAATAAATGCTGGAGAGGGTGTGGAGAAAAGAGAACCCTCTTACACTGTTGGTGGGAATGCAAACTAGTACAGCCAAGTTTTCTTTAAATTTTAGTAATTTTTAAGAAAATCCTTTGGATTTTTGTTATCTGAAATAGAGATAAATCGATCTAATATCTACACTGATAGTTTCACTTCTTATTGCATTAGTTAAAACCTCTAAAAAATTTTTATGTAGGGATGAAAGTGATAATCCCAATATTTTTCCTGATTTTAATGGAAACATTAATATTGTAATATTTATTTTTGTTTTTTTAATTTTATTTATTTATTTTTAATTTATTTATTTTAATTGGAGGCTAATTACTTTACAATTTTGTAGTGGTTTTGGGGGCCAAATTAACTTGCTTTTTCTTCTGGTTTACTTAGGGTTTTAGATAAGATATAGTTCCCGGGTTTTACTAAGTGTCTTTTGACATTCACTGGTATAGTCACAGAGTTTTCTATTTACTGGGCCGATGTAAGGAATCAGATTTCTTCCCAGGAACAACGACCTTCACTAGCCACAAGTCCCTTTCATAGGATCCAAGATATAGTCTTCACCTTGAAATTGTCCACATAAACTTAGACAGGCAGCGGAATCACAAAGCTCCAAGTGTTCTGCCCAGGGCCTTTCTCCCGCACGCCAGCACCACTAACACCATCATAAGGAACCTGGAGCTCCCACAAAGTCCCAGTGAAGCCACTCCACGCACCCGCCCCCCTCAAAACTCCCTGCTTCTCCAGTGCCCCTGCTCAAGAGACAACACCTCCAAGGACAGCATAATTAGATCTGACCACCTATACCCTTCAGAGAGGCTTTGGAGACTAACACTGCCACGTCCTATACTCAAGGTTCACACAGTCGCAGCACTGAAAGCTCACGTTCCTTCAGTTCAGTTCAGTCACTCAGTCGTGTCCAACTCTTTGGACACGTGTCCGACTCTTTGCGACCCCATGAACCGCAGCACGCCAGGCCTCCCTGTCCATCACCAACTCCCTTAGGCTGTCTTAATTCCCAAACTCTTTTTCCCTCACAGCTGTTCCGCTCACCTAATCACAATCAAGCCCTTAGTCTTACCTCATTCTCCCAGTGGGTCTCAGCTGAGGTACCACTTGGCATTTAGTGCAGGAGCCAGAGATGCTACCTGTCATGCCACAACTGTTATCTTGAAATTCATCTGGAGATTCTTTTGGAATTTCACATTGATCCTTCAAGTTACCTTCTCCCAAACCTATAAGCATATGCTGTAGCAGTCTCTACATTTAACATAACTACTTTTATGTTAAATTACTGTTATGGGGAATACTAGAAGGGTGTGTGCAGATTTAAGAGACCTCTACATTAACCTCCTTAATCTTTCTACTGCAAGTCATCCCAGTCTGCTCTCCATGATCTTCATCTTATTTCTCTGTTAAATTTTTCTGGGACAAATTCGATTTCTGACAAGTAACAATTAAAATCTACCCACCCCCTGACTTTTCCAGTCCCCTGCTACTGCTAAGTCACTTCAGTCATATCCGACTCTGTGTGACCCCATAGACGGCAGCCCATCAGGCTCCACCGTCCCTGGGATTCTCCAGGCAAGAACACTGGAGTGGGTTCCCATTTTCTTCTCCAATGCATGAAAGTGAAAACTGAAAGTGAATTCGCGCAGTCATGTCCGACTCTTAGCGACCTCATGGTCTGCAGCCTACCAGGCTCCTCTGTCCATGGGATTTTCCAGGCAAGAGTACTGGAGTGGGGTGCCATTGCCTTCTCCTCTAGTCCCCTAGTTAAGAGAATTTAATCTTGGATGTATTTCCTCTTTTTTCCCCTCTTTTGTGGTTCAGCTGGTAAAGAATCCACATGCAATGCGGGAGACCTGGGTTCGATCCTTGGGTTGGGAAGATCTCCTGGAGAAGGGAACGGCTACCCACTCCAGTATTCTGGCCTGGAGAATTCCTGGGTAGCAAAGAGTCAGACACAACTGAGTGACTTTCACACTTTCACTTTCCAATTTATACTGGGTTTGTACATTCTACTTTCCCCTATTTTTTGTCCCTTGTGTCTTTGAGGATCACGACTTTCTCTTACAGAACTACCTCTGTTGTTTTAATTTAGTCTTATTTCCTTACTTTGTTGTTTTATAATTTCCCTCTGCTCTTGCTTTGATATTAATATGCTCTTGAAAATTTGATATTTTTCAAATCACTCTAGTTCATCTTTGATATTCTGAACAAAACTTGATTCCTAAAAACAGAAATCTGTCTTCATAGTTTCTGTTAGTAAACTTGATTTTTAAAATAGACTAGATTTATAAAAATGCACAAAAATGAATAGTTATATATTAATGAATAGTTATGTATTAATGAATAGTTATGTAAGAGACTACCTTGCCTTGGACTATTGCAAGTAACGACTCTTTGAATATTCCCATACACTTATTTTGGCTGAAATATGAATTCAACTTTGTCAAACACATACCTAAGGAGCAGAATTGCTGATCACATGGATGCACTGAGCCAGAATCTAGTTGGTGCAATTTCATGCACAAGACTTTGGTACACTTTGAAAGAGTTAAATAATAACTTTTTTTTACAAGTGTATAGCCCAGAGATACATAACTGATCTAGTAAAATCATATCCTGTGGAAGTAACATGATTGCTGCTAAACAGTTCCCAATATTTAGGCAGAAATGTCACTAGACTTGAAAAGGCAATTAACCATACACGACAGTTTGATAAGCCCAGATTACAGAGAGCTCTAATAGGCTATAATGTTTGCATTATATTATCTGAGTAATGGACACCAAACAGTGGACTTACTTGGCCAAAACACTCTAAGGAGACATTCTGGTAGAATAGATAGGGCAGAATAAGGCATAAACCTAAGTGCACCATTTAAAAGTTGCTTGAGAGTGATCTCCTTTTGGAGACTTTAGAAAATGGGGGAGACAAAAGAGAACTTTAGCAATGTGCCACCAAAAGTGAATCCAGAAACTAATATTTCTTTATAATAGTTTCATTACATTTAACTGCAGCAAGAATGCCTCCATCAAGCTTTTCCCAGATCAAATTCATCTCACAGCTTCTAACCCAAATGTCAAGTTTGGTTCCAACACTGTATGACCATCTAAGACCAAACTGACCAAGTTAATAAAGGAAAAAAATTAAAGTTATTTCTTTAAACAATAATGGCAATTGTCATAAGACTTAGCAGGAATAAAATTATCCCTCAAAAGCCCAGAGGACAAGCACAGAACTGTGCTTTAGTGATTTTATTCATGCTAATAAAGTCGCTGGATTTCTACTCTATGAAAGAGTTTCTCCAATTACCCAAAATTGTGCTTTGGGTATTTTTGCTTATAGAAGCCCAGGAACTAATGGAGGGTAGTGAACACCTTCCACAGAGATCACAGAGATGGAAACAGAATCTTTAGCGACTTCAAATGCCTCCACAGCAGCACTACGCTCACCTTAGTGTTTATCTAGTCACCACATACATATCATCATAATTTCCAATTGGGAAAAACCAACTCTAAATTACTCTTAAGAACTAGATCCAGATTATGGCAGATGATTTGGGTTGTATATTTTTTTTAAATAAACTACAATAGTAGCTGTCTATTTTAGAAGTTTTTGCTTACTGTTTTCTATGGAATAACAAGCAAAAATAGAAATGAAAACAGTGGTCAAGGGAAACTTTGAAAGGTGGAAAATTTTGCTTTTAAACTAGTATTGAAATTAACAGATCAGTCATTTTAATAGTCAGATTTGTGTTTTTTAAAAAACTGGTTATGAGTTGCATAGGCATCAAATTGTTTCAAGCCGTTAATAGCTGAAGAAGACTTATAAAATCTTAAAATTTATATAAACCAAAATGGCTTCCTACTGACATGTATATAATACACTGACATATATAATAAAGATTTTATTTAAACTTCCATTTCAAATGGCATTGGGTTGGCAACTCCACACTCATAAATTCCCATTTGACATAGATTCATACTGACAGAAATGATATTGCTGGAATTTGGGAGGAACTTTCACAAACAATAAGATTGATTTGAGTGGGTAGAAAAACATCTGCCTACCCAAAATAATAGGGCTTCCTAGGTAGCTAAATGGTAAGGAATCTGCCTGTCATGCAGGAGACATGGGTTCAATCTCTGAGTCCAGAAGATCCCCTTGAGAAGGAAATGGCAACCCACTCCAGTATTCTTTTTTTAAATAATTAAATTTGTTTACTTTTGATTGAAGTATAATTGCTTTGCAGTATTGTGTGGGTTTCTGCCAAGTATTATGCCCTTTTCTGCCACTCCAGTATTATTGCCTGGAAAATCCCATAAACGGAGGAGCCTGGCAGGCTATAGTCCATGGAGGTTGCAAAAGAATCAGACACCACTTATGACTAAACAACTCAAAAGAATACAGGAAGAAATTATATTCTCTTTCACTGTCTTCAAATGGACTCAGAACTCCACAGAATTTATCTTTGCTTCCAATCCATTACTACTTCACTGCTGTCATAAAGAACCCACTCTTTGAGACTCATGCAATTTTATTACACTCTCCATCTCTTTCTTATTACTGTAACCAAATGAAAGGAATGCCTATTTCCAGTTTTTTAAAGAATCTCTGCACTGTTCTCCATAGTGGCTATACTAGTTTGCATTCCCACTAACATATGACCCAGCAATCCCACTTCTGTGCATACACACCGAGGAAACCAGAACTGAAAGAGACACGTGTACCCCAATGTTCATCGCAGCACTGTTTATAATAGCCAGGACATGGAAGCAACCTAGAGGCCCATCAGCAGATGAATGGATAAGAAAGCTATGGTACATATACACAATGGAATATTTCTCAGCCATTAAAAAGGATACATTTGAATCAGTTCTAATGAGATGGATAAAACTGGAGCCCATTATACAGAGTGAAGTAAGCCAGAAAGATAAACACCAATACAGTATACTAACGCATATATATATGGAATTTAGAAAAATGGTAAAGATAAACCCTATATGCAAGACAGAAAAAGAGACACAGATGTATAGAACAGACTTTTGGACTCTATGGGAGAAGGCGAGGGTGGGATGATCTGAGAGAACAACATTAAAACATGTATATTATCAAGTGTGAAATAGATCGCCAGTCCAGGTTGGATGCATGAGACAAGTGCTCGGGGCTGGTGCACTGGGATGACCCAGAGGGATGGGATGGGGAGGGAGGTGGGAGGAAGGTTCAGGATGGGGAACACATGTAAATCCATGGCTGATTCATGTCGATGTATGGCAAAAACCACTACAATATTGTAATTAGCCTCCAACTAATAAAAATAATTGGGAAAAAAAAAAAAAAGAAAGGAATGCCTGTGTCATCTCAGTCACAGTTAGTCTTCCTCTCCATGTTAAATCCTGCCATCTGCCTGAAGGACTTCAGTGTTCCATCAAAACCTAGTCCTTCAGTTCCCTGGTCTACTGGTACCAAATAATCTCTTCCACTTCCAACTCAGATACCCACAACCACATCTGTACCCATTTTTCTCACCTTGCACAATTTTTTTGGAATTGTTCTGCCTCCAAAACCACTCATTCAAGCATCCTCACCACAACTTCTCCTTCCACCTTACTTGTTCAACATCTCCCTGCAAACAAAATTTTGGTCTCATTAGACCACCAGTCCATGGATGTATCTACCATGGCTCTTTCAACATCGCTCTTTCTTTCACAGCACTCTTGCTGAATCCCAGTCACATTAAATACCTGACTTCAAAACCAAAAAATCTAGATTCCAAAAATAAAACCCAATATTAATAACATATTTAACAAAAAGTTTGATGACAAGAGGAGAAAAAAAGAAGAAAGGCAAAACCTCCACTACTCAGCTTTATATTTTTCCCTACCTAGTGGAGCAGCTTGAAGGTCCATTTCCATATCTGTTATTTCTGGTTCCTGCTGATAAATATGAACCATATGCTGCAGCATACACCTCCTGAGGTAGTGTGTCCCTAGAAAAACCACACTGAGACCTGGATCTATTCGCTTAGAAAAAATAAGGGTAGGTAGTAAAAGATACTGAGAAGAATAAATATCTTTTTAAAGAAATCTGCTTCAGATAAGGCCTTTGGCTCCATGCAACAGCAGACAGTTATCTTCTAGCAAGGGGGAGGAGTTTAACCAGCCTGATGAGTTGCTCAGTCATGTCTGACTCTTTGTGACCTCATGGACTATAGCCTGACAGGCTCCTCTGTCCATGGAATTCTCCAGGCAAGAATACTGGAGTGGGTCGCCACTCTCTTCTTCAAGGGATCTTCTTCACTCAGGGATCAAACCTGGGTCTCCTCCATTGCAGGCAGATTCTTTACTGCCTGAGTCACCAAGGAAACCTGGGGGTTGATGGAAATCTGTAGGTTTGTGCCTCTCAAGAGCATCTACTCAAGTGTCCCCATTCCAGGTCATTTGCTTTAACAGAGAAGACTAGCTAAGGTTACTGATTCAATCTTTTGTAACTCTGCCAGTATTATTATCAAATTTCAGGCCTAATTTCCAGCTTCAGGTGGCTCTCTAGTTGCAGGAGATAAAGTTCTCTTAAAACATTGCTCTGTAAGCTTTTTGGCTTTCATGAAGTGCCCTAAGTTGGTAGTTAGATAGCTGGAAGTCTCTGTCTGAACCTGTTAATTCTTTTTCTGTGTAACTTCAGTACCAGTTAACAAATTCAAATCATTTCCACTCTTGTTATAGTAAACATCGTTCCCCATATCTTTCAAGTGCTAAAGCTATAGCATAAACCGGTGCTTCCCTTTTCTCTGTATTCCATCCCTGTTCCCTAACTACTGCAGACAATAAGAAAATTTAGTCATGCAGCAAGGTACAAACTGAATATATCAATTAATATGTGCCTGGCATGCTGCAGTCCTTGGGGTCGTAAAGAGTGTGACACTACTTCTTGACTGAAAAACAACAAATATGTAGAAATAATAATCGATTAGCAGAATAGTGGGGAAAACAGCTCATTTAAATAAAAGAGATTTAAATAAATGTTTTCTGTATAAATTAGCATTAGGTCCAACTACATGCAACATAAAACCCAAGTAAACAGGGCTTAGATACACAAGCGGTCATTGTTTCATGTGAAAATTCCACTGGTCAGGAGCCTGAGACTAGAATAGCAGTTGCACAGATCCCTGAGGGTCCTGACTCCCTCCAGCTTCCTGCTCCAGCCAAAGCGCCCTATTCTCACCACAAGAAAGAGGAGAACACACCTCTCCTTTAAAGAACATGCCTCAAAACTGCAAACACCACCTCTACTTATATCCCATTGTTCAAAACTTACTCAAGGATAAGCTTACCCACAAGAGAAGCTGTAAATTTCAGCCTGTATTCTCAGTGACAAGGTACCAGCTAAAACTCAGGACTTCCACTGGAGACAAGGAAGGGGAGAAATGCTATTAGGAAACAACCACATGTCTCTATCACATCTAGGAATGTCTACAAAGAAATAGCAAGATCTACAAATAAGTAGTTTTTAACTGCCTGAGAGACATAAAAGATCTGAACAAATGAAAATGCACACCATGTTCTTGGGTGAGCAAAGAGCAGTTTTACCTAATAGTTCAGTTCAGTTCAGTCGCTCAGTCATGTCCGACTCTTTGTGACCCCATGAACTGCAGCACGCCAGGCCTCCCTGTCCATCATCAACTCCCAGAGTCCACCCAAACCCATGTCCATCGAGTCAGTGATGCCATCCAACCATCTCATCCTCTGTCATCCCCTTCTCCCCCTGCCCTCAATCTTTCCCAGAATCAGGGTCTTTTCTAATGAGTCAGCTCTTAGCATGAGGTGGCCAAAGTATTGGAGTTTCATCTTCAACATCAGTCCTTCCAATGAACACCCAGCACTGATCTCCTTTAAGATGGACTGGTTGGATCTCCTTGCAGTCCAAGGGACTCTCAAGAGTCTTTTCCAACACCACAGTTCAAAAGCATCAATTTTTCAGCACTCAGCTTTCTTCACAGTCCAACTCTCACATCCATACATGACCACTGGAAAAACCATAGCCTTGACTAGATGGACCTTTGTTGCCAAAGTAATGTCTCAGCTTTTTAATATGCTGTCTAGGTTGGTCATAACTTTCCTTCCAAGGAGCCCATGTCTTTTAATTTCATGGCTGCAGTCACCATCTGCAGTGATTTTGGAGCCCCCAAAAATAAAGTCAGCCACTGTTTCCCCAACTATTTGCCATGAAGTGATGGGACTGGATGCCATGATCTTAGTTTTCTGAATGTTGGGCTGTACACAAGTTGTAATAGCTATGAATTTTAATTCTTCATATAGTATAGCAAAACTATATATAAAACAAAACCTCTAAAAATATGAGTAGATAACAGAAACATAATTATAGTAAAAAAAAAAAAAAGTACAGTCCTTGGTAGAGCAAATAAATAAAAATAAGCTTATAACTATTTTTAATAATAGAACAAATAACACCCAGATGTCAGATAAGGTCATCTTTCTTAAAAAAATAAAATTGTCAGCAAAAGATTCAATGGTCTCCCCAACACTTCCAGAAAACCCACGTCATTCCGTGTCAGGATTTCCTCCAGTCTTGTTCCTGCTCTCTGAACCTCACTGGATTCTTGCCTTCTGTCTCATTCTCCTTTATCCACTGTGCACAGGTCCGGACATGGAACACAGACCCTCTTCTTCATTTATCTAACTGCTCATAAAGGCCTCTTTTGTTTACTGTCAATTTCATTGAAAATTTGGGCCAATGACAAGAAAATTACTTACAGATACTTAGCAGCCTGTTCTTAAAAGTTCTGAAAAGGAAAAAGGAAAGTGAAGTTGCTCAGCCATGTCCGACTCTTTGCAGCCCCATGGACTGTAGCCTACCAGGCTCCTCTGTCCATTGGATTTTCCAGGCAGGGGTACTGGAGTGGGTTGCATTTCCTTCTGAGTATTTGGTTATTCCTCTACCATGAATTTCATCCATTTTTCTGAGAAATCTATCTTCTTGCCTGGTTACCTAACTTTTTTTTGGCCAGGAAAACTGCCCTAACATTTTCCTGTTGCTCTGTTTTCAAGTCCACTCCATTTGACTTCACCTTAGCAAATAACTTTTACTCATTTTTTTTTTTTAATGAGCGATAGCTGCAGTAGATAGCCTGGGTGGAATAGATCAGAAGGGTTATGATATCACTGTAATTTCTCTCAGACTCCATAGAGCCATGACGAACACAAAGAGTCAATACCGCACTGCAGCCAGCTTGCACTGCCTCACAAAAGCCAAGTATGTGAATCTTTTTTTACACCCCACTCAGTAGGTTGAACTCTGCATAGTGGATATTTACATCCTGATGTTGGAAAACAGTACAAATATCAATGATTTTGGTTTGGTTTGATTTAGTTTGGGGTTGGGGGTGGGGTTTTTTTGTTTGTTTAGAGAGGCAGTTTGCCAGCACAACACTGAATATATTCTACAAAAATTTGTATTGAACGTGCACATGAAGATTCAGCTATTTTGATTCCTTCCCACATGAACCAGCCTAACCCTCCAGGGCAGTAATAAGAACAGGGAGAGGACATTAAGCAACATGTTTCCACTGCTTAGATTTCACACAGACCGCAGGAACAGGATACTCTGCCTATTCTAATCCATAACTGTCTCCATGCGACAATGCTGAGTAAAACAACTCAACCAGCATGGATATGCAACTACATGGTAACTTAATTTGTTAATTACCCTGGCCTGACTAGAGTTCAAACTTAAGGACAAAGAGGTGTTATTAAACCACATTCTAAAGAGAGGCTCTGAGGATCGCTCTCTCTCACAAGATCTAATGAAAAGTAGAAGAATCAGGGACTATAACCCCAACCAGGTCCTATCCCCACTTCACACGCCCTTCCCTCCCCACCCTGACCCCATCACCAGTATATGGAGATACCTGGAGGTAGAGAAGGAAGGTTTTGAAGGCACTGAGCTTTGGGGGAATGTAGTTGGTATTCACGGAAAAAGTTACTTTCCTAGCTGTCAAGCCAAGATGGCAAGAGGAGATTCCCTTAGAGATTACTGAATAGAAATTTTTGTCCATCCGAGATGAGCAACTGGCCTTTTATTTGGGGGAATGGCTATCTGCTAAGACTTACTGACCTGTCCTTGTGAATTAAAGAGACATGTTAGGCTTCCCAGGTGAAGAACCCACCTGTCAACACAGGAGACACAAGAGACGCAGGTTCAATCCCTGGGTGAGGAAGATCCAATGGCAACCCACTCCAGCATTCTTGCCTGGAAAATCCCATGGACAGGGGAGACCGCCAGGCTATAGTCCATGGGTCACAAAGAGTCAGACACGACTGAGTAACTGAGCACACATGATGGCTGGCTAAGAAAGAGGATGACGATGGCACAGTCAAGACTCTTATTTCCTGTGCTAAGGCTGTGTGAATTCCTCATTGGTCCAAGGGACACCAGAAAAGGAGCTGATCTTGAGATCTTTTTGCCAGTGCCTCATACAAAGGGCTACCCTCTAGGTTAAGGGGCTCTAGAATGAAGAGGCTGTGTAATATTCCCATGGTGGATGAGAGCTGAGTAGAAGGAATAGAAGTGCTTGTGCCAGAGAAGATGCCCCTTGCCAGAGAAATGAGTCACAGAAAGACTTCACGGGCAAAAGCTCATCCATGCCGCTCTCTGAGAGCTCAATGCTTTTAGCACTCTTCCAAAAGAGGCCACCATCAGCACCCAGTTAGGGTCAGCCAGAGGAACAGCACAAACCAGCACAACCCAACCAAGGAAGAAGCTCAACCATACCTAATTAAAGCAGGCTGACTTTTCAGCCTTCTTCTTGTCCCCAAAGAGAGGAGACTGGATTCTCCAACCAAACTCCCCACCAGTTTCCCACACTGTGATGAGACCCCTTGTTGGTTTCTGCTGGCTTACGCTACTCTTTGGGCAAACACTTACAGGATGCTGACGGCGGCCTCTTTGTGTCAAAGGCATGTAAGGACTTCATCCCTCATGCAGATAGATCTCCTGTGTGAGGTACTCACCCCATCCCACGGCCATTCTCTAGCATAGGAGATCAAGCCATACCTCCAGGTCTTTTCTGGCGTGTCTTTTTTTTTTTTTTTTCATTTATTTATATTAGTTGGAGGCTAATTACTTTATAATATTGTAGTGATTTTTGCCATACATTGATATGAATCAGCCATGGATTTACATGTGTTCCCCATCCTGATCCCCCCTCCCACCTCCCTCCCCATCCCATCCCTCTGGGTCTTCCCAGTGCACCAGCCCTGAGCACTGGTCTCATGCATCAAACCTGGACTGGCCATCTGTTTCACAATTGATAATACACATGTTTCAATGCTATTCTCTCAGATCATCCCACCCTCGCCTTCTCCCACAGTCCAAAAGTCTGTTCTATACATCTGAGTCTTTTTTTCTGTCTTGCATATAGGGTTATCGTTACCATCTTTCTAAATGGTGTGTCTTAATATTACATAAGAGGTCCTCATATATCTCATCTGGCACCTATACTATCATCCCTTGGTGATAACTTTACTTTTAGTAGGTTTGTTTCCAAGACTGTGTAAAAGATATTGTATACTACAGAATGAAACACTGCAAGGAATCAAACACTAATTTTCTAGGACACAAGTTGGTACCAACTGGTTTATCTGATTTCACTTAGCTTGTACTTAAGAGTTCTATAGACTGTTTTATATCAACACAAGAATTTTTCACTTCAGATAAAAACCTACTTATTTTTAAAACATTATTTAAACTTAAACACATATTGTCACAAACATTACCTCTCACCATCTTATTTCTCAACAAAGACAAGGTCTTGCTCTAACTTCTCCTTCCCCTCACCCAAGTTGCCAACCCTAAGACTCACTACTGTTTGTTGTCACAGTAATTTAGCTTTCCAAAAGCCCAGAGATTAGATAATACACTCTGATAAGCAAATGACCCAACCATTTCAGTTAAACATTGAAAAATTAGCAGAAGCTTTGAAAATTCAGTCTTTTATTTCTCATCCCACTCCAAATTATTTTTCCCCAAAACAGATATACATCATTTTTGTCTCCTCTCAGAAAGCAAAGGTAATTATAACTGTTTTGCTTTAAATAAACCCCCTCATCCAATATAATAAGGTATACCAGAGTGTGCAAATGAAAAAACCATAAGCTAAATTTATTCTGTAAACAAAGCTGGGGCTGAGGAAGTGTAGCAGTACAATTTCTTTTCAATATCTGAGTTTATGTCTTGGTATATGCTCTCCCTGCCACCTCATTAGCACCTAATGAGTGACATTTGGCTGATGAGCCCATTCATACAACATACCTGACTTCTCAAGGCAGTCTGTACCAACTGAAACAAATATTGAATATATGGATTCATGTGTGAATGTCTCCCACTAACAGGGAATATGCCTTCTTCTTTTCAAGCATCCATAAAACATTTGTAAATAAATATTATTTCAAGAATGGGAAAACAAACCAACAGAAGATTAGAGACTACCTTAAAATCAATAAAATAAAAAAGATCGTAACAGATGAAAAAGAAGCATTGAAAACTAATGCATGTGGAGGAATTATCCAAAGATTTTGGGGAAATTATAGTTTTGAAGAAGATATTTCATTGGATCACAATTTCAAATTAAATTCATTAAAATAAATTTCATTTAAAAATGAAAGCAGAAAACAAAATTGTGACAATTTAACTGATCTCGGAATGGATAAGCACTTTCTAATCATAGATAATGGAAAGACATCATTGAAAAATGTTGTTAAATGTACCTATGTAGAATTTGAAGTCCTCTGCAAAACTCATAAAATTAGACATAAGACAATTCAAATGGAGAAAATCATTTATATTAATGACAGACATTATTTATATTAATGACAGATATTTCACATTTGCAATATGTAAAACTCACTCAATTTGTAAAAGGACTCTTAAACTTTTGAAAATGGACAAAGAATATGAGTGGAAAATTCATAGGCACTTCCTTCGTGGCACAGTGGATAGGAATCCGCCTGTCGATGCAGGGGACATAGGTTTGATCCCTGGCCCAGGAAGATTCCACATGCTGTGGATCGACTAAGCCAGTGTGCCCCCACTACTGAGCCTGCACTCGGAGCCCACAAGTCACAACTGCTGAAGGCTGTGCACCCAGAGCCCGCGCTCCGGAGCGACAGGAGGCCCCACAAGAAGTCTGATAGAGCAACAGAGAGTAGCCCCCATCTACAGCAACGAGAGGAGGCCTGCACGCAGCAACGAAGACCCAGTGCAAACAGAAAAAAAAAATGAAAATAGAAAATATTTAAATTATAATATTAAAAAATAGACATACCAACTAAAACGGAGAGCGGGTCTTGATTGTGTTGTCTATTGTCCTTAAGTTCATAGTGCTGTCAAGAATTATAGTGAGAAGAGTCTCTCACACTCAGCTGGTGGGATAAACTGTCTGGAAAATAATTAGACAATATGAACAAAGATGAGCAAATGTACTGCTATTTAACCAAAAAGAAACAGTCTCAGAAATGAGAATAAAGATTTATATTGAAGAAAGTTCATGACGGGATATACATGGAAATAAATATTGGAAACAACCTAACTTCTAATAATAAAAAATAATTGAATAATTTTTGAAGAAAATTAAATGACATGGTAAATGTTTTAATATAATATTAGGTGTAAATGTATGGGTGTTCACATATGTCAACTAATAAAAATTCTAAATCAGATTAAATACCACAAAGGGGTATACTTAGCACAATTATAAAAGTTTTAGTTTTTCCTAAAAACTGAGCAGTGTTTTCTAGATCTTATAATAATATGGGTGTATTACAAATATTTTTATAAAGTACTGCTTAGGTACTGAGTATATTTTTTCAATGGTTTGGAAATCACTGATGAAAAGATTTAAATATAGAACCTTATATCCCAATAGGTTTACCACTATATTTCCAGCACAGAGTTTAAATCTATTTACATCAATCTACATTGAGGCATCAACTACAAACCTAAGTGTTAGAGACGAGAAAATGGACAGAGAATTTTCTTGCCTTGACCACTGTCCAATCTAATGAAGAGACAGACAAGAAAGTCAACTATGAGAATACAGGGTGCTAAGGGCTGTAACTTGAGATATTTACAGCATATAGTGCAAGTACAGTTGAAAAACAGTGAATTTAGCCTACAGGTAGGTGCTGGAGAAACTTCCATGAAGAAGGTCACCTTTGATCTGACTCATTTTTCTCCTTCATCTTCCTTTTTTTCTTCTTCCAGTATGTTAGAGACCAAAGAGATACAGTATAGAGATGGAGTCATGAAATTTGGCAACACAGTCACATTATGAGAGGTTCTTAAAATCAGCTACAGGAAGACTTATTTATTTTTATTATCTGTAAAATCTAGTACATAATATATAGACAAGGAAAATAATCCCCTAAGGAAACCAGAAGTTGAAGGTGTTGAGGATTTTGCTGCATCTCAGGCATGGAACTGGGATCCTGGGGGGCAGGATATTCCTCTTCAAGAAAGGTCAGGCTGTCCAGCTGCAAACTGTGTGAGCCACTGACAGCCTCCAACCAGCGACTGCATCAGGGTCTGTCCCAGCTCTCCAGCTCGGCCACTCTTTTCTGAGGGGGGAGGCTCAGTGACTGAACAAGACAGTGATACAAGGACTGGCTATTTCCACCCACTGTGCAATCGCTGTACCAGCTAGTCGTTGCTCCAGACCTCTCTGCTGGGCACCACCAGGTTAGCATCCCAGTCTGAGGTCTTCCCCTTGTTCATTTCGGCCTCCGTGCCCTACCCTTCCCAAGTCTCTATTTTCACTTTTCAGGGAACCCAGTCACCCCAAGGAGATGTGTTTAAAAGCCCCGAAGAAGCATGAGGGGAGAAAGGGAAAAGGATCAGGGCTAGAATGAAAATGAAACTGGCCTCTCATGAGATGAACTAGGACAAAAGCAACATAATTTTCATTCTGGTAATCTCCTCTCAGCTATTGTAGGCATTAATAAAAAAGTACACAAGGGACAAGTGAGGTGACAATGTATACAGCAATCAGAAAATTAGAATGTTAGGGAACTCTTGCCAATGGGTTGGTTTGCATGAATAAAGAAGAAAAAGGTATATTAGGACATAGTAAGAATTAAAAAGAAAGTCAGAAGCTAGATCATGGAGAACGCTACACCCTGCATCAAATACATGGGCATCTTTCCTTCTAGCCTTCTTAAATAACATTTTTTAAACTTCCATTATTTCTATAGTCTTATGAAAGGACAATGGAATTGCAACATGAAAATCTAGAGTGGAATTTATTGTTGTCATATTTCCAGTGAATATTAAAAATAAAGTCAAGTATCAGAAAGGAAGTATGCACTTTCCAAGGATTGCTAGCATATCTACTTACCCTTATATCTGGCATAATATTTCATAGGCACATATTAAATGATTTACTCCAGTGATCATAAAACAGGTGGCGATTTGAGCACATATAAGATTTAGTTAAGACATGAATTTAAAGCTTTCTATCACCTGTGTGCTCTGACAATAACAATTTCTCTGTGATGTGATCTCTGTCAGATCAAAGTTTCCAAGTGCCTTTACAAAACTATATGAAGCCATCTATCCAAGGAGTTCTTTCCTATGACAAAAGTTTGCCTTTCAGATATGTCACAATCACTTAACCATGACTCAAAAACACTTTGCGTGGACACCTCCATCAAACTGACTGTTGTTTACAAGGCCTTGGAAATGGGCTAGTTTCTCACAGCCTTTACTTCAGTACCATCTATCACACAAGAGAGTAAGTACATAAATTCATTTTGTTTCAAGTGTTACAAGGGACAGAAGAACTCAAATAGTCCCGAAGATATTCTCTTAACTGAGTATTTTCCAGTGATATCCTATGGCCCTCACTGGTTGACATTTCCTTATAAAGCACTCCTAATACAGATGTCTGTATCCAAGGTAATGACTTAAATGGGCTTAAGCTGAGAATTGCTTGAAAGCAGGGGTTTTGTCTTATTATTCTCAATACCTGTGGTACCTGAGGCAACCAGTAGGTCACAATTTCTGATTTTCATTTCAGCTTTACAAACTAGAAGCATCTCCTCTGAATGTAGAATAACATTCATTGTTCCAATTACCATGCTTATGAGATAAAAATGGAACTATTTTTTTAAAAAAAGAGTTTAGCAAATTAATTTTTAATAAAGTTTTTATAAAGTAAATGATGCATAAGAATCCATCTTCAGTGGCTTTGTCTCATCCACTCATACATGGTAAGCGTCTGCAAAGCCTGATGAGTCACTGGCCTGGCATGAACCTCATAAAGCATGGGTAGCTATCATCTGTAAATATACTGCACTTCCCCATAATTAATTTCCCTAATACTAATGAAAGTTTTGCTGTTCTGCATGTTTATTACCAAACAGGTTTAAAATGTCAGCCTTAATTGATTTTCTACCTAACTCATTTTATAGCAGGTTTTTTGCCTCCAGAAAGATTATCATCAATTCAACCAATATGAACAACAATAAATAAATAAAAGAAAGAAAACTGATATGGGTAAGCTTAAACAAAACTGCCAAGGGCAACAAGTCAAAAATGTAAATGACACTTTAGTTGCCTTCCTTTTCTGCTTCTCTGCCCACTTCTCTCCTTTCTCCAAGGGTGTCTATGAAGCATACTAAACAGAAAAATGCAGTAACGCCCTGATTCTTGCTCTTTTGGAGCTTCAGCATGAATCGCAGTTGTGCAAATTTTTCATACGCTTCATCTGAGAGATTAGCTAAAGCAAGGATGTAAAATTTTTAAATAATATTTTTAGGAAAAATAAAGGTAGAATTTTACGTGAAATTTTGTGTGCAAAGAGTCAGACATGACTGAGTGGTGGAACTGAACTGAAAGGTAGAATTTAACCATCTAAATTAATTACAAAATTAGTAGATTATTTGCTATTTTTCTTCATATTCTTTAAGCAACAACATGACAGTTGACTATAAATATGCAGGCTACTTTTGACCAAAATGCAGAATAAAAATCTAGTTCAGATTGAAACGTGAAGTATTTATTTGAGAAATCCTCTTGCTAAATTTACCACAATTTAATGAAAATTGTGACATACACTAGTTTGCCTTTGACATGTTTTCCAATTCAAGAAAGATTCTGCTCCTGTTTTTATTTCCCTTTGATCTTATGTTTTCCTATAACTGAAATAGTATATGTTCTTTAGAAGAAATTTTACCAGAGTGAGTGCTATGTATCTCTGTATTATCTTTTACCAATTATATTGACATATTTATTTGACTCCTCCCCAGAATACAAATCCTTCCATTCAGAAACAGAAACTTTGAGCACCAGTGCCTTATACAGTAAACAACACATGTTACAGGTTCAAAATATGTTCTTTGTTAAAGTAAGCAAATTAAAAATATCCACAAATTTACCACTATGAATCATTTACTTATATTTTCTGTTATTTCTTTCAAAATTTTTTACTCTGTTCTTTCTGGATCATTTCCCTAAGTTGGAAAATAATTCTAAAAAATTTTGACACGAGAACTCATATTTAAAAATCCTCAAACAAATAAATCTCAAGTGGTAGAAATGAAGGTCCTATAAAAGGAAGATATTCCAGAAAACCAGAGGACTTACTATCATTTCTAAAATTGTGACACCCACTCTTCCACTTCCTTGTAATATTAACCCTCTGCTGCTAAGGTAAGGAGCTAAGATTTTCACTTTAAGAGAAAAGTGATACAATATATAATTCAGGAAGGTAAGAAAAAGTCAGGTAATTTTAAATGTGAATTGGAAGTATCAGTATGAGCTCAAGACTTTTTATGTGTTTTCTAGCTCTATCACTGGGTGAATGTAGAAACAATGACATCACTTAACAATGAGCACATTTTGTGCCCATATTTTGTATCATAAGCACCATTCTCCATTAAAGGAAACCAGAGAAACTCAGAGAAACGCTTATTCCAGGAATAAGTCAGGGGAAAAACAAAGTGGAATCTGAGAAATCTTGTTGCACTAGTAAAGAAATAAAAGTGCTCAAAGACTAGTGGAGTGGTATTAGTTATCTGTAGCTGGAAAACAAATCACAAACAGAGCCTTAAAACAATACCTATTATCTCCCAGCCTTAAGACTTAAGCCTTTAAAAAAAAAAAAAAAAAACTTAAGCCTTAAAACAATACATATTATCTCCCAGCATTGTGGGTCAGAAATATGCAGGTGGTTTAGGGGGTCTTCAGACTCAGGCTGCAATGAAGTTGTCAGCCAGGCTGTAGTCCTCTTGGGTTCATCTAGGAGAGGATTCACTTCTAAACTCACTCATGTGGCTGCTGACAATATTTGTGTCCTCATGGGCTGTTACAAAGGAGAACTTAAGTTCCTTGCTGGCTCTAGATCAGAAGGTTCCCTCAATTTCTAGCCATGCAGGCGTCCTTATGGGGAAACTAACAACATTGTGTCTGGCTTCCATTAGTGTTAGCAAACGAGAGTCAGAAAGGATACCAAGACAGAAGCCACAGGCTTTTCATAACCTAACCTCAGACATGGCGGACAGCCACTTTTGCTCTATCCTATTTGTTAGAAGTGAGCCGTTAGGTCCAACCATACTAGACGGAAAGGATTATACAAGGGTATGAATATTAGAAAGCCAGGATCTTTGGGATCCATTCTAATGGCTTTCTATCACACAGGTCATGCCAGAGGTCAAAGGAACAAGTTTGAATGTGTTCCAATTGAACTGGCTATTGAGGACAATTTGAACACCAATAAAAACAACTATAATAGTGTATTATGATGCAATGAATTTTTTTAAATACTATGAGTCTATAGCTATTAGAAGAGGAGGAAACATTTTAAGTGAGGGAAATGTACCACTTGGAGTCAGATTGACATTTTAATTGAAAATCTATACTTAAAAAAAAAAACCTCAAACTATTTTTCACAAATCTATACTTCATCCAGTCTCTATGGAAAGTTTACACATATATTTGAGCCAATAAAAATTTCAGTTCATCTCTAAAAAAAAACAAAAAGAAAAGATGGAAAGATGAAGGGAAAAACAGTCTTACACAGAAGAAATGATATAATTAGAAAATCACCATTTTGTAAGCCCTGATCCCAAAATAATGAAGGATTCTAGCAAGGATTATCCAAAGGAGCTAAAACCACTGAATGAAATGTAGTCATATAACAACAGACTCAAACAATGCCAAAATGTTATCAGAGGATTAAATATTAGTAGATCAACAATAATTAATATTAATAATAATAGAATAAATATTAATTAATAAGAGCTAAAAAACATGCCTTTTTCAACACCAATTCTGATGGTCAGCATCTTAGCCAATCACTAACAATGGACAACTTTATCCCATATGCCTCCTGATATAATGTAATGCTAAATATGGATCATTGCCTGTGAAATTTTATTGCCATAAATGTTTGAAGTTAATCTAGTCAAGGTTTTAGATCAAACATCCAAATTAGAGGAAAAACAGGGGAAAGAGGAACAAGTTAAACAAAACCATGAGGAAGCAAGCAGACAAATCTAGGATGAGTGACATCCAAGAAAAAATTACCCTGGACTTTTCAAAAGTTGCTGGTATGGGATAAAAGTAAAGAATGGAGGCCTGTTCTAGATAAAAACTAAACAGAGATCAAAACCAAATGCAACGTGTGAACCCTGACTGGATTGTGCATAGGAAAAAATAAATTGCTTAGTTCTCTGGGGAACGTCATCCAAAGAGGTCACAGACATATAGTCCTAGGATTAAAATATAGTTTATTGAGTGAAAAGTGTAAATCAGAGAAATAATAGAATGGATTATTTCCTGTAATTCTTATAATCTCACAATTTAGTTTGTGCACAGTTGACCTCTAAATGCTTGGCCTATGTGCAGTAGAGAGGGGCCTTTCTCTACTGGTAAGGGTATAAATAACTTACAGTCTATAGGCTGGGCAGGGGTAACTATGCAACATGGAAACAGCCCAGCATGAGGAAAGGGCCTAATAAGAAATTTAGAGCCTCCAGGGTCCAGTGTGATATCAGCCTCTTCTTCCATAGAACTAACTTAGACTTACTGAGAAGTTCCTTGCTAAGCTACCACAAAAAATTTCTAGGAACATCAAGGAGATCTCCTTGGGGGACAATTGGAGAAATTTTAAATGAACTAAATATTAAATTGTTGAATTGCTATAAATTTTCTTAAGTGTGATAACAGTTTTGTGGTTGTATATAAGAAAGTCTTTTATTCTTAGAAGGTGCATGCTGAAGTATCCACAGGTAAAATGTCATGATTTCTGTACTTATTTTCAAACAGATTTTTTTAAAGTAGGTATATGCAGAGAGAAGCAGAGACGCCAGCACAGACACGTACACACATAAATACATACACAAAGACAGAGGAAGAGAAAAAGAAAAAAAATGTGGCAAAAATGTTAGCAATCACAGAGAATCTAGGAAAAGGGTGTGTGAGTGTTCTTTACGCTAGTGTTTGTTCATATTTCTCCTGGAGTCTGAAATTTTCAAAGTAAAAACTTGAAGGAAAATGAGGATTGTCTGCATCTTGAGTAAATTAGAAGTTAATTTACAAACAATATGAAAACATGCCTCATAGTTCTCCTTCTTTTGTAATTAAAGAAATCAATAATACAGATTTAGATTCTAGACCGCTGGCTGCAAATAATTGACCTAGGAAGCCAGATTAAATTATTTAAGAACAAAATTAAGTTCCTAGAATACTGAAATGAGGACATGGCAAATAATATGCTCAAGGGAAAATTTTACCTAGGTAATTTTTAAATCTCTTATTATTTCTAATTTATTATACAGTGTAGGCTGTGACATTAATCCAGCAAAATTTCAGACAAAATCCACTGTCATTGAAAAATATTTCTCTTAACTATAATAATCATTATTCCTCAATATAGTATCCATTACTTTTCATTGATTACTAAGTCATTATTTGTTAAACTAATGTGTGTGTGCTCAGTCATGTCTGACTCTTTTGTGACCTCCTGGACTGTATCCCACTAGGGTCCTCCATCCATGGAATTTTCCAGGCAAGAATATTGGAGTTGGTTGCCATTTCCTTCTCCAGGGGATATTCCTGACCCAGAGATCAAACTCATGTCTTCTGCTTGGCAGGCAGACTCTTTCACCACTGTGCCACTTGGGGCTTTTTGTTAAATAATGTTAAGATACTGGTCCAAGAAATCAATTAAGGAAATAAAGGAATATTTAACCAACTGCTGTTCTCTAACTTTCTATAAATATTTCTTCAGTAACTGACTAAAGCAGATTTTATTGTCCTGTGTAACTTCTCCACTGTGACCTTCTTATTATTATTGTCTAATAAAAAATCTGCTTCAATTGCATATTTCAGCTGCCTCAGAAATAAAAATCAAATTTTCCCTCTCATTCTTTTTCTGATATTAATGTGTGAATCCCATCTACCTCTAAGTCACTAGATGGTACTCAACAGTAAACCTGGAAAAAGAGGCTCATAGAAGTAAATTTAATTACACATGGGAAGCTAGTTGTTGTTTGGTGGCTTAGTCGTGTCCGACTCTTTGCGACCCCACGGACAGCAGCACACCAGGTCCTCCACCATCTCCCGGAGTTTGCTCAAACTCATGTCCATTGAGTAGTCCATCCAAACAATTTGTCCTCTGTCGTCCCCTTCTCCTCCTGCCCTCAATCTTCCCCAGCATCAGTGCTTTTCTAATTAGTCAGCTCTTCGCACCAGGTGGCCAAAGGACTGGAGCTTCAGCTTCAGCATCAGTCTTTCCAATGAATATTCAGAGTTGATCTCCTTTAGGATGGACTGGTTGGATCTCCTTGCAGTCCAAGGGACCCTCAAGAGTCTTCTCCAACACCACAGTTCAAAAGCATCAATTCTTCAGTGCTCAGCCTTCTTTATGGTCCAACTCTCACATCTGTATGTGCCTACTGGAAAAACCATAGCTTTGACGATACGGACCTTGGTCAGCAAAGTAATGTCTCTGTTTTTTAATATGCTGTCTAGGTTGGTCATAACTTTCCTTCCAAAGAGTAAACGTCTTTTAATTTCATGGCTGCAGTCACCATCCACAGTGATTTTGGAGCCCAAGAAAATAAAGTTTCTCACTGTTTCCATTGTTTCCCCATCTATTTGCCATGAAGTGATGGGACCATGGGTCCATGATCTTTGTTTTTTGATTGTTGAGCTTTAAGCCAATTTTTTCACTCTCCTCTTTCACTTTCCTCAAGAGACTTTTTAGCTCTTCTTCTCTTTTTGCCATAAGGGTTGTGTCACCTGTATATCTGAGCTTGTTGATATTTGTCCTGGCAATCTTGATTCCAGCTTGTGCTTAATCCAGCTCAGCATTTCATATGATGTACTCTGCATAGAAGTTAAATAAGCAGGGTAACAATATACAGCCTTAACGTACTCCTGTCTCAATTTGGAACCAGTTCATTCTTTCATGTCCGGTTATAACTGTTGCTTCTTGACCTGCATACAGATTTCTCAGGAGGCAGGTAAGGTGGTCAGGTATTCCCAACTCTTTAAGAATTTTCCTCCGTTTGTTGTGACCCACACAGTCAAAGGCTTCAGTGTAGTCATTGAAGCAGAAGTAGATGTTTTTTCTGGAATTCTCTTGCTTTTTCTATGATCTAATGGATGTATGCAATTTGATCTCAGGTTCTTCTGCCTTTTCTAAATCCAACCTCTACATCTGGAAGTTCTCAGTTCACGTACCACTGAAGCCTAGCTTTAAGGATTTTGAGCATGACCTTGCTAGCGTGTGAAATGAGCACAATGGTACAGCAGTTTGAACATTCTTTCTTATTGTCTTTCTTTGGGATTGGAATGAAAGTTGACATTTTCCCAGTCCAGTCCTGTGGCCACTGCTGAGTTTTCCAAATTTGCTGGCATATTTAGCAGTAGCATCTTTTATGATTTGAAATAGCTTAACTGGAATTCCATCACCTCCCCTAGCATTGTTCATAGTAATGCTTCCCAAGGCCCACTTGACTTCATATTCAATACAAAATTTAAAAGAGAATTTTTTTTCTCAAAGTAAAAGAGTAGATGTTGGTATTACAGAACCCTGCTTTGACTGTGTCTTTGGCACTAACTATTCAAACAGTGTTATGTTCTTTAACATCTTCCCTTGTGTTTCCTACTCTGCAAAGTGTATAGCAATTTCATTGTGTTATTGGGGAGAATAATTGAACAAATGTATATAAAATGCTTGGTACAAAGCAAACCCTACACAGATGCTAGTTTTCTACCAAACTAATTCCCCTAAATGATTCACCATTATTATATTTTTCTTAACAAAAATAGTATCTTAATAATTGTGGTGAACAACCAGTTTTCCAACTATATAACTAAATTTGACTTCCAAAATTAAGTCTGGTCACAAACATGCATGTGACTTTTTTTTTTTTCTTATGAAAAACTAGGTACTTCCCTTGAGGTACAGTGGGTAAGACTTTGATTTTCAATGCAAGGAGTAGGGTTCAATGCCTGCTCTGGGAACTAAAATGCCACATGATTCATGGCCAAGAAGTCAAAACATAAAACAGAAGCAATATTGTAACAAATTCAACAAAGACTTTAAAAATGGTCCTCATCCAAAAAAAAAAAAAGTTTTTTTAATAAAAATCAAAAGGGATTTTTTTAGATGATCTCTCAGATCACAGAATTTTAATATTTGTTAATTATTCTAGATTTTTCAAATATAATGAACATTAATATATAGTTCACAGTAATAATATGGTTAAAATTTTAGGATTTTATATTATATTTCTCAAAGAGAGAACAATTAAATGAAAACCGGAATAAGATTATGAAAGTCGGTAAAGTACATTGCAGGAAAACGAGAAGACTACTAGTCAAAAGAGGGTTCTTCCTCACAGGAAAGCCAAGCTAAAGGGTCGCAAGAGGGCTAGTCGCCCTGTTTGTATCCCATTCATCAAAGTCTTAAGTCACTGGGTTAACAATCTTCTTAAATCTCACATTCAATATTTCTCAACTTGATCCCATTCCTCAAAAAAAGATTCTTAAAATAAATCCCAGTTCTTGAGGTGGAATGCCATCCTTTATTTTATTTCATTATTTTTTCTCAGATTTTTTTCTTAATCACTGTGTTCAAACAGCACACAAAACAAGCACTGTTTTCAACTGATGCAGGAGCCACGGGCCTGATATCTCTTACCAGTACTCATCTTTTCGCTTCCCATAGAATCCATAATCTTTGACTCTATGATTTAAGAGTGCTTTGCAAGAATTAAAAATAAATTCAATTTGGAGACAGTTGAGAGATGCAAAACAAAGAGAACGATATTTAAAATGTGTCATTCAATGCTCCATTTCTTATCTTCCTGGAAAATACTGAAACTCTAATATCTACGGCATGTGCTTATAAACTAACCAAGACAAGTATAGTTGGAGTTTTAATTACCTCACATCTCCTAACCTTAGAGTGTGTGTGTGCTTAGCCGGTCAGTCGTGTCCAACTCTTTGCGACCCAATGGCCTATAACCCTCCAGGCTCCTCTGTCCAAGGGATTCTCCAGGTAAGAATACTGGAGTGGGTAGCCATTCCCTTCTCAGGGGATCTTCCCAACTCAGAGATTGAACTGGGGTCTCCTGCATTGCAGGAAGATATTTTTTTTTACCATCTCAGCCACTAGGGAAGCCCACTCACTAACCTCACTAATCTCAGAAGTACCTGCAAGGGAAGACCAGAGAGCAGGGCTTTTAATGCATTCCTCCTTAAGGATACATTCTCTTTTTCATTAGTTTCCAGATTCTCTGGAGAAAGAATTGGAGAAAGTAAAAAATTTGCTTCAAATTTAAACCTATAAATTTGTCAATTTGAATTGCTGCTTTATTCCCAAAAGCATTTGAAACCATTTACTTTTCGTATTTGTCACAAGCTAAATGTGAGTCTAGCCTACTCTTAAAAAGAACACTGATGATGCTGAGAGAATACGGTTGTGTGGCTCCCCCCAGCGCCCAGTGAGAACGTCAGCACAGTCCCGAGAAACTGTAGGAGGAAAAGTGATGCTTTGAATTATTGCCAGCAAAAGCCCACTGTCCAAGCTTCTTCAACACCTGGCAACAGCTGGTGCAAAGACGAGATGAAAAACGAACAGAGGTCAAATCCAGGAGGACTTCGTTTGTACAGCAAATCAATTTAAAGCAACAAAAGTATTGAGATAAAATTTCCAAGAACTTCTGAAGCTTAAAAACCATAGCTAAACTTTAGTAAGAAGAGATGCAAAGAAGAAGTTAGGAGCAAGGCTTCACTTCACATAGCATCTCGTTAATAGTTTCAGATTTAGAAAAGTAGAAGACTTTTTCCCCTATAATACCAGGGGAAAAGCTAATACCAGACTATTCCCAAACCAGCAAGTAATTTGGAATGGAAACTGACACAATACAAAATTTTGAATGTACAGAATATATTCCAGCTGAGAGTCTTCAATATCACCGCCTCCCAGAGGTTCTGGGCAGCCATTTGGCATTTCATAGCATCAACTTCTCAGTCTTGACCCAGATTTCAACCATGTCCCATGGACACCATTGCCTTGGTTCTCTTGAGAGTTCAACCCTCATAGCAGCCTCTAAATTCAAAGCATAGTTTCTGAGGAGAGAAAATACTTTGGAACAAAGACGGGAAGATGTATCTGCCTTCCAAATTTATAAGCCCTTCTATTCACCAGCACCAGTCAACCCAAAAGCACTCTGCACTCACAAGAGCTAGGCTAAGAGCTCTGGATACTAAGCTAACCTCTCCTACCAACAAGCCTGACTCATCAGTTCTTATGTCATCCCACCTCTTAAGTGTCTCTCCTAAACTAATGCATGAATAAAACCCCTCCTTGCCTTTATCCCTTTTCTGATTCCTTTCTTTTTCTGTTTTTTGTTGTTTTTTTTAACATCTCTCTGGCCTCTCCTCTCTCATCCAGGCATCTCTACCGGGTCACTTTGCCCTACTGTTCTTTTCCAGGTTTAGCGATCGCCTCCGCTCTGACTTTCGTTTCCCTTAGACTTCTTCTAACGAATTTTCCTCGGCCTCCTGTTACTACTAATATGGGAAGCAGTCTGTTAAGGGATAAATTACTGAAGAGGCTCTACTACAAAATGCTAGAGTCATAGAGCTTAGAGGTCCGAAGAGTCTCAAAATAAAAAGTGACAGAGCTTTCAGCTTACAGCCTGTTAAGGTACCTCTCTGAATTTTTCAAATACTGAAATTGAGGCTTAAAGCAAGTGTCTTGCCTGTTGACAATTACTTGGAATTTTCAGCTTCTTAAGACAGAATATTTTCCATTATAAACACTACTTCTTACACATAACAATATGGAAAAAGTTCTGAGGAAAGGGTTAGGTTTTTCCTATTTGAGCATTGTCACTTATATAAAAAGCCACCTGACAATACTTATACTTGAATCCCAGTATCAGAAACAATCTACTTTTTAATTAAAAATATTTTGTGTTTTAAATTCTTTTTTTCCCTTCACTTCAATATGAATACTTTGCCCTTTTTTCAATAAACGCCTCTTCCCTGGTTATTGTGTATGAATACAAGTATGTTCTCATTTTAAGGTGTATTGTTTCCGCCTGACAGCTGTCATGAACTGCAACTGCAGAAAATCTCAACCTTCCTTGTATGTTCTTTATGTTTTGTTTTGCCCATGAAAGTTAATTGCAGATCTGCGCCCATAGCTTCCTTACTCTGTGGAGTTAACCATGGGTTTGCTGCACTGAGGGAGGTTTATCAAAGGTCTGGAATCCAAAACAAGGGCCACGATAAACATCAATTAGACCCAGACCCTCTGCTCCCACTGCCTTCACAGGTTAAGGCAGCAACCTAGCTTTTGAGTTTGGTGAGACTGGACTCTCCTAAAGCCCCTGAGGAGTGTGGCTAAGGGGACATGCGTGGCTGAGGGGCCTGTTTCCAGTGTGACTTTTGGATTTTAGTTTTCCATCCTGACTGACATGATCATGAGGAGGCGCTGGCAAGCAGCACTCCTGCTCTCTGCTTTTTTGAAACAGCTTCTCATGGGACTTTGCAATTATATCAAGCCCTAACTAATCTATTAGGAGTAAGGGACCTGTGAGTCTGTCACCTGCAGTTTATTTTGTCTTGGACTAGTAACTTGAGAAAATGAAATTGGGACTTGATTGTGAAACATTGTGAATATCCAGTGCAAATTAAAAATTACATACACTTTCCAATTTTGAAAGAAGTATGCATTTCTCAGCCGTCTTGTATAATTTTCCTTTTAAAAATTACTCACTTTCTAAAATAGAAAAGTATAAGTATAGCTCTCTAAAAACACAAAGATACAGAGATATATAAACTGTTCTATCACATCAAGAAAATGGAATTGCCTTTAAAGCATTCCGTTTTTTTAAGTTAACAAAAAACTGCTAGTAATTTAATAAAAACTGTGAACATTAACACAAATACTAGCTACAGTGACCTCTAGTGTTTTTAAGGCTGAACAATCAACAGTTAAAAAACCAACTACTTACCCCGTTCAATGCGGTTAGCAAATATAAAATCAAATTATAATTTCTGAAAATGAAAGAGATCTCACTAGTAAGTATGGCTTTACAAATTATCATCTCCATGAAAAGAAGATAAAACAATAAAATTAAAGATTTTATTAACATCTTATCTTCCTAATGATTATCTTTTTCATTTTTTGCCTTTAACTTTTTCACATGGATACATATTAATACAATAAGCACTATATATTTATCCCATATAGTATGGGAATCTATTTTTTTAATTTTAGAAAAAATATTTTATTTCCTTGACTCAACCTGAAATCAGAAGTACAGACAGATACCAAAGGGTTTATCACTGGAAAAATGTTAGGCGCTGATTTTATACTTTAGTGCTTTTTGCGGTATGATTATACTTCCATTTCCCAAAATACAAGTCCTATTTTCAAGGAGTAGCTGGCTAAATACTAAAATCAGATAATTAGAATATAAAGAACAAATGCATAATAGGGAGTTTTTAAGGTATAGGATGCCTGAATTTCTGTTGTTCAGATTCTCTGTCCTGCAGAAATGACAAATCAATTAATTTACAGCAATTTTCTCTAAGAGGAAAATATATGAAAACAGGACTTGTTTAACTATGAGATGCATTATTATTTTTAGCTCTAACAATCTGTTAAAAACTCTTGCAGTCTACGCTTTTTCACAAAAAGAAATTCTACCTATGCAGGTTCTACAAATTAATAAGCAAGAGTTCAAACTATGGAAATACGGGGTTTATGTTTCTTACCTAATGAATTTCATTCTTCAAAAGAAACAGTGAGAAAGACAAATATCATATGATACTACGTACATGTAGAAACTAAAAAAAAAGGATACAAATGAATTTATTTACAAAACAGAAACAGGCTCACAGACTTACAGAACAAACTTATGATTACTAGGGAGAAGGGAGGGGGACAGACTGGGAGTTTGGGATGGACATGTAAACACCACTATATTTAAATTGGATAACCAACAAGGACCTACTGTACAGCACAGGGAATGCTGCACAATATTCTGCAATAACCTAAATAATTTTTTAATATAGATACATCTACATATATAACTGAATCACTTTGCTCTACACCTGAAACTAACACAACATTGTTAATCAACTATGCTTCAATATAAAATAAACCAGAAAAGGTTGTAACTAAGTGAGGTGATTGGTGTTAACTAAACTTACTGTGATATTCATTTCCCAGTACACACATATGTGAAATTATTATGCTGTACACCTAGGACTAATGTCATAAATCAATTAATCTCAATAAAGCTGGAAAAAAACTCTTGCATTTCTTAAAAAAAAAAAGAAAAAGGAACAGTGGCTGAAAATAAACATTTCTAGAATGTCCTCATTTGTGTTTCTCATTTGCTCTGATGTTAGGAGAGTCCTCTTGTCTCATCTATACAGTAAAGCAGCAGGCACGGTGATCTCAGAATAAAATAGTTAGGTGACAATGATGTATGAACTGGGCTCTTGGAAACTATGGAAAGGCAATAGCTCATCCTTTTAAGAAAACCTCAAATCACTAGCTCGTATTTCATGAAATATTGCATTTTCATCTTATCCTTTTCATTTCTGCTATTGTTATAAACAGAGACCCATAGGCAAGAAAAATGAAAGATCAGAAATAATTAACCTTAAAGGTAGGACTGCTTTTTATGGATGATTGCTTTCAACCATGTGTGTCATTCAATCATCAAGTCACTAAATTAAGTCTGATTTTTATTATTTAAGTTATTTTTATTATTAGGTTACAGGATTTTTTTTTAAAGAGGGAATGAATTTGTATGTAGGTATAATGGGGAAAGCTTTTAAAGATACATAAACTGAAGGAGAGCTCAACACTTTAATAAAGGGACACTGAATCACCAAGAAAATTAAGTCAAAAGTTAGAGAAAGATTAGCTTTCCTCTTTCCCTCTTTTAAGTTGACAAGTAAAGACCAGAGTGATGTAAGAGCTAAGAAAAAAAACTGAGGATTATATGGGGACAATAAACTTACATGTGCTTACCCAAAGGGGTGATCATGAGGTATGTAGCCCAAAGGAGTAGAACACAACTCACGATGATACCAGAAACTCCACAGGGGAAACTAGATGAAAGACATGTTCTGTATCTTCAGCAACCCCCAAAGTAAGGAAGAGCGATCGTAATACTGTGATATTAAGGTCAATGGGAATTTCCTGCTTCTATATCATTTATTAACTTGATGCTTGTTATAGTAAACTTCTTTTTTTTAATGAACTTGTAAGAAGAACTCAAGAAATAGAAAGGTAAAAGAAAAATCTGTTCACCTATGCTCAAGAATGCAGATAAATCTGTGCCAAGAAGATATCTGTGAGCTGAGCTAAGAGATCTTAAGACCTTCATGGGTCTCACAAAAAAGTAATAATTTTTACACAATTTTATTTTTCCCCAAATTGAGTAACTCCTTAAATTGTTTAAAGTTAAATTTTAAGTTGCTTCTGTAACCTTGAGTTTCCATCTATTGTATATGTAACCATTTTAGTTTATGTAAAAAAATACTGAAAATTGCAAAACATTGATTAAAGAAATTTTAAGACACAAATGAATGGAATCATATCCCCTGTCATGAATTGGAAGACTTAATGTTGTTAAGACGTCCCTACTACTCAAAGCAATCTACAGATTCAATGCAGTCCCTATCAAAAAACCAATAGCATTTTTAACAAAAATAGACAAAAACAATTTTACAATTTACATGGAGCAACAAAAGACCATGGATACTAAATCAATCCTGAGCAAAAAGAACA